>NC_066881.1:14611883-14941424 GCF_022985175.1 Labeo rohita | reverse complement strand
CATTATATGGAGAAAAATCCTGAAATGTTTTCCTCAAAAAACATAATTTCTTTTCGACTGAAGAAAGAAAGACATGAACATCTTGGATGACAAGGGGGTGAGTACATTATTTGTATTTTATTTATTTTTTTTGTTCTGGAAGTGGACTTCTCCCTTAATGACAGAGTATTCATTTTTGAGTGAACTATCCCTTTCAAGAAGTAAAATTATATGTTGTTCATGACATCACTGACAGCATATTTTAAAATAAAAGCTAAAACAGCCAAACACAAAATCTTATGTTAATGTTATGGTCTCCCTTTATAAAACCCAGCTGTGTTCTATTGGGATGTTGAGCGTGGTTGAGTGTTGCCTGTGTGAAACATACTGAGTCCTCATGAAAACGACCTCTCCCCCTGTCTGTTTTCCTGCTGAGTATCCTGCTGGGTTTTACCTGTATTGATGTCTGCTCTCCACTCGATTAAATGGCTTATTGAATGCTGCAGGGCTTCCTCTCTCTTGGGACTATTGCCCCTTATTTGCCTGAAGTGCCCTCATATGCCTCAATGCCAATAATACAAATCCAAAGGCAGGGTGATGCAGGGGTCAAAGTTTCTATAGTTTCCATAGCAGAGCTGCTGCAAATGGATTGGGTTTGCAGGTGTGTCTGCCTCTACTCCTAAATGCAGATATCTTGTTTCGAAATGGCCTGAAATGTCAACAAATAGGTGAGGACAGGGAAATGTAAACTGTTTAGATTGAGAGTTGACAGAGATCCTATTCACTTGGCCTGAAAGTTTTCGGGCGCTTTGACATTTTTCCTTTATCCATGTTTTGGGTTTAAAGGGATAGTTCACCCAAAAATAAAATTTCTGGTATCATTTACTCAACCTGATATCATTACATACCTGTATGCACAAGACAAAGAACATATTTTAAGAATGTTGGTAACCAAACAGTTTCCACTGATTTCCATTAAACAGACCACAAACACATTGGAAGTCATGGGAATGGAAATAGTTTAGTTAACAACATTTTTCAAAATATATTTTCTGTTCTAAAGAAGAAATAAAATCATAGAGGTTTGAAACAACAAGGCTGAGTAAATGATGACAGAATTTTTAAGTCTGGTGGGGACACCAGAACACAGGCATACAAAATACAGTGTATGCTGGTCTTTTCAATAGCTGTAGCAGGTTTTAGGTGTGATTATATAAAAGCTTGAAAAAGGGACACCATAATAATTGGGTGGGAATTCTGACTATAATACAAAACTGCAAGGAAACATTGTAAATAGAGGGAATTAGAAAGAGAGAGGTAAGTATGAGGCATTACGCTTAAAGGAGTGAGGAAAGTACCACGTTTCACAGCTAGTTTGTTCACACTTATTTGGCACTCTCTTGTCCTCTGATCTGAGTTGACTTTGCATTACCTCCACATCATTAGGCTTTATGCAGGAGGAGAACCGAGAGAAACTAAGCGCCCGAACACTCTCCTATGCTGAAACGCTTTCTTTTTGTATCTCAGCAGTATCTGTTTCTACCATGCTCTGTTGCAGAATATCTGAACTTGACCTCAGAAGTAGTAGTTCAATCTTGTTGTAGGGAAATAAAAATTCACAAGCTGGGAAAACAAAAGCCATTATTATTATGGAGATGCATGGTGTAAAATTGGGAGTTTGTTGATAAAGTCCTTGGCAATATCAGCCAATTGTCATTTAGCGTTCAGTGGCCCTGTGAAACAAATGGGGCCGGGGGGAGAATGTGACACAGAGTGTAATAGCCAGTCTGCTATGCTGCTTGAGTTGGCTAGGATGAAATTGCCTAAATGATGGGGTAGCCATGAAAAAAAGAACAGGACATCAAACAATTTCGAAAAGCGCAGCTATGAATAAGGATAAGTTGCTGTATAAATGTGCTGTTTTTTGGCCTCTTTGGAGTGATTTTTTGTTGTAACAACTGTTTGGCTGCCATTGTGGAGATATGGAAGACATCTATCAGGGGCATTTCCTCCTGGGAAAAAAACACCTAAAACCAGCCTAGGCTGGTTGGCTGGTCTTAGCTGGTTTAAGATGAAAGTAGCTAGTTTTAGCTGGTCTTTAGTTTTAGCTGGTTGTTCCAGCTGGTCTGCCAGCCTGACCAGCTAAGGCCATCCTAACCAGCTACGGAAGTGGCCGAAACCCCTCTAAAACTGGACTTCTGACCAGCTAAGACCAGGCTAGATGTTTTTCAGAAGACAATGCCATTAGTACAAAATATAACATTAAAAAGTGTTTAAATCATGTTTTTTTAAAGAAACATTGTCCAGCATGCGGTGAGCTTGGTGGAGGGTAACTGAAAATGAATGAAGGAAAGTCATGTGAGAGGAGGCAATCAATACCTCTATCACAGTATGATTGGATATGATTGGTTAAGTTCAGCTGTGATTGGTTAATGCAATAAATCCCACCTCTTGTGTTTGTGCTCGTTTCACGTTTGTACAGTCTGAACAGTCTGAATAAACAATAATGGGTTAATGGGAAGACTACTTAAAAAAAAGTAAGTAAACAAATCGCACTCTTAGAACCACTTTGTTCATCAAAATAAGACTTAAAATGGCATTAAAACATGATCTGTGGGAGTTTTTAGTAAGTAATCAGCTTGGTGAATTATCTGTGTCTGTGACCGACATTTACCAAGCTTTTATGACTGATTTAAAAAAAAAAAAGAAAAAGTTAGCTATTAAAAAGAATAGCTGAACACAAGTTCACAAAATACATGTTTAAATTGTTACTGCCTTGAGCCTCTCTCTGTTCATCCATCCGTCCAATAAATCTTTAAAACTTTTTGTTTTCATTGACTACGCTTTTCTAGTTCATCTGGTTTTAAATGACCGTTATTTTGCGTTTTTACATTCAGACTGAAATACAATTATGCATCATGTCTGTAGTTCAACTGACCCTTCGCAAACAACTTGATTGACAGACGATCTGACCAATCATAATGCAGAATCCACCATTCTGTCCAACAAACAAATCAGACAGGAGAGTAATTTAACTTTGGTGGATTTAAACTTGAACAATTATGTGTATTGACGGCTTTCTGTGGTTGAAATAAAATACGTTCTAATGTCATTTCGTGTTTTTTCATGCTTTAAGTAAAGAAGAAAAGAAGAGCAGTTCAAGTCATTGATCTAATAAGGCAATACAGTGATCTGTCATGACACATCAAAGAGCCACAAAACAGTATTTATTGTTTGAATTTCTTAAAAAATGACATTTTAAAGGGGAGACCTTGTTTCATACCAAAAGTAACCTGCTCTGTTGTCTCTCGATGTGTTGGCTCCGCGATGTATTTTGCACTGCGTGAGAACATGATGTGTAGTGTGAGAGCGTCATTGATTGTGGGACATAGCAACAGTAACTAAGGAGGCGGGTTTTTGCGAAGGGACAATTCTCAGTTCAAATTGAAGAATTTTGAAAATTCTTGATTCAGCTCTGAATGCTGCACAAACCTGCAACATATTTCAGAATGCAACACACAAAATCATGTTTGTATAACTAGCACCTAATTCAACATTTAGAATGTTTCTGAGCTAATCAAGTTTTTCTTAGCAATTTTGACATCTTAGCAGAAGGGTCTAGCATTCCCTTTTTCTTGTGGTGCCAACTTTAGGCAGTGTGAGTGGTATGACCTTCCAGACTTGCCGTGCAACACTTCTGAAAATCCCTATACTGACATGACGCTGCGAGGCTGTCAACACCTAGCTAGTGCCGGAGCAGCGCTCGGTTAATCAGTTCCAGACCGAGAACACGTTGTTTCACGGAATAAAACTCACCATGACAGCAAAACATGGACATAATTTATGTAAGATTATAGTACCATACCAGTTACAATGTGTTATGTAGCATAACATTCTGCTGGTTTCTAAATAGCAAGTATTTAATGTTGACAATGACATGCCACTTACAGTTCTGCTGTTTCACACACTGCCTACCCAGCATTGCTCTCCATTGCACAGGTGTTTGACGCCTCTCTTGACACAAAGCACCGGAACTCCTCTTATTGCAGCGGGAGTGGGAGCACAGCACTTGGAAGGCTCTCCTTAAACGATTCACCCTTCGAAGTCAGCCTCCATTCGGCACTATAAAAGCTCTGTGCACCGCTGTGCTGCTCTGGGAAAGTCCATCACGCAATACAAAAGCCTTTCATGTTGGCAACTGTACGCTGACCGTGCTTAAGCAGGAACTGTTAGTGCAGATCAAGCAGGCCAAGGAAGCATCAGGCTATCATTTCCCAGCTCCCCTCTCACTATTTTGTGGGTTTTGTTCTGCTAAACTCTCTTCTATCCTCTTGGAGCGAGTTGCTGCTCAGGGAGACTTCAGCTATGAAAGCTAATCAATAGCGAGCCATGTTAAAATAGAAACTTGAAGCTGTGAGTACAAGAAACCATCGATTTTTTTGTTTCTCTCTTTTTCCTGTCGCCTTAGCTCTTCCGTTTAGATGGATCAGAGAATATCTGTCTGTTGTTAATGCTCAGGGATACAGTTGCAGTACAGTATAGAACATCTTAAAACTCATGTGAAATGCAAAATAGCTCCATAGTGTCACAAAATCTCAAATTAATATCAGCGAAATCTTTTTCTTTTTCCTTTTTTTGCTTAAGATTTTGCACTTTTTTTAAAAATTAGACACTAGTAATGACTACTTATTCTTACAGTTAATACAATTTTTATTGCATTTTTACATTTTTTTTTCCCAATATTGTCAATAACAGCTTTCATATATATATATATTGTAGGTTCAAATTAATCTACATCAATTGGAATCTTGAAAAAAAAAAAAAAAAAATTATTTAAAAATACACTACCAGTCAAAAGATTTTGAACAGTAAGATTTTTAATGTTTTTTACTATTTAAAATAACCATTTTCTATTTTAATATATTTTAAAATGTAATTTATTCCTGTGATCAAAGCTAATTCCAGCATCATTATTCCAGTCTTCAGTATCACATGATCCTTCAGAAATCATTCTAAAATGCTGATTTCCTGTTCAAGATTTCCTGTTATTTTTATTATTATTATTATTCATAAAAGAGACCTGAAAAAAATCGGCTGTTTTTAGAATAATAATAATAAAAATAATAGTTTTTCATCATTTGGAGTAATGATGCAAAAAAGTTAGCTTTAAAATCATAGGAAAAATTACATTTTAAAATATATTAAAATAGAAAGCAGTTATTTTAAATAGTAAAATTATTTCACAATATTACTGCTTTTGCTGTATTTTGGATCAAGTATATGCAGGCTTGGTGAGCAGAAGAGACTAACTTAAAAAAAACAAAAACAAAAAATCTTACTGTTCAAAAACTATTGACTGATAGTGTATGTTAATATCTTGGCTATTTTGGTACCACATGTTAATGTTAATATACAATATAAATTTACTTTCTACAATAAACTATTCTTTACTTGTTTTGGGTCACAAGAAGATGTCCAGTGTCCGATCTGGGTAACAAAACTAATAGAAAGCCATTAATTCCGATTAAGAGCATGCCCCTTTAAGAGATCAGCTCACCCCTGTCAACACTGAGCTTGTTATTGGCTTCATGCCATTGATGAAGTGTAGAGACGTGCAGAGAACATTTAGGGCTTTGATGGAGGACTGAGGAGCTCTTGAGGGAAATGTTAACAGACTGACTGTACAGCATGATGTCAACTAGATTTTATGTGGCATAGAGCTCATCACATAACCCCATCACATCCAGTGCACCATCTGTCTTTTTGCTTTCTGGAGGTCAAACATTCTCCTGACGGTGGGGGAGATGGTGAGAGAAAAGTGGAAGGCTGAGAAAAGTGATGGATACCCACTGACCTTGACTTCTAACCTGCAGTGCCACACTGATGAAAAGAGAAATGAAGGAGATGATAGCATATCTACTTTAAGATGCAGAATGCTGGTGGAACAACTTTGCCCATGCAATTTTATGTAATATTTATTTATGATTATTTACTTTTTGGTAATTAAATGCTCTCTATGTTTATATTTTATACTTTCAAAAGTTGTACATCGCCAATATGACATACTGCATATGTCTGTGTTTTAGCAACTGTAATAGCTGTGGTAGCATATTCAGTCTCTTGCAGTGAAAAAGTTTTTGCAGATTTGCAGTTTGTTGAAGTTTTTAGTGTTCTGGCAGCCCCTGTTCACTTTCATCATTTATTCATGCTGTTGTTTTGCTCTCCTCCGAGGCACAGTGTAGGGAAATCAAACACTCTCACTGATAATAGCTTGAAAAACTAATTTCATTTAATTGTAAATGTTTTTCTTTTAATGTTATTTAAGTTAAATATGTTTGTGCATGTGTGTACATGTGTGTGTGTCACTGTTATTTAGTATTATTTTTATTCTATAATAGTATTTAGTAATATTTGAAATAGATTGTATTTTTGTATTTTTTCATTTTAGTTTAATTTTAATAATTTTGTTATGTGCTTTTTGATTTTAGTAGTCTTTCACTTTAAATTATTTTTATGTTATTTGTTAGTAATTTTAGTACTTCTATTCAACTTATTTAACTTATTTCAGTTAGTTGCCAAAACAGCATTACTGTTTTTGTTTTCCAAGTTTTTATAATAATAATAATAATAATAATAATTACATTTATAAATAATACTTACATTTTATTTTGTTGCAGTTTAATTTTTATATTTAAAATAATAATAATAATAATAATAATAATAATAATAACAATAATAATAATAATAATTATTATTATTACATTTATAAATAATACAATTTTATTTTATTGCAGTTTAATTTTACATTTTTATATTTACATTAAATAATAATAATAACATTTATAAATAATATATATTTTTATTAAAGTTTATTTTAATTTTTTATATTTACATTAATAATAATAATAATAACATTTATAAATAATATATTTTTTATTTTATTGCAGTTTAATTGCAATATTTTATATTTGCATTAATAAGTAATAATAACAATAACAATAATAACAACAGTAAAAATGTTTGCAGCATAAATAATAGTTACTTTTTATTTTATTGCAGTTTAATTTCAAGTTTTTATATTTACATAAATAATAATAATAATAACATTTATAAATAATATTTATATTTTATTTTATTGCAGTTTAATTTTAAGTTTTTATATTTACGTTAATTAGTAACAGTAACTGTAATAATAATAATAATAATAATAATAATAATAAACTTCTTAAATAATAAATACAGTTTAATTTCACGTTTTTAAATTTAGATTAATAAATAAATAAATAAAAATAATAATAATAATAATAATAATAATAAACTTTTAAAATAATATTTACATTTTATTTTATTACAGTTTAATTTCAGGTTTTTATATTTACATTAATAAATAAAAAAAATATAATAATAATAATAATAATAATAATAATAATTATTATTATTATTACATGTATAAATAATATTTATATTTTATTATTTTGCAGTTAAATTTTAGGTTTTTATATTTACATTAATAAATAATAATAAAATAATAATAATTACATTTATAAATAATATTTACATTTTATTTTATTGCAGATTAATTTAAATGAACAGTTTTTATTTATTTATTTATTTTTGTGTGCGTGTGTGTGTGTTAACAGTAACTACATTGGTGTATGTATGAGTGCAATGGCATGAATATCTTCTGTCTAAATGCGAACTTCACCAACACTGAAACAAAAAGACAATAAAAAAATTATTTGATTGAATTTTGATAGATTGTTTTTCTTAATTTGAGCATAGTTGAGCCAAACCTATCTGTCATAGGTTATAGATCAGACTCTAAGAGTTCTGACAATGTGTTTTGTCATTGCATGCCAGTATAAATACAAAAAGCTGCAAAACCCCCCCCCAAACTCTACATATTTTGGTGTTTGTGACTCTTGCTTTGTCATTTGAGTAACATGTACCACAGTTACAAGGGCAGGCTGGAAGATGTAAAGCTCAGAAGCCTGCAGGCTAATAGCGTAATCTAACACAAAGTGTCGACCGGGTGCTCTGGCGTGCCGCCCCACGGTGTCCAAAAATCATTTAGTCAGAGGTGACCAGATCTAAGGCCTGCTGTGGTCTCTATGATTGGATTGAGAAGTGGGGGAGTGATTCATCATTGTTAATAGACACTGCTGACAGCTGGAATCAGTAGGGGAGATGTCCGTGCCAGCTACAGCCTCGGCCAGTCACCACAGATGCATGCAAAATTTACACAATTACCACAGCAACAAGTGCCAGTAAGGGAGCAGGTAGATGGGGCAACCATATAATTACTCTGTTTTTTAAACAGGTGGGAGGGATGCACACAGGAGACAGTCATAAATGGACTTTTAGGAAGTAGTAATCCTGTAAATCACTCCACATGGATTTATAAACAGCTGCTATACAATTACGCCAACACTAAAATTAAATAATCTCCATTTTAGACTTCTATGTTCTGTTAAGCTGCTTTTTAATAATGTCTGTTATGAAATGTTGGGTATAAAAAGTGTTTAAGTTTTGCAAAAACCAGGCATAGCTCAGTTTTGCCAAAAATTCACCTCATCAGTATAGTGGAACATATAGTGGAATTCAAAAGTCTGTCAGTTTCTAATAAATAAAACTGTATTAAATGTTATGGTCTCTGACTTTTGGATCCCAATATTGGTGGTGTTGTCCAGACAGCTGAGAAATGTTGGCTTTGTCTGGAAATCTCTTGCAAATTTCGTCTGTCGCTCAGAGTTTAAAGCCTTTCAATATAATGAGGAATCGGCTAGCACAATCTCACCAAGACCTCTGGTTCACTGAGGATTTGGCAAGCGTTTGGTGTGAGAGGAAAAGAGAAGCTGGCAGGGCATGAAAGAACAAGTGATAGAAAGGATGAGAAAAGTCGCAAATGAATGAAAGTTGAAAGCCAGGGAAAAGAAACATTAATACATGATTTTCATCTCAGCATGCCTCAGACTCTTCTAATCATGCCTTTGCTTCATGACCTACAATTGGGCCAGACTAGACGCGTCGCACTTCCTCTCAGAGCATCTCTCTGTTTTATTCTCTCTGTTCGTCTAATCACAGCTGCTCTCCGCAAATATGCAGGACCTACAAAAAAACTAAAAATAATTAAAGAAAAAACAGCTGCCCTGCTATCCAGCTGTTCCTGGCTGTGTCCCAGTCTTACAAATTATCAACCCCCTCTCACTCAAATCCTCTGTTGTGCTCGCATTTCACTCCTTTTTATGCCAGAAATATAAAGTCAAGTACAAAGGCGTCCCATGGTCACAGCAACATTATTTATTCACCATCAGTCCAAGTCATAATATTTCATAGACTGCAGAGTAAATGTATTCTCATTGTCAAATTGTTATTTCTAGAAAATCAATGTGCTATTTTTTAATGTTTATATATATATTTTTTAAAAGATAATTTTAATTAATACAGTAATATTTTTTGTTAATCTCAGTATCTCAGCTTAAAGTGCCATACTGCACTGAAAAGTGTCTTGGACTTCTTGTTACCTTTTGTGATAGGGCTGTGTATTGTCAAGAATCTGGCGATACGAAATGTATCATTATACAGGGGTTGCGATGCGATATTTTGCGATACACTGCGATACTGTAAACAAGGTGATATACTGGGATATTTCTTATTTTAAGAATAGGATATACTTAGAGGAAAGCTGTACACACCACCAAACCTTAGCAAAAAGTTCAGTTCAAAAAGTTCAAAACATCAGTCCCTGTAATATTCTTATTGAATTACTTTTTGTGCAGTACGAGTAAAGGGGGAAATAAAATGCCTGCAGGATTCTTTAGTTATTAAATGTATAAAATGTAAGAGTGTATATATTTTAGACCCTGCTTTCACAGTTTGTGTTTACAATTGTAACATACAAAGGCACTGGCATGTTTTAAGATCAATCAGTGCAAGTTTCTTTAAGCTGAAACTGCTCAGACTCACATTTTAGTCTGGGACTAGGCTTTTAAACATTTTGATCCGAACTTAAAGAATTACATCTGCTTAGTATCAGTGAGAAATAAAGTGCTTGCAGGAATCCTAAAGAAAACAAAATAATTGTAAAACAATAAAATAAATACATGTATTGAATATTCTCAGAAACTTTTTGTTAAAATTTCACAAGTTTCGGATTTCACAAGATTTTAGTTTGTATTTATGTTCCGCGTGGAATCGCCAACTGCACAAAACGCCCCCACCGTGAGAGAAAGCAAAGAGTAAGTTCTTTGGAGAAAGCGGCGAAAGCGAGAGAAAGCTACACCACCGCCCACCGCTAAGACCCTTTCACACGGGACACGGCAAGCAGCGGTCCCAGGGCGGATGTTACCACAAAAGCCACGCTTCAACTTTGTACACCAAGGCGGGAGCAGGAACTATTCTTTCATCCTCCATTACTAGCAGCGAACTATATTAACGCTAACATTAGTGGCGTGCCTTTATGCTAATATTTCCTGTCACTGTTTAAGTTCGGGGATAAGAAGACTGCCATCTAGCGGTCGGGATATAAACTCAGAACGAAGCATCTGCCATGAATCTTAAAATAAATTTAAAAAAAACAATAATAAAAAAAAATATTGATTTTCTGTTTTTGAGAATCGATAAAGTATCACCAAACAAAATATCGCGATACTCACGTGTATCGATATTTTCTTACACCCCTATTTTGCAACACTAATCATGTGACACTGGAATAATGGCTGCTGAAAATTCAGCTTTGCCATCACAGGAATAAATGACATTTTAAAATATGTTAAAATAGAAACAGTTATTTAAAATTGTAAAAATACTTCACAATATTACTATTTTTAGTATATTTTGATCAAATAAATGCAGCCTTGGTGAGACTTAAAAAAAAAAAAATCTTACTAACTGAGCAGTTTATCCCTTTACAGTTATTTATTTATTTATTTTGTGTGTGTGTGCGTGTATGTGTGTCTTCTAATGTATTCAGGTTGATTTAGTGATTTTAAATGGTAGTTTTCACTTAAATAAGTAATATTTATTATAATATTTAAATAATCTTTATTTATTTTTTCAAGTATAGTGCATTTGCACTAACATCACGATTTGGTCAGTTACTCGGATTCACGGCCATCAATATTCGGATGTAAACAACAGCATGGATTGCATGGGTAATGTACTACTGAATTTGTTACTCTGCTAATTTATGCCATCTAAACCACCAAAAAAAGGTAGAAGCTGCCAAATCATAAAGAGAAGGACTTAGTAAGCAGGAAAGGGTGCGGTATTTTGACAAATTGAAGTTAAAGAGGTCCTATTATCCTCTTCTACAATGTTTTGATTTTATTTTGGGGGTGTGCTAGAACATGCTTTCATGCTTGGTCGTTTGAAAAACACATCATTTTTCACATAATTTACATTATTACTATACCTTTCTCCCCAGCCTGGCACAAATGGCTCAATTAGTTCCGGGTTTAATAAAGGCCCACCTTCCGAAAAACAAAATGTGTTGTGATTGGCGAACAGCTTAGACAGTGTTTCAGTACTGCCACGCCCCTTACCAAAGCAGCAAGTTCAGTCTGCTCCGTTATAGTTAAGCGTATATTAAGGTATAGTTGTCGCTACAGTAGTATTGGGTCCTATCGTCAACCTACGAGATCACTGATACATGATTTTATCGTGCTAATTTTTAAAAATTATTTACATACTTAGTTTCATTGCCCGAAACCAGCCCCATCATAAGGCTAAAAGCAGCATAATGTTTTTAATATGACCTAATTTGTATTTAACATGACAACAGCTACAGTATAATGCTTACATTTCCTTAGTTTCCTGCTCTGGAAATCCTGGTTCAGTTTGGCCAACCACAGATGCCTTTGGTCCACAGACTGTTTTTCTGCACTCCTCCTTGATTTGTTATAACTTTTCGCAGTCTATAGTACTCTTAGTACAGCTCAAAACCTGGCAATAATTGACCATTTTCAGCAGCAATAATCTACAAAATATGTGAGTTCTGTTCGGTTCAGTGGCATGGTTTACGTTCAGTGCTGCCAATATGGCCGACTGATGACGCGCTGTGAAAACACTTTGTAATACATGCACCATATTGGCTTTGTGATGTGACTAACGTCAGCCGAATCACTGTTCTGCACTATTTAACTACTGTTACTCATTTTCCATGGCCTCATAGGATAAAGCCTGGTTCAGACTACACAGTTTTAGCCCAATTTGGGCACAATCTGCTTGGATGCAATCTGCAACGTAGGATGTCGTGGGGATTCGTAAAAGACATTGGGCATCAGGAAGCAAGATTCAATCATTTCATCTTGTGTAGTGTGTTATAGTGGATGACAACCGATGCCACGTCTGCGACGCTTCACAGCGTCAACACAGAAAGACTAGCATGTTTACATTTTTTTTTCTGGTGTCCACGAGTTCCGTCACATCTGTGACACTGGCCAATAGGAGCATAGAAACGCCTACATACATGCTTTCAAACAATTCGAAACCAAAGAGAGGCAATGTATCGGTACTGCTAGACGGAATTTTACAAAAATGTTTTGGCCAGGGTTTGACAACACGACAAATCCCAGACAGTAAAGTGATGCCTCGTTCTATTTATGACGTACTGACAGAAAGTTTAAATGATTTGCAATGTCCGCTTTGAACTTAAAGGAGAAGTCCACTTCCAGAACAACAATTTACAAATAATGTACTCACCCCCTTGTCATCCAAGATGTTCATGTCTTTCTTTCTTCAGTCGTAAAGAAATTATTTTTTGAGGAAAACATTTCAGCATTTTTCCCCATATAATGGACTGATATGGTGCCCCGATTTTGAAAACAGTTAAAAATACCATCGAAAAACTCCAATCGTATTTTCTCCCTCAACTTCAAAAATCGTTTCAAAATCATCCTACATCATTGCAGAAGTTCCGACCCAGTCTTTGCAAAGTGAACATGCAAATAAAGATCAAACACCCTTAACAAAAAAAAAAAACAGTGATATAGGACGATTTTGAAGTGAAGGGAGAACATGAGATGGGAGTTTTTTCAACATACCATAACTGTCATGAACAGGAACAAAAACAGTCCAGGCAGAGTAAGACAAACTGAACGTTTGGCATTAAAACGTATATAAATTGTATTATTTTTATGAAAATAACCGATCGTTACACTAGAGAAGACCCTTCTTCCTCAGCTGGGATCATTTACAACCGCATTTGGGATCATTTGAAGCCGCATTTAAACTGCATTTTGGAAGTTCAAAATCGGGGCACCATATCAGTCCATTATATGGGGAAAAATGCTAAAAAGTTTTTCTCAAAAAACAATTTCTTTACGACTGAAGAAAGAAAGACATGAACATCTTGGATGACAAGGGGGTGAGTAAATTATTTGTAAACTGTTGTTCTGGAAGTGGAGTTTTCCTTTAAAAATTTAGTAGCTAAATTGGCTGGTGAGTGAAAAAGTTCAATTCAAACTCTGTTTGTGGTGCTATGCCAATATTACTCCTGCATTTATGATGTTTCCTCGAGGGACTACCGCAACAGAGTGAAAAAAGGGTAAAATAAAAGCTATTTTACCTCAGTTGTCTTTGACAGTCGATATATCCTCTTCACACAATCCAGATTTGTGTCCACTGTCAGGTTTTCTTTTCTTTCTTTTTCGGGCTTTTCTGATGACAAGACAGAGCAAGACACGCTGTTTGCTAGCCATTGTTTGTTTATGCTAATGTCACCTGTCTAGTTTCACCATCACTTATGTCGTTAAAGGCTGTTAGCGATGAATGGTCGGGTAGCAACGTGTAGTCTGACATGTTTCTTGTTCCTGTCACGACAAGATTTTAGGAGTCTAAATCACATAATCTGACACAGTTATTGCCGTGACGGACAAAAAAATGGTGTTATCTGAACCAGGCCAAAGTGTGCATTGTTTATTTTTTGTTATTTTACTCATACTCTTTTCAACATACTTTACATTTCATTATAGACGTACACATATTCAGATGCTGGCTTTGGACTTCCTGTGCTTGCTCTAGTTTTGTTTAGAACTATACTCCCATAATTCTCTTTTCTGTCACCTTTGCTTTTTGTTGATTCCCTCTGTTTTAACCTTGCCATCTCCTTTTCTTTGCCTGTGAATGCATCTTCTTCTTGTTGTTATACAGTCTTTTGGTCCTCTGGTCTGACTAGCTCCCTTATTCTTTTTGTTGGGTGTTCCTGGTTGTCAAATCCTTTTGTGCTTTTCCAGCTTTGTATTATATGGCTTTAATCTTGTTTTTGTGTCTTCGCCTCCCCAACGTACAGCTCCTCGTCTTTGTGTTTAGCTGAGCATTGTCTGTTTCGGATGTGCTGTTAATTGTTCTGCAATGTGATTGATTGACTTTGAATGCAAAAATTACTTTCAGTACTACGATAGCAAAACATTCCATTAACAAGATCATATGTATCACAGTAGCATCTGAGAATCAGGAAAAATAGCTAGTTATTCTTCCATTTAACAGAACCAGTTAATATATCCCACCATATGGTTTTCGATATCTTAGTTGGCATCCTTTAAAATAACTTTCACTCGACTAAGTGAAAGTTACTGAATACAGTGAGTCTCTTTGCAGAGGGAGGGACTAATGGCCCTAACAGTCCCTGGAGCGTTCCCATCACCGTGGCCCCAGGGAGAGGGTCCCAGGGCAGGTCAAGACCACTTGAGCCTCAAGACCCCAGTAGAAACAGAAGGGCACACCCAAACTGGGCTATTCTGGGTAAATACGTCATTTATACACAATGAAATCAACTGGAGTAAGTGGCTAACTGTGCATGCTATTGACAAAGTGAAGCATTCTCCATTGTGTGCCGTGATTTTATGGTTTGTAATGTCTGGGATTTGCAGTCAGAAGGGGTCGTGTTCTCACTTTGCTGTAGGTGGCTAAGGGAATTGAAAAAGGAGGTGAACGTATTAAAAGAAAAGTGATACAATTAGTTCTGTTGAACTGAGACAAGAATTATGAATATGAACCAATGCATATTTGTAAAGACACTGTTTAAATTTAGCAAGGTCTTGCAAATAAGATGAGCAGACTCTTGCTTTTTTAACAGAATTTTAAGAAATACTATGATAACACTGAGTTTCACTGACTTTGGGAGAGTCATTTTTTTCATTTTCTTTAATATTACTGTATAGCATTAATGCAATGCAATAATTTTAGTCGATATCGATTATGTCGAAACAATATTGATTCTTAAATCCCAAGAATTTATTAGTCTAGCCTGTTTTCAGTTAATGAATGGAACATTGTAGCACACCTCCCATCCAATAAATCGCAATAAGCTTTGTGCTTTATTACTTTTGATATAAAACACAGTCTCAGATTTCAAATTCCGTTCCCTTAATTACAATATTCAAACCATAAATGCAGTTTTGGCGCTGTTTGATGTGGAGTGACAGATCACTGCCTCAGTTTAATAAAAGTAAATAAATAAATAAATAAACATGAATAAACATTCAAAGTTAAAAGAAAGACTACAACTTGCTGAAATCCATATCCTGTCTCATGTGTCTCAATCAGTGTTTCAACCACGGAAAAATGTCAATATAACAGTATGTAAACAAGGTCACTTAACATCCAATGCTATCTCACAACCAATTTGTACATGTTTTATGAGGTGGCTAATTTGTACGAATTTGTACAACCTCACTTCAAAAAAATTTTTTAGGATTTGTCTAGACCCCAGTGATGAGTAGGTTTAGGAACAAGGTAGGTCGTAAATCGTACAATACGTACGATTTAGCAAAGATTGAGCTTGTACAAATTTCGCACGAATTAGCCACCTTGTAAAATATATATGAATTGCCATAAGATCAGGTTGTAACGTCACATTTACCTCAGAAAAAAACATATTCGGTGACCATAAACTCATTAGTCATCTTGAAAAACTCTAGGGAGGAGCAGTTTTCTAAATATATGCACCATATAACATTTCATTATAATTTTTTACTGTTCTTCAGTGTTTAATTTATGTTTAAATAAATCTGTCTTGTTTTTATTAAAGCCCCCATTTAAATGTTTATATAAAAAACAAATTGGAGTAGAAATATAATTACGGAATTGTAACTTTATTATTATAAAAACTAGTGTAATTAAAGTGTATACAAATCAGTTTATTTTAACTATTTAACTACTTTAACTTTTAATCAGTTTATTTAACTATTTTAACTCAATAATATAGTAATATAGTACTCGTGTATTTTACAGCATTAGTTGAGAGATTTTTTTTTGCACTGTATCTGATAATAATTGATATTCAATCGAATTGCAAGCATGTGCATCAGAATCAAATCGAATTGTGAATTTGTGTCAGAACTCAGCCCTACTACTTATTGCCTTAAATGTAAATTTGAATTCAAACGCAGTAGCTACTTATTTACATTAACTTGTGCCAGTTTGGTTGCTGGCTATATTTAACTCTCTCACACCATGTCTGAGGTTCAAGAGAAATTTAACATAAAAGTGAATTTTTTTGTATTCAAAAGACATGCTGTAAGTACTGAGAGTCTTGATTTGGTTTCTTCAAATACAAGACAAAATGCATGTGTATCTGTCCTGAAACAAGTCAAGTGTTGCCCAAACGTTGACAGAAACTATAAGCAGTTGGTACATGTTTTTTTGCTCTGCATGACATTTTGTTTTCAATGCAAGTGGCATGAATCTGATTTTGGAGATATGAGTGCTTGCTCGGACATTCTCCATCTCAGCTCGCACCATTTCCATCCATCAGCGGAACTTGCCAGAAACAGCAAAGAAATCTAAATGGCATATGGTGAATCATTTACATAAGGTAAACAATGGTCAACAACAGCTTGTCCATTAGTTTTCTGGACGACTAGTTGACTATTAAAAATGAGTAGTCATGCAAGCCCTGGGTAATTCATTCATTTGGCATTCTTTGGGTCACAATTACTCAAGAACCAAATGTGTGCAATTCTTATGCCTGTTTGCCAGAAGGACGAAGGCAACTGACAGAAAATGTTGCATAGTGATATATGAAAATTACACACAACTGTTTTCTTTGTTCTCAATAGGAACAAAGCGAGACCTCTATGCCTTCGAAAAAAAAAAAAAAGAAGTTTATCTCCCTTTCGGAGTAAACAAAGCTGTAAAATATAAAATGGAATATAAAGTAGAGATTAAGAGGCTGGAGTTTTGGCTCTGAGTGAGACCTCAGCGTTCGTACAGGATGAATAATTTAAGCACCTGCAATATTGTGTGTGCTGCAGAGGGGGACAATTTCCCTCTTGTACTACTGAACAAGTGGTGCGCATTCCCTTGGCCTCAGATGCTGTTTTCTGAGTGCCATAGCGGACTGATTTTTTATCCTCAATGTTGTCATTTTAACAAAAAATTACATATAAATGTTATCTGTAGAGGCTCTGGCTGCCATTTACCTGTTGACTCAAAACAAATGGAAAACTCAAGCCCTGATTGAAATTGCATGATCTCGTTTCAAAAGCTAGAAAGGTGGGTGTGTTATTGGAGCGCTGTGAACTTTAAAGGTTATGAAAAAGAATATATGGAAATGTAAAGTTACAAGTCTGATATTAAACGAACAGAACAGTGACGAGAGCTTGAATATGGAAGCATTATTCAGACTGTGTCTGGAATAGCAATTTTCTGTAAAATGAATATGAATGGAAGGCTTGAATTAGTATGCTGTATGTGACAAGGAACACCTCAGGGAAACATGGATGCATACAGGAATACGCACACACACACATATATCAACTTTTTCCCTCTGATCTTTGCCACGTACAGACACATAGAAATAGGTCAGATAATCTAACCATTTTATATGTAACATAGATCACGGTGGTCGACTAGCCCGTGAGTCATTCAACAGTGAGGTCATCTAGTGTTTTCGTTTTATTATTAGACAAAAAAAAAAAAAGAAGATATTTTAATTCCTGATGTGAAGTGCTTCAGTGCTTTATTCAGGTAATGAAATTTTGTCTGATTATATAGAGGTTACCAATGTCAGTTTTTTTACATTTAATGAATTTCATTTAATTAAATATTTAAAAAAATTCATTTAAATGTGTGTGCTGTGTATAATTATTATGTATATATAAATACACACAAATTAATGTATATATTTAAGAGAAATATGTTATTTATATACAAAATATTTACATTTATGTACAATATATATATATATATATGTGTGTGACCCTGGACCACAAAACCAGTCATAAGGGTCAATTTTTCAAAATTGAGACCTATACATCGTCTGAAAGCTGAATAAATAAGCTTTCAGTTGATGTATGGATGGTTATGATAGGACAGTATTTGTTCGAGATATAACTATTTGAAAACCTGGAATCTAAGGGTGCAAACAAATCAAAATATTGTGAAAACGGCCTTTAAAGTTGTCAAAATAAAGTTCTTAACAATGTATATTACTAATCAAAAATTAAGTTTTCATATATTTACAGTAGGAATGTTACAAAATATCTTCATGGAACATGATCTTTACTTAATTTCCTAATGATTTTTGCCATAAAAGAAAAATCAATAATTTTGACCCACACAATGTATTTTTGGCTATTGCTACAAATATACCCCAGCGACTTAAGACTGGTTTTGTGGTCCACGGTCACACATATTATATAAAAATTATAATAAATACATATACTTGTAAATATATCTTAAATATATACATAAATGTGTTTGTATTTATGTCTACATAATAATTACACACAGCACACACACATATATTAGGCAAACTCAAACTTTTATTTTGTATGTGATTAATCATTTGACAGCCCTATTACAAAGTAAATAAAAAAAAAATTACATATATTTTGAATACTATATATATTATATAAAACTTATAATAAATACATATACTTGTAAATATGTCTTATATATATAAATGTGTTTGTTTTTATATCTACATAATAATTACACACAGCACACACATATATATTAGGCAAACTCAAACTGTTATTTTGTATGCGATTAATCATGATTACAACGAGTAACACTTTTTTTTTTAATACTTTATTTATTGGAGTTTTAAACCATAATTACAATAACGCTCACAATGAAAACAAACAAACAAAAAAAACCCAAATAATAATAATTAAAAATATATTAAGAAAATAAGTCATTAACAAGTAAATTACATAAACTTATTTGTTTGTTTGTTTGTTTTTTAAGAGGAAAAACAATACTGAGTACCCTTTTAAGACCAATTAGTCAATTAGTAGTTCAGGTAGATTTAGTAAAATCAATTTTGTCTGCTTAATCAAAATGTTTTTTTTAACACACTCACTTAATTGTTCAATGAAAAATCCCTTGCAGTTTGATGCAACACACAGTGTACCTGTAATTCAAAATATTCTCTTTATTAAATATTTATCTTTACTATTATTCTATTATACCTGCCCTTCCCCATCTGCTTTTAAGGTATAGTTCCTCAGACAGATGTATGTGTGATCTTCACTGTAGTTTTTCTAAAGTGCGCTATACTGTATATCAATATTTAAAATGTAGCCAAATACATTAGCATTCAGAGCCTCCAGACTGGGGCCAAGTAAACATAGAGACCGGGCCGGGTAATGTTAATATTTTTATTGAGAACAGTGGAATAGAAATTAAATCCAGCTCATTTGCATAACAGACAGTGCTGTTGAGGCATTGGTGAATGTGCTCAGCTCTGCGTGAACATTCCAAGCTGTTTACGACAGGGTAGGGAGGGGATTGTTTAGCCATGTGGCCTCTCTCTCCTCCATGCTCGACGCCTTTCATGTGCTGTTGATTTAGTTCCTGGCCGTTTGTGATCGGTACTTAGAGGCGGGATGAAAGCAGGAAGCAGGTCAGCGAGCCCTCTGCGAAAGAGCCCGGAGGATTTGCATGGCGCAGGCCCAGTCATGCATGCATAATCACAGCCACTCGACAGGTGACTCTGGATAAAATAAATAAATATAAAAAGGCCGGAAAGAGCAGGCTATTCCCGGAGACCTTGAAATTATGTTCCAGTTTTAGAGCATTAACAGGATCCAAGCTGGCATGGCAGCTGGCCTACAGGGGAATAGTCGAGGGGTAATGAAAGTATGGCGTGAGCTTTGGAGAGCCGTCTCACCGTCATCCGTTCCGAAGTACAGGTTTTTCAGCCAAGAAATTACCAGCTTCCTATAATTTTCTTTTTTTCCCCTAGATGCTAGTTGTCAGTTATCACAACACAGAGATAAAATTGATCTAGTCTTTTCTTTCAAATGAAATGACTGTGTTTGCCCAGCAGGACTGTGGAGCTGTATAAAAGCCATTAATCTTTAAATGACTGATGTCTGGATAAAGTTCATAGGGAAGTGATTACAGAAAAACTGTTAAATTTGATGTGTTATGATTCTACTGTACAGATATTGATTTTCATACATTGGTGTGTGCAGAGAAGCAGATGTGACTTTATTTAGTGCTTTTTTTGAACAAAGGCAAACAAATCATTTTCATTCTCTTGCATGCACTGACTCATATTGCCTTCAAGTGCATTCAACAAGCCAATGTCTGTATCTGAAATTGGCTCCAATACTCTCATTGACACCATAGGCTCACTGGAAATACGTGCCTCTATATACGTTTCTGCAAAACTGAAAAAAAAAAAAAAAAAAAAAAAAATTGAGGCAGTAAAACTTTTATTCCTTTTCACACAAAGTATGATTTACAGGTACAGAGTTTTGATTAAGCCTAATTGTCACACAATTACTTGCAGAATATTATGTTCAAAACCATTTTAACATCATACGCAATTTTAAAACTGATATTTTTGAACGTTGTCATCCAGTATACAGCTTCATATGCATGAGTAGTTTTAGGGGATATTTCCAACACGATAGAGCATTAACCTTTAGCGACACTCCCCGGATATTTAAATTCTGAACGGCCACAATACGTACCTCAAGCAGCATAATAAAATGCAGCAATACGTGCCTGTACCAACGTAATAAAAACTTGCCACAGTCACATGTTGAACGTGTGTTTTAGCGCCACTCTCTGGACATTTCACTTTTCAGTTTTTTGCTTATTCATTACTTCCTACATTACTCCACTAATACAGACCTAGACTAATACAGGCTAGTCGCTGAGTGTGCATTGGTTGTATACTCATTATTGTAATGCATTATGGAATTGAATGAGTGGACACATCAGTCACCTCTATAAACATCCCAGCAGGCACTGGACATCAATATGACATCAGGTTGAACATTCCAATACAACATACTGTTTTTCGTACAAATACCTAGAGATCATATAGTTACATTTTACCATGGTATTGAGGTGCTATATGGACGCAGATGTAAATTATTACGTTCATTATTAATAGCAGTAACATCTGTACCACAGTTTTACCTGTGCACTGTAAAACACAATTTGCTGAGTCAACTTAAAATAATTTGTAACCTGGCTGCCTTAAAATGTTAAGTTCAGTCAACTCAAAAAAGTTTATTCAACTTGAAATGTTAAATTATACTAAGTGACAACTTAGATATTTGAGTTGAATCAACTTAAAATTTCAAGGCAGCTGGGTTACTTACCCATCTGTTAAGTTTAGCAAACACAAATATCTAAGTTGTTACTTAGTACAACTTAACATTTCAAGTTGAATAAACTTATTTTAGTTGACTGAACTTAAAATTTTAAGGCAGCAGGGTAACAATTTTTTTTAAACTGACTCAACAAATTTTATGTTTTACAGTGTGGTTATCATGATCTAAATGTACTATGTAAGGCCAATGGTTAATTGTAATAAAACAGTCTCAATAACTAAATTTCACCATATAAAAATGAGGTTGCTACAATTTTTACAGATGTTACTGCTTTTGATAATAAACATAAATTTACCTCAAGCTACTGTCAAATGTGCATTTCTAAGAGACAAAAAATGTAATATTATTAATATTGCAGCCTGCATTGCAAACTGTGCCAAAGATACACATCATCAAAGTCAGGCAACACAAACCCGTTTCATAATTTGAATCAATATCACCCATTACAACATGCAAAAACTAAGAAATTGATTCTTCTATTAAGATATTTATTTTGGTAAGGAAAAAAGACTGGAAAAATGTAAAGAATTCAAAAATGTGAAGTGTTTGTCATGTTCTGACCATAAAGAGTAGTTTAAAATCACAAATAATGGTCTGGTTTCTACAACTTTCACTTAACAGCAAAAATCTGCCTTTAAACTTGAAAGAAATAAAGATAATTATCAATATCAACTAATATTACATTTTTTACTGTGATCATTTTTTTGGCCATGTTACACAACTCATTTGTGAGCAAACTGAATGAACAATTCTGAGCATCTCCTGCATGCACTTCGTTCATTTTGACATGTGAGTCAATCTCATTCACAATAATGAATGAGAGGGGGTGAAAGAATAATGAATGTGTAGAAAATTATACCTAAATATTCTTCATACAGTCTCTTCGAGTTGTAAAAATGGTCTACTTTTTGCACTCACAAAGACTTTGACGCCACATACCAATGTAACTGCATTTCAAGTATTCTTTTTTTAGTAAACAGGTTTAAAACATTCAACTCATTGCATTGGGATAAATCACATCTCCAAACACAAAACCACTAAAAGTAATACTGGTTTGTGGCAGACCTCTAGAAGAGCTTTTAGCGATGAATCGCTCATGCCAACCCCTCCATTGTCCTAATGTGAAATAAATCATGTTTTACCCATTTTCTTTCTTTCTTCCAGCCTGCTAACTAGTCATTTGGCAATCTCCTTGACTTTCAGCACAAGAAAATGTCTGCCAATTTGTAAAACACAATTTTTCCCCTAGCAGTTTCCTTCAGTGGCGTTCTGTTGCCCTTAATGGCATCATTTCTCCAAACAGGCACTGAGCAATCCATTTCACTGTTTAAATGTTGTTTTTTTTGACAGGCCCCTTTAAACAAAGCAGAGCTGATGAAGATACCGCTGTCTGTGGGTGGATACGGCACAGCGTTAGTGAATGCCGTCTGTCTGAATGCTCTAAACTTTCATTTAGTCGCTGCCTGCTGCCTACAGTGCTGTCCAGGTTTTCACAGCTTGTACCTTATACATTATTCACCAGGTCTGATTCACCGAAACCTGAGAAGTCAGGCGCATGAGAGAGGTAGCGAAAGAACAAGGGAAAGTGATAAGAGTGTGCATAGAGGAAGTGGGCGGATATAATAAGACCTGTCTGGGTTACATCTATACATGTGTTTGTGTGTGTGTTTCTTCACCATAAGCATGCATATACTGTAGAAAGCTTGTGGTGTGTGAATTTATGTGAGGGAAGTAAATATGAGACGCAGCAAGCTCAACAATACATACTGTTTGTGTCTATGCATGAGGAGTGTGTCCTTTTCATTAGCACCAAATCTGACGCTTCATGATCGCTGCTGCATGTCAGCGATCTTGTCCTGTCACTCTATATGTGCAAATATTTACACTAGCTTCTTACTGGCCATTCACACAGAACACGTCTTTGCATCTAAAACGCAAGACACAGTGCTCAGGAATGGTTTAAAAAGCACAGCGCAGAATGTCTACACCACCACGTTGCCGTCAAATACAAAAGTTAAGCTGGGCTCACACTACAGGATTTTTTGGTCGATTTTGCCGCGATTTTCCCCTCCCGAGAATCGGACACCTCGATCAGTCCCGATGTTCGGCTCAGATTATCTGGTAATGTGAGATGTTCACAGATTGAATCTTTCACGTCCCGATCTGCTCGCACACAAATAAGGGCCGCCCTGATTAATATCAAAGATGTTTGATTTAGGATTTTAAATCGGGATGATGACGGCTATATGATTATATCAGTACTTTGACAACAGCCAATGCGCGACTGCAAAACAGCTGCTGTACGGTCCGTTGGATAGTGGAGATGGAGGAAACTGCTTCTTGAGTTTTTGCTCTGGGGTGGAATCGTCTCAGTTTTGAACATGCCAGGTGAGTGCATAAAGCTGCTAGCATGCTAACTTACATATGTAAACATTAGTTGCTGAAATGACAGTCTGTTGCGTAAGATCATGTGAGGTGCTCCCCCCAGCATGATAATCTTTATGTGTGATGCGCCCACAATTTTCAAATCTTGTAGTGTGTGCATGTTTAAGATAATCTGCAAAGATTCTCCTTATGTGTGCACTGTAACCAGATTTCATAATCATTTAGGATTCCTTTTTTTTTTTTTTTTATTCTCTATACATTCTGAAACAAGTAACATTTTTTATGTTATTTTTTGGGCTTTTTAATTCAGATAGGACAGTGGAGAGATAACAGGAAAGTATTCGGTAGAGAGAGGGGAGCGGAATCGGCAAAGGACCTTGAGACAGGAATCGAACTTGGGTCGCCGTTGCGCAGTATATGTCGGCGCATTAACCACAAGGCTATTGGCGCCGACAATCGGTTAGGATTTTAAAAATCCTGTAGTGTGAGCATGGCTTTACCGTGCCAACCTGCTACTGTAAACAAAAACTGCTTAATTATCTTAAACAAAACTGAAAATCATTAAGAAGACCTTTGTCTCAAGATATATTCAAGAATTTTAGTGATTCTCATTTGAATCTACAACATTTTTTTAAACATCAAATATTAGATCAAGTAACCACAGAATCGACTTTAGACTGCTGCCCACGATCGCATCAATGATCAGACAAATCTGCACGTGTATTTTGAAAACTGGATGTTTTAGAAGGTGCTACGCCACTTTTTTTTTGCCTTCTTGTGTTTTGGAGGAAAATAATATCAAAGACGCCCTTTACCCTGGGGAGCCTTTAGCCCCGTTGTACCCTATTATGTGCCAAAGCTTGCCTATTCTTTAGCTATACACTCAAAAGTATGTACTTTTTCTTCAGGGCACAGCAAGAGATATTTAAAGGGACAGTTAACACAAACTTATACAAGGAAATACAGTGGCGTCCGGTGTGGTTTTAGACCCCATTGACTGAAAAAACACAGTTGAAATGTTCTTCTAAATAGGGCTGGACGATTCATTCAAATAGTAATTGAAACCGAAATTCAGAAACTCTAACCAACATAATTTTCGCATGTCAGTTATATTGTTTTTTTAATCCTGTTAATACTGTGGCGCTTTTTGCATCTTTTGCAGTGTCTCACATGTGAGTGGCACGTTTAAGATGCCGTGTTAAGTTAACGGAATTTAAACTTTTACATACAGTGCCGTTTATCAATGTCAGATCAAAAACAGTGGACCAATCAGAAGACCACAGAGACGGGGCAAGAATTGCGAGTTTTTAAATAATAAAAGAATATGTAAAAGTATGGTATTTGGGGTAAAAAGTGCCCCTGCTGTTGGGGCTAAAGGCACAATAATTAACATGATAATTAATAGAAGACTGACTTTTCCATTTGTTGATATGACATTGTTAGATTCAGATTGTAAATATCATATATTATGTTGGGTGTCCATCTTAGAGATAATCACCATGTTTATTTAAAAACATGATATTAATGATATCATATAATAAAATATAATTTGTTGTTACTACTGTAAATCTATAATTAATTACTAAGGGATCTCCTTCAATGCTTTCAGAATCTTTACATTTTAAAATGATTTTGTTTCTATATTTTAAAATAAATGTTTTATATTAACATATTTTAATGAAAAAATATTAACTGAACAATTTTTTTTATCAAAATAAGCAGAAAATAGTACAAACCTTGCTAAATTAATATAATAGAAGACTGACTGTTCCATAGGCCACGGCTGCCCACCACGGCTGCCCCCCACAGCTGGGATGGATCCACACTTCAGAAATCAGCTGACCATCCATTGACTTCTGGCATACTCTCCTCAGCATATTATGCTTTGAGACATTTATTCTAATCTCACATACTAATTAGGATGGATACGATACACACTGGGATGTCAGACTTGGTGCTCCTGCAGTGTGTTTTGGGTCTTAAAGCTGCCTGTGCATCTGTCTGCCTGTTCTATAACCCGTAACGTGAGTCTCTTCATTTCAATCACTCATGGCCACACACACGCACACCAGTCTTGAATAGACTGTGTGCTCATCTTTCTGGCGTGCCGCTCTGCTGACTAAATGACAGGCAGAGCAATTTTCTTCAAATGCTTCCCTGTGGGCAATGATTGCCCTAGGCTGCAGGTTTTGGCTTGTAGTTGTAAACCCAGGACTGTAGTACTGACACAACTGCCCCGTACTTGCATCCACCTGTTTTGACCACCCAAAAACTTACTGTTGACCCATCAACAGGGCTGGAGCAGAAAGTGAAGGAAAGAACAAACTCGAAAGCCTGGTTTTGCTTGGGTTCCTCCTTTAATTCTCCTTTCCTCCTTGCGGTAGGTGAGTCACGGCAGCAGTATTACAGGCCAAATCCCCACAGTGTGATGAGGAGGGATTTACTGGGCTGCTTATGAGAGAGACGCACCAGACTCTGTGCTTGAGTTTCAGATTTACATACAAAGAATGGAGTGCACGGGAAACAGCGGGTCTGAAATAGTAGTGATGACTTCGAAATGCCCCAGCAGGTTAAGTGCAACAGAGGCACAGTTTAATATTCATAATGGGAAATGCCAGCCGGGTGGCTTAATAACTCTGTTGTTATTACTGATTTTTACCCCTCGCTTCCTTTTTATGAGAACATCTCTGTGGATGTTCTATTGTGTTTCGCATGGTAATTTCTTTCAAACTTTTTGGAAACTTGAAGCGTGTATGTGTAACAGGTTAGATGTCTTAGCTAATATTATACAAAAGTTTTAGAATACTATTACCCAACTTCAAACAGCTTCATTTGCATGCATCTGGACAAAAAGAAATTTGGTTCTGTGGCGCTATAAAACATTGCTAGTGGTACAGAAAATACACACTTCAGCTATAAAATGCCCAAATAGCTTCCTTAAGGCCTAATGTGACTGCATACAGGCTGCAAAAAACACTTCACGAAAATATTTTTATTATTATTTCATCATTTTATTTATTTATTTATTTAATTTTTTTTTTTTTTTTTTTGTTCTTATTGTCTGATTTTTAAATGCTCAGACAATTAGTATTGCAGATAGAGAGAGGGGGGAAAAACACTAATGAAAACAGGAAATTACAGACCACTGATTAGAAATGATAGATTTCAGACTGTAATGAAATAGTCATTAAGTTTAGGTCTCTTATACTCTCCAAGAATGTGTTTTTTTGAACAAAAATATATTACAAGCAGAAACACTGTGGAATATTACTACCATTTAAAATAGCTTTAAAAATGTTTTAATATGTTTATATTTTAATGTAAATTTAATATTTCATTTAATTTAATTAATATTTAATTAAACTATTAAATTAAGGACAATTATTTAATTAAGGACAACATTTTCAGTGTCACATTATGTATTATTATATTGTTATTACAATGTAAAAAGTTTTGACTTAAAAACTTAAGTTTAGCAGCTGCCTTCAAATTTTAAGTTAAATCAACTTAAAAGTACAAGTCATTTTGACTCATGAGTTAAATCAACTTAAAAGTACAAGTCATTACAACTCACTTTATTGTAGTGAGTTGAAATAACTTGTAGTTATAAGTTGATTTAACTTAACATTTTAGGGCAGCTGCTGAACCTAAGTTTTTTAGTGAATTTTTTTTACAGTGATAGAAATCTTATCATTATCATTGTTAAAAAGTCATACTGCTTAATATTTTTGTGAAAACTGTGATACAGGATTCTTTGAAGAATAGAAAGTACAAAAGAACAGCATTTATTATTTGAAATTTAAATGTTTTGTAACATTATAAATGCCCTTAATGTCACTTTTGACCAATGTAATACATGCTTGCTCAATAAATGTTTCAATCTCTAACACACACAATCTTACTGACCCTAAATGTTTGACTTGTACTGTGTGAGTGTGCATATCAGAGAAGTGAGTAATAACTGGATTTACTTCAGGAATTGGTCACTAATTAATTGACACCTTACTATGTTCTGCTATGCTCATGTAATCTTTCCATATATTCAGGGCTTAAATGATTTTGCTACAAGTAAGATTTGATTGAATGCAGTGTCTTATGTTAGATTGAGTTTTATAGGTACAATGGCCCATATGCTGTCTCAAGTGACACCGGCGGGGTTACACGGGTGAGACTAATTGGAAAAGTCTGCCGTGAAGCATAGCAGCAGACAGGCCATGTGAATGTGAGACGGGGAATGAAAGTACGAGTTCAAGTTTCAGGGGGGACTGTATCAGACGACGCACCTGTTCTCCCCTCTGAACCAGTGCTGGTTGAATGAGGAGGGTGGGTCATGTGTCCATTCACCATCTGCTGTTGGCTTAACTCACAAAAACACTCTCAGGCTGGTGCACAACACTCACTGTACCGTCACTAATGCTGTGCCATGACTACAGAATAGTGTAATGAAATGCTTTATACAAACATTCAAATCAGTTTTATGATTTGTCTTAGATTTGATTGAGAGTGTATTTAATCTTAATCTCAGCCTCCGACGGTGTGCCCACATACCACCCACAGTTCACTGCCTGTCTGATTCATACATTCTGCATACAAAAATGACAAGTGCAATATGATATACAGTATGAAAAATGAATATGCATTTTGAGATTTGCAGATTAGTAGCGTTCTTAAGTCGTTAGTGTTTTAAGAGATGAATTTTAAGTGAGTGTTTGATAAAAAGGAAATCTAAATGTAAAAATGGATAAAAGGTGCATGAATAATTAATATTCAATATCAGCCGGTACTAAATAATAATAATAATAATATATATGGTGCTGATATGTTGTGTATCCTGGCCTATTCTATGCCAGTCTGTTATTGCAGTATCAACTATTACTCATAACCCTAAACCACATCAGGTCTTTCCCTGAGTGGGTGGTCAAAATGAGCTGGAAAATGGCTTTGTATTGATGGCTTTATACATATGGCAGGCTAAATTAATATAACTATCCATGAAACTGACATTATTATATACTACCATTTAAAAGTTTGGGGTCAGTAAGATTTTTTTCTTTGAAAGAAATTCAAAAAAAGCTAAATAAAGTGCGTCCATCCATCATAAAAAGTGCTCCACCAGAGGTCTCCAACCTTTTTTCTCCATGGACCAATTACAGTTTAAAAATATTCTCGTGGACTGAAGTAGTTTTTTTACTTTCGCTTTCTGTATAGTGAATGTACTGAACTTAAGACATAACTAATGCGTAAAGTTTTCACGTTTCTTGTGTGACATCCATTGACTCGCCTTCTTGGTTTAAAACAGAAATATTTCCAATATAGTGACTTAACTGCACACCCCCATGCGTATGTATCTTAAATGCGGGGAGACATGAAAGAGGAATCAACTCGGTATGCCGCGCTGTCTGAAACACGTCTCTATGCTTGTGCGCGCTTTGGGTGTGTGCAAGAACAGAGCGTAAGTAACGAATTGAGTTCTGTTTCGTTTCTTCATTTTGTGGTTTTAAATAGCTTAAACGTGTAAATTGGCAAATTAATCTGCAGATCATATGCCGAACGATGGGGTCTGGACCTGATTCGTATCACGGATCACCTAATATATTATAAGACAGATCAGAGCAATATTTTATTTACTAATTTAACATGAAATCATCAAATTGTTACTCCATATCAATTGCATACAATGAAAGTACAAAATAATTAGAACAATTATTTGCACACAATAAATAACAGAGCATCATATCTATACAAATTTTTCCCCAGAACGTTCTTGCAACCTGGTAGAAATTCTTCCACGGCCCCGTAGTGGGTTGCGACCCGGTGCTTGGGGACCTCTGCTCTACACGACTCTAGGGGGTTAATAAAGGCTTTCTGAAGTGAATCAATGCATTTGTATGAGAAAAAAATCTATATTTACAACTTTATAAACTGTAATCTCTAGCTTCCACTAACATATATTCATGAGAGAGTGGCGTTTCAGTGGATGACGTAGGCGTAGCGTAAGCTCCGGTGAGAATATGCTAGTCTCACAAGTTTTATGTTACAGTGAAGGAAAACCAATCTCCTCTAGATTTATATCAAAATCCTCTGATATTTTTCTTTACAAATCCTTCTTTTTGTGCTTCTAATTCGTGACTGCTGTTTTGCTTTACTCTCTTTACTCTAAGTTTATAAAGTAAAGTTTATAAAGAGGTCTTTAGAGCCATGTGGAGTACTTTGTATGATGGATGGATGTGCTTTATTTTGCTTCAAAATCTGGACCACCATTCACTGCCATTATAAAGAAAAGGCAGGACATTTTTTTATATAACTCCAAAAGAAGGAAGTCATATACATTTAAAATTGCTTAAGGGTGAGTAAATCACAGGGTAATTTTCTTTTTTTGGGGGAACTATCCCTTTAAGTATTCACTTTACTAGATAGCGACAACTTCACAATCCACCTGCTGATTTAAGAGAACGGTTAGAAGAACAGGACTATTGCGAGAACACAGTGGCTAACGGGTGGAAAAATGTCATCTGGATCTCTTTTCCTCGCAGCGTTAGTTGGTGAGATGGACGTTAAGAGCCCATTAGCAGCTGGGAGATTGTGAACGCAGAGAAATCAGTTTTGAGGTGAGCGTTAAGTCTGCAGGGACTGATAAGCATCAGTCTGCTGAGAGGTTTGTTGTTTGAATTAGAAGGAGATGGGTTGAGAGAATTACTTTAACTGTTGGTGTTTAGCCAGTTGAATCAGTCCGCTGGTGTGTAATCTGTTCAGGGGAATGGTTTATCCAGTCAGTTTGCATTCCGTCCTGCAGTTTTCTTTTTCTGTCTCTCTGACACACACAAACATGCACTCACTCACACTTTGTACATCATAAGGTTTGTACGTCACAGAAATCCCTCACTGCCTTTCAGCCATCTTGCATCTAGATGCTGATCAATAGGGCAACAAAGATTGATCTCCCAGCGGGAATGGCTTTAATGAGAGCTTTACACAAACAACAGATGCAAAATTATAGACGTTTGATGCCCAGTGTGCCTCACAAAGCACACACAAAAAAAAGAGTAATTGCATATGTGGATATTGTGGTACGTCCCCAGACAAATAGATATATTTTAAACTTAATCAGTGTGTTAATTTCATACACCCACATTTATCATGTTGATGGGAGTTACGAGTTGATTTCCATATTATTCGCATACATTATTTGACACAATGCTTTCAGTAGATTGTCTTGATATGTTCAGATGATGTTATATGCAACCAGATAAAAAAACTTTGGGCTGTCATAACTATTCATGTGCATCTGCAACAGCTTTTTGGATGTTGTCCATGAAAGGGCATGCTACTAATAACCTTGTGATATCTGCTCAGCAGGGAGAAAGATTAATAACATGTCGTTAGCCAGAAACAGAAATCTTCATAGCCACATTATTATATGATGGCTCCCTCATCAATCATTTAAATATGTTATGTTTGTAGGCTTGGTTTGTTTTTGGGGTTTTTTTTTTGTTTGTTTTTTTACATGGATATATTTTTGCAGTTTTATTTTATTTTATTGTATTTTATTTTATTTTATTTTATTTTATTTATTATTTTATTTTATTTTATTTTATTTATTTATTTATTAGATTATGTTGGTAAAGGACACGGTGTTGGTAAATAAAATGAGATTGGAGGAAAAATTGTATTTCAGTGCTTTTGTCTTCTCTCACAAAATATTTTGTTCCCCTAAGAAACTTTGCATTCACTCACAAAAACACTGAAATACAGATTTTGCTCCTAGTAGTATTACAATGACAAAAGCTTTGTGAGTTTCTCAGAGGAACACAATAATTTTGCGAAGGAGTAAGCAAATGTATTGTGAGCAAAGCCAAGGATTCTCAGAGGAGAATGTATTTTTTTTTTCCCATCACCATCTTAGTACTTTCAAATTGAAAAATCTATCTCCAATAACAATATCTAAATATCCTTGAAACAAAACAGTTATACAAAATTGCATACGATATTGAGACTTTTTGTCTGCAAATATGTTGTGAATTACCTTTGTTTTTCTTACCTCATTTGCAAATACTTTATCCCTTGTTTTGTGCATAAATCTAATCTTCAAAAAAGTTTGAGCTTAAAACAGAAAGAAAAGCTAATATACTAAGAACAATAAACTAAATTAACAAAATATACAAATCTTAGTATCTTAAACAGTTTTGTTTCCCAAGCAAATTAATCTTGTTTAAAGGATAATTAGACATTCTTGAAAGCTGAGACAAAAATGCTGATTTTAAATATATAATTTATCTGCAGCGAAGGAGTCACTCCTTTTCTCCTATATTCTCCTTCTACACATTCTTTATAACTTCGCCATGCTTTATACACAGGCAGCAGAAGACAGGGACATTGATTTTTTCTCCCCTTATGAGCAGTATTTCAGTTGTCGGGGACATGGAGAAGAAGTTGTGCTTGAGAGAAGTTATGTATGTTATTAAGGGGATGGCTGTGCCGGGCTTCTCCTGAGAGCTGAGGGATAAAGCTCTTTTCAGCAAAAGACCTGATGGAGTTAATATCACGGCAGCTGGAGATCAGCCCTGCAGGCGGTAAGCACGTACATACATTTCTGTCGGGTAATTATAGTCGGGTGGCAGGGAGGATGGCCGGCTGGGTCTGGTAGCTCTGTCGCTGGGAGATGAGGGACCCTAAGCCTCGGAGGCGTCCATCCTCGGGATGCCTAAGCTTTAGCCCGCCGTTCAGCATTCTGCCTCCAGCCTCCTGTGTTTATATGGAAACAGGTCAGCCGTGTGCTGGGGGGTGGGTATGGGGGGGTTTGGGGCTTAGTGGAGCTGACAGTCGGAGACAACACAATTACACAAGCTCATACACACAGGCTTAGCCAAAAACACATTTACGGTTACGCAAGCGCACCAACAAACAAGCCCGCGCTCAAAATTTGATTAAAAACACCCTCTACAGACACTTGCACACAAAACTGTGGCGACAATGCCATACTATTTCAATATACAGTGATCCCAAAACACATCAGGACACCTAAAGCATCACTTAAAAGGCATGTTGATGTTTTCTGACCTTCTAATTTTTAATCAAAACTTAATCTTCAATGACGTATTCCCAGAATTATTTAGTGATTTTAAACCCCACTCCTTTCATACAATCAACTGCAAGTTTGTATTTATATCTGCCTTCATCCACTCAACAACATCACCATTACATTACAACTGGACTTCCATAGCCAATGGCTACCAGCCAGCTGTTCAGTTACCATTATTCTTCAAAATATATCCTTCTGTGTTTAACATAAAATAGAAATTTATACCAATTTGGAACAACGTGAGGGAGGGTAGAGGTGGGCGACATACTGCTAGACACGTTTAACTGCTTGTCAACTGGTTGAGATTTTGGATGTTGCTGTGCTACGTGGTTATGAAAACTTACCTTTGCACACGTTTTTAAGCATTCAGTTTAAAAACAAGCAATTTTAAGCTGTTGAAACACAATCAGCAGCGAAAGAGAATTCATTTTGCTATATGCGCATGCTGTCTGAGACACTGTTTCTGAGTGCTGTCAAAGAAGACAGTGTTTATAGAGTGTGGGAGTATTCAACTGAGTTTGGCTGCTTTATAGGGCTTGAACAGTTGAATACACCTACATGTATGTGTCAAAATGCCTGTCTTTGCAAGTATCCTCATAAATACAGTGTGTTATGCCTTAAGTGAAAACGCTTTTGTAACTTTAATATTTAATTTTATATTGTAACTTTAATTAATCTGTTTAATTTACAGAGTGAAGAATATGCAGCGTTTTTATACATTTGATTACTTTAAACCATGTATGTAGCATTTTATATGTATTTGTTCTACAGTACTTTTTTGGTCCTATTGTTTGTAATTATGTATATATTTTAGACTAGTATTTGTTTTTTGTGATAGCAACACTGGTGACACGAATTATGAAATTTCTATGGTATCAAAAATTTTGATATCATAAAGACCTAATTTAAAGCAAAAATAACTGTATCGTGATATATATTGTTACTGTGAAACAATATCAAAATGTTCCTTTTTTGTCTTTTTTTTTTTGTTGTTTTTCCTGGTAAACTATCCCTTTAAGTCACACTAAAATGTGAGTGTCATTACATTACATAACAAATGTGAAATAATGTGCAAACAGTGTGCAATAATTCATGTAATCATTTTTACAATTAATATTAACAAACAAGTGTGATTCTTTGCATTAACTATATGAACATATTATGTACCTGATAAAAACAAAGTGTCACAATATATATATTTTTAATTGTATATATTTATTTATCTTTTTCCCCCATTTATTTCAGGCCCAATAAAGTGTTATTTTATTTCATTTTATTTTAGTTTAAATATATTTATACCTAAATGGTACATATTAGTACTTAAATGTACATATTACTACCTAAAATGTCCTAAAGTGAAAGGGTATTGCTGCAGTAACAGTTTTGTACCTTTTTTTCCTGAAAGTAAATTTACCATGCCACGGATGTATTACCAACTTCATTCATATACCACATTATATCAGAGTTCAGATAACAAACAAAAAAACAAATCATTTGTCTCCTTTCAGTTTAACGGTAAACCCACTTTCTTCAAGCTCCTCTCATCTTCATTTTAAATATCCATGAGACCGATTCAGGATCCTCCCTGACTGTCTCTATCATGCAAACATCATTCCTGGAGCTGATCTCTGTCCCAAATGGCATGAGCGCAGACCAGCCGCCTCACTGCTTCACACAAATCCTCCGTCGTTAATGGTGGTTTATGGTTTTTACTGCTAATGCGGGGGAATTGAAAGAAGGGCCCCCGGGGTGCATGACTGGGCCTCTGGCGATAGTAAAAGAGCAAATGTACATTTTCATAGGTTATTAGGCATTGATTTTCTGCGGATTAAGAGGTCTCGTAACATTAAGCACTATGAATTTAAAATGCACGCTGTAATGCTGTTATCAGCTTAACAGAAAACTGAGACACATGCATACATGCTCACACGTGCATATACTCTTCTGTTCTTTTTAACATACAGTACTTACTCATTCACTTTTTTTATGTTTTTGTTTAATCGAAACAATGTTCACATCTAGTCCTTTTCCTTTTTTTTACTCTCCCTTGTTCTGTGGTCTTTACATTTAATTTTCTCATTCTGTTTCTATTTTTTTTTCTCTCGCCCTCCCCGTGTGACTATTTTAGCAGTCTACAGATGAACTTCTCCCCCAATTAGCCTTTCTATTATCCCAGGCTCCGAGGCTAATCTCTAAACACCCCAAAGGCCATTGTCTTTACCCAGCATGCATTTTTTTTGAGTTGTTAATATTGACAAGTGAGGCTGAATGCTTCACTGAAGGGCATCCTGCAATGTGACTGACAGAAAGAGACCAGACTGGCACGTCAAGGTCAATCGACTGTTGTTTTCGTCAGTTAAATCAAACAATCTGTATTGTTCTATATACAATTCACAGTGGCATCAAGCAATTTTAATTTTGAATTGGTGCTGGTGCTGTGAGCCAAGGCTTGTTTATACTTGTGGTACACAAGGGTATTTGGTAAATAATCCACAACTGTTCTGAATCATTCTAGTTGAATGACATGTATTGTAAAGCTTGAGCGTCATATGAGGGCATTGTTTTGCCTGGAGAAACAGGCAATAGAACTACGGCATGTAGTGTCTACTATGAAGGCAGGAACAAACAACCGCGGCTAAGATGTGCAAGTATTAAATAAGTCTAATGCTATTTCATAATTTCTAACTTATATTCACAGATTATTTCTGTGCCAAAGACACTCTTTCGGAACCCTGAAGGAGTGTCTTTGGCACAGAAATAGTCATACTCATGCGTCCAACTTGTTTTTTGAGACATTGGTCATGTTTAACATGACAATCCAATTCTTTAGGAGTGTAAATAAATCAAAAAGCATAATATAGCATTAGACCTCCCCTTTAATTCTTGTGTCGGGATCTAATTCTGGATTGAAAATATATATGGCTGGATCTAGAACTGCATGCAACTTGAAGAACATTATAGCCGGTGCTACTTCTCTCTGTTTATGTCTATGACAAATCACGCAGGTACTGGACTGCTCCGCAGCGGTTCCTACCAGAACCAGTCTGAAATAGTCCAAATATAAAAACTTATTATAGGTGTACCGTAGTGATTCAAGATACAAAAACACAGTCTGGAAAATGGATTCATGATGTACTCGCTTATGAAAATTCTGTACATTTTGAACACAAAAAAAGTTACGAACTGCAGCTTTAAGTTAATAAAGTTTTTGTTTTATTTATGTCAATGTCACAGCTTGCAAGCTTTGCATGCTCGTGACTCTTTAGCTCCGCCCACAGCATGCCTCCAGGAGCTGGACTTGGAGTGAAGTGGTCAAAGAATAAACATTTAAAAGAATCTTATTTATTTATTTATTTATTTATTTATTTAGGCTATGTGTTTTTATTTTTTTTATTATTATTATTTTTTTTTTTTTAACATACAATGGCTGTTACGTATGGAAGCCAGTTTCCACCACTGAATAAAAAATAAAAAAGGTAATTGCAACTTTTTATCTCAGAATTCAATATTCAGTTGTTTTCTATAGACAATAAACTCACAATTCTGAGAAATGAAGTTGGAATTGCATGATATAAACTCACAATAGCGAGTTCTAAAGTCATATAAACATGCAATTCTAACTTTTTTCAGAATTGCATGATATCAACTCACAGTTGCAAGTTAGAAAGTCAGAACTACGTGACATAAACTGGCAATTCTGAGAAATGAACTCACAATTCGGACTTTTTTTTCTTAGAATTGTCAGGTTGTATCTCGCAATTGTGACTTTTTCTCAGAATTAGCTGTTTATATCTCGCAATTCCTACTTCGTAACACATAATTGTGAGTAAAGTCAGAATTGTGACGTATAAATTGCAATTCTGAAAACATATTTTTTCCCCCCTCAAAATTGGACTTTCAATATGGGATCCCACAATTCTGAGAAAAAAAAGTAAGAAATGCAAGCTTGTATCACACAATTATTCTTTTCACTTTTTTTTCTTAGAATTGTGAGATAAAAAGCCACAATAACCTTTTTTTTTTAATTCAGTAGCAGAAACTGACTTCCATAGTTAAGCTCCTAAATGTACCAAAAAGGCATTATATTCCAGGGCCTCTAAGGCCATACAATAACTTTGTGTGAGGAACAGACTTAAAGTACTTCAGTTGCTGATAATCTTCTCTTCCAGTGAGCTGTTAACTAGAGAACTGTTGCAAATGGGTTACTAAGTCAGTGAGTTGAACTGGAGAACTCGATCAGTTAATGAATCATTCTTTTGAATCAGTTCTTTTCAATAAACCATTTAAATTTGTTCAGAAATCTGGAATATAGTACTATGGAAAAAATAAAACCATATGGGTTTGAAACATCATGAGAGTGAGTAATTTTTTTTTTTGGAGTTGAGCTATTTTTATTTTTAGGTGAACCAGACTTTATTATTTGAATCACAGTAAACATAAATGTAGTTAATGCCTGTCATACACAAGAGAATAACGGTGTCTCTGGTAGAACAGAAAACTGACTCTGTTATTGGAAAAAACTGTAGGGACTTTGGAGTGATGGTACTTTGTGGGGGTAAAAGGGGGAGGGAGGTACATACGGGATTAATTACGTTTTCCCAGACCCACTCATCCTCAACCCAAATCTTTTATAACCAGACAAAACCTTACTTTCTCTCTCTTATTCTCTCTCTAAAAAGTGCCTGAAAAATTGAGTATATAAAAAAAATTGTTATGTAAAGGACGCCAGAGGATGAACCTACAATCAAAATTTGAAAACTCAGCTTTCAAATTTCAGCTTAATCCGTTATTTTACATCCAAGTGTTTATTTATTTGGTAGACACGTAGCATATGTCAGTGTCCTGGTCACTCTGTCTGGGGCTTTTTAATGACTGTCTGGCTGTACATTATCTTGTACTTGAACTCTGTATGAGTGTTGGTCCTTCAGTGACTGAACGGTATCAGCGCTGGTAAATAATGAAGTCTGTTTTTCTAGAAAAGCAGCAAGTTGAAACAACAGAGGATGAATAAATGAAAGGAAATCTGACATCAGGTTCAAACACAGCACTGCACTAACACTTCATTAGTTTCGTAGGCCAATGAAAGCTCCCGTTCTCTGTGGATTTTGCGTGCTTAATTAATGTGTGCCTCCTTTTAATGTTTATGCACATGAAGTCATTGTGCACATCAGGAGCAGTTAAAAGCCAATCCATTTATTGTTGCTCTCTCTCTCTGTCTATCATATTTAACAAATAAAAATGACAATGAGCGCTTTGCTTTAAACACTGCCATTGTTACAGCTTTGGCTGGACTGAGAATGATAATAAAATACAGGTTCTGGGATATTTGCTATTTTAAATCATGAAACGGAATTATTCAGATTGGCATTTTATTATGATAATTACATGGATTCACATGCAAAAAAAGACTGCATGCATTTATGTAGTGAGGAGATTATTTAAATATATAATGAACATTGGGGAAAGTTTTAAATACACTTTATAGTGTACTTTGATAGATAATGAAGAATACATTTTCTCAAATCAGTTTAATAGCATGTGCAGATTTTGGTGAGGAGTGGGTGAATAATAGTGTAGGGATTTGAATAATGATTTGTGTCTATCCATGTATTTACACAAATAAACAGGACTGGACAGACAGCTGGAAGGAATTTAAGGCTACAAGTTGACAAACAGATTCGTATGTACAAGCCGGATGAGATTATAGTTCATCAAGGATTATATGTAGAAATAAATTACAATTTAACACCTATAGATTTCCTGTATGGACTCGCTGTTGATTGCCTATGACCTTTTCCAAAAGATGCCATATTGAGGCATTGTATTTTTCCCAGCGAAGATTTTGCTGTGAGATATTTTAATAATGTGCGGGTTGACTCATGTAATGCATTTTCAAATATGGTTTTATGAGGAGGAAAAAGGAGATTAGGTTTATAATGTATTATAATCACTTGCCTCGGAGATGTTTGGTGAATTTGAATAGGGAAAAATGAATAGGGCATTTTAGAATACCTTTTATTGCAAGTTACTATGGCAACAAAATGCTGCACATCCTCATAAATCCTTAGACATTATGCAACTCTGCCCCAAACCTTCGTCCCTGTGTTTATGAGGTGAATCATTTGGGTCTGTGTGCACGCGTATTTGTGTGTTTGTGACTTAGAAGAGAGAAATCTCCTGGCTGCAGTTACAGCAGCATAGATATGCAGTGACACAGCCCACTTTTCTAAACCCCTGCTAACAGCACGTAAATGTTCTCGCAGATGCATTAACAACAGCGGCAGCGTTCCAGCTTGTTGTCACCCAAACGCGTGAGTCAGCAAATCCGTAAACAACGTTGAACATTTATTCCACAAAGCAAGAACAAAGTAATCCAAGTGTAATAAATCTTGAGCTGTAGCCTATTGTAGCTAATACCAATTAAGTTAGGTCACGGCTCCACTTCCAGGTTTTTCAATCACAAGTAACTCACAGCAGTAGCTGCCAGTGGATAACAGAACTCTTAACCTTAAATGGGACATGAACTGAGAATTCAAAATTCCCTTGATCTTTTGACATATAAGAGATCACTGTACTATACAATTTACTATCCTGTAAGTTTCAGAACTCAAAACTTTCTTGTTAGTCTAGAAGCAGCTTGTATTGAAGCCAATCTGCCAAAACAACAGGTTGTGGAATGTGCCACGCTATGATGTAATAGTGTGGCTAAACACAACGCCTGCTTCCACATCAATGCCTGTTTAGCCCCACCCACCTGTTTACGCATGTAGTGTAAAAAACGCCAGAGGCAAACGCAGATCTACACATAAACCAAATGATAAAGATGGCTCTGAAGACAACAAAACGCTGTGCAGTGCCAAGTTGTGGAAAAACACAATCTTTGCATTGCCTTGCTTCTGATCCTGACACTAGGAAAGAGTGGATGAACTTTATTTTTAATGAAGTTCCAGACTGTGTCAGTGAGAACTTGGTCCTTTGTTCATTTCATTTTACCGTGGGTTCGTTTACAAACAAGGTACAATTCCACGCAATATTTTCAGAAAGATTGAAACTAAAAGACAATGCTGTGCCGACTATATTGGATCCGACAGAAATGTCACGCCTCAGAAGTGTGAGTAACTGTTTTTATTACGTGGGGACTATTGCTTTGTCTATTATTACAGATCGTTTGATATGTACTGAGTATTTATGTGTTTTTAACCTAAATCACAGCAGCGCCCATCTATGAGGATTGTAGGCTGTCAAATACATATACAACTGTTAACCAATCAGTGCAGTAATGAGGAGGGTCAAAACAGGACAGAAATAGCCTATTCTAAATTATGATGAATTTTGATGTAAATATTTTGATAATATTACAGGTGGACAATACAAAATAAAAAACAAAGGCAGTTCATGACCCCTTTAAAGGGACAGTTCACCCAAATTGTTTAATTCTGTCATAATTTACTCTATGTTGTTCCAAAAAAAAATGTCTCTTTTGGGAAAATGAATTTTGATAATGTACTGATGCATGTTTTTGACATGCAAAAGAACTACAAAAGTGTCGTAAACATCAATCATATTACTAGCGTGCTTTCATTTATGTTTGCTGAATTCATGTAATAGGGTTTTGTAAGGAACAGACTGACATTTCAGTCATTCACTGAAAGTCTTCAAATGCTTGGGTTCTTTTCAATGAATTGGTTAAAATGGTTCACAAATTGGTGATTAATAATTACGAATTTTTCTATTAATCAAAATAACTTTACTCAGTATTTACAAATAATTCGAATGAAAAGGTCATGAAAATTCACCGATCAAAAAGTGTGGGAACCCTTCGGGAGACTTACACGGTATTACACAAATAAGAATCTTGTTTTGTTCGTTTGTTTGGATTTTGGAGCCTGAATAGCTCCAGTCCTCGTTTATTTTTATTGTACGGCCAGGATATTCATCAGAAATCTATCTTTTTATGTTCCAAGTAAATGACAATGTTCATTTTTGGGTGAACTATCCCTTTAAGGGTCCCACTTTATATTAGGTGGCCTTAACTACTGTACATACTATGTACATTTAAATTAATCATTTGATACAATGCACGTATTGTGTACATACATGTTTTTACATTATACTTATATTTTAAAAATACCTGCATGTAATTGCATCTTTAATTCATTTCTATAATTACATTCATAATTAAACTGTTCACCCATCCCTTACACCTTAACCCACCCTTAAACCTACCCATGCCACCAAACTTGTCTCTAACCTTAATCGTGTTCCACATCAATAGCAGCAAACGTGTTTTGCAATACATAAACTCGTATGAACACAGTAAGTACATTGCACTTATTTTTTGATGTAAGTACATAGTAGTTAAGGCCACCTAAAATAAAGTGGGACCATAGAACTTTTTTTAATTTTACAAAATTGTAATCATTTGTAAGATGCATTTTATACATGTGCATTCAGTCACTTATATAGAAAGCAATATCAACACATAAATCCAATTGCAAGGAAACTTACAGACACGACATCCTGTGTTAATTAGTGCTGTGAAAACAATAATGACACTTTTGTGTGTCATCAGGTTCTTAAGAAAGTCTAAATTCACAGTTTTGTCAGATAATATGAGGTGTGACTAACATGTACTCTTTTGTGAATTTTTTTTCCCAAGTCTGATTTTTCTTGTGTGTGTTTATGTTATTTCTGAGTTCTGACAACGACCCTGCTTTGATGCTCTAGATGTGTTTACATTTTAAAAATATTGTGGTATTCCACATGAAGACAATTATCATATTTCATCTAATTTACCCTTACATTTAGCATCCGCATGATCTATGTAATTATGTACTCTCTTCTTGTTTGTCTCCAATTTCTCCTTTCCATCATTTTTTTAAGATGGTACTGATGTTTCTGAGCTCAGGTGGAACACAAACAGATTAAGAGACATTTAATTCACTTGAGTACAGTCTTGCTCTCTTTACCTCTCCTGTGCACTTCCTCTGTTCTTTTTTCCTCTGTCTCCCTGGACACACAGAAGAGTAATGGGAACACACACTCCATTTGTTTCCATTTTTGCCTCATTAAAGCTCATAGCTGTGAGCTTATCCTGATTACTCAGAACAGATATCCCACAATGCCATGCGCAGGTCATGTGTGTCCAGTCCCTCTGTAGGGATCTCTCATAACACCAAATTGGCTTCAGTGTGAGAGCAAATTAACTGAGGGTAAAGACTTTAAAGGCTCTAACTAGTTTCTTTAGGATCCACATTACAACATTAGCATCAGATTGATTCCAAAATTTGTCCTTTTGTACGATACCTTTTGTATCCTGAACCTCAAAAGTGATGTTCAATCAATGTTTTAGGCAACAAAAACATTGAATCAGTGATGAAATTAAACTATAACTGTCAATATATATTACATAATTTATAGTCACTAATTTGCAAATAATTGTTCTCACATTAACAAATTTAGTTCCTTTTCAAGAAAAGAAAATGCAGATATTAGGTTTGACAATTTGCATGACAAATACACTACCATTCAATGCATATATTTTTAAAGTTTTAAAGGTTTTAAAGGCCTTTCTGAAGCCTAAAAATGCAGAAAAAAATCTGTAAAAAATTTTAATATTGTGAAATATTATTGCAATTTAAAATAATAGTTTTCTGTTTTAGTATACTTGATCCTTCAGAAATCATTCTAATATGCTGATTTATTATCAATGTTGAAAACAGTTGTGCTGCTTAATATTGTTTTGGAACCTGTGATACTTTTTTTCAGGATTAAAAAGTTTAAAAGAACAGCATTTATTTAAAATAGAGATCTTTTTTTAACAGTGTAAGTCTTTACGATCACTTTTTAGCAATTTAACACATCCTTGCTGAATAAAAGAATTATTTCTTTCAAAGATTGTTACAAAGGATTTTTCAGGATTTTAAATAAACACTCTTTATTTACTGTCACACATTTTATTAATTAAAGAATCCTGGAAATGTATCACAGGTTCCAAAAAATCATTAAACAGCACAACTATCTTCAACTTTGTTAATAAATCAGCATATTAGAATGATTTCTTAAGGATCATACGACACTGAAGACTGGTGTAACAATGCTGTAAATTCAGCTTTGCATCACAGTAATAAATTCTATTTTAAAGTATATTAAAATTGAAAACCACTACTTTAAATTGCAATAATATTTCACAACATTACTGCTTTTTCTGTATTTTTAACCAAATAAACACAGCCTTGATAAGCAGAAAAGACTTCATCATACTGATCCCAAACTTTTGAACAGCAGTGTATATGCATTAACTTTCACACTTTTTAACTAATGAACGTGTTTGACAATCTCGTCATCTAATCTACAACTGGAGGGGAAACCCGTGACTAAAGCCACTCCACCTTATCAGTGTAGGAATGTACAACATTTAGATAACACTTCATTTCCATGTATCTGGCCACCCTTTCTATCATCTACAGGTCAGTGGTGTCAGTGGATGATTGCTTCCTTGGGTTTTTTGACTTGTTGAAACTTGCAGGTTTGCGCTTCTTTCCAAACACCATGTCAGGAGTAGTGTTGTGCTGAAAGACACATTTCTTCCAGGGCCTGTAAACGCTCCATCACCATACTCCACATTTCAAACACTTTACGCATCTGCACAGCGTCAGCAGCCATAGCTCAGCACACTGCGTCAGCTAACCAAAAAGCTTTCAACAAAAGCACCGTCTGATGCACTGCAGACGCGCCCTTGTACGACTCTAATATTCACAACCCCAGAGAGGAGGGGAAAAAAGGACAATGGAAAAAGAAAGACTATAGTAAATTACTCAAATTTTGATATCAAACACCAAACGCTGTATACAGTAATTCCTAATATATGCATATATATTCTGTAGATGTATTGAATGCCACAGCAACTCTAAACTCTGTGTGATTCAATATGTTCTTAAAATGTCACACAGGCACAGATTGGGCTCATGGGATGTAAACGGAAGCAGGTGGTCTCTATTTCTGCGGGGTATGTGCATATTGTCCTCACACACCTGCCTGTAAGCACTAATCAAAAGAGACTATTTCTCCCTAGTCGTCTATTTCATAATAGAACCTTTAAAAACAAATCCAGAATCAGAGAAAAAACTAAATTGTTTTTAACAAGTAGAGAAGATTGATGAAGCCTTAAGACAAATTATGGGTTTTAAAATAACCACGGCAGAGCTGCAGCCTGCCAAATGGATTTTGCAAGTGCACCCAGATTTTCAGGTGTTAATTCCCCTAATTAAGAGCACAAAGAAAAACTGAAATTTTCTTTGACACACAGCTTACATTAAGACTGAGAGATAGAGATGTGAAGCATGAAGGGAGAGCTTGTATGACCTTTGACCTCATGTAATGACAGAGTGCATTATTCATGAGCAAATTTAAACTCAGAGCACCACACTGATGCTTGCCAGGGTGTTTTCTCATCATTCCACACACCAGAATAGAGCCATTAATTACAGCCGCAAGGACAAAAAAAATTACAGCCTGGCACTGCTTAGCACAGACCTGGGCAGGATTCTAGACAAACATATGCAAACACACATCTCAGAGCAACGGTTAAGCACCTGTTGTGAAGGCAGCTCCAGTGAAGTCCGTCATCAAACTGGCACTCACTTTTCTCCAAATAACTCACTGAGCATCAGCCAGCTGTTATGAGTATTTAAAACAAGTCACAGACTCTTAAATCATGTCACACATTATTTATGTTTTATTTCTTCTTTCCCTGAGGTCCACTTATAATGTTAGTCAAAGTTTCTTGTAATCATAATTTATTATTTGTGACAATGTACTGTATACATTACACTTACGTATTAAAAATTCCTGAGAGGGCAAAGCTGAATTTTCAGCAGCCATTACTCCAGTCTTCAACCTTCAGAAATCATTCTAATATGCTGATTTGGTGCTCAAGAAACATTTATGATTATTATTAGAAAACAGTTGTGCTACTAAACTTTTATGTGGAAACTGTGATACTCTTTTTTTCTCAAAATATTGGATGCCAAAAAAATTCTGAGTATACAGAACATAACATTAAAAAGTGAGTAAAAAATAAACAGCGTAGTGTTTTCACGACGCATCATCAGTCGGCCATATTGACAGTACTGAACGTAAACAGTGCCACTGAACCAAACTAAACTTGCATGTTTTGCTGATTATCGCTGCAGAAAATAGTCAATATTGTCATGTTTTGGGCTGTACTAATCGGAAGGATGGGTTATGACAAATCAAGGAGAAGAGTGCAAAAAAACTGAGGAACAAAAGGCGTTTGTGTTTGGTCAAACTGAACTAGGAATTCCAGGGCAAGAATCTTGAAAACATTTGTGTTTGTTCTTATTATTTCCAGTCAGGTAGATGAAATATTAGGCTAATATCTTAATTAATACTGCTTTTAGTATCTTTACCACATATTAATTTTAGTTTGTCAAAATATTGCACCCTTTCCTGCTTACCAAGTCCTTCTCTATATGATTTAGCAGCTTCCACACATTTTTTTCGGTGGTTTAGACAGCATAAATTAGCAGAACAACATATTCAGTAGTCAGTGTTGCCAAGTCTGTGGTTTTCCCACGGAATTAGGCTACTTTAACTGTTGCCGCAGGTTGTTTTTCATATCCGCGGGTTGAAGCGACCCCAAAACTGTAATATTTATCTTCTGGAATTTGAATTTTACCAGGGGAACCCCACCAAAAAACTTGTGTTTTACCCTGCCAAATGCATTTTTAATGGGGGACCCCCCTCAAAACACAATTGGGCTGGTTTTGGGCTAGAGCAGCAATTGGGCGTTGTTTACATCTGAGTATCGCCAGTATTGAGAATGAATGGGGGAAAGTCTTGTGAGAGCAAGCAATGCCTCCATCGTGATATGACTGGTTATGACTGCTTATGATCAGTTGTGATTGGTTCAGGATCTGTCTGAATGAACAATATAATAGCATTAATGGGAAAACTAATTTAATGTAAGTAAACAACTGACACACTTAGATATAACCACTTTGTTACGTCAAAAAAAGACTTAAAATGGCCTGATATGTGGGAGTTTTTAGTGAATAATCAGCTTGGTGAAATTTCAAGTAAGTCTCTGTGTCTGTGACCAATATTTGCCAAACTTTGATGACTGATTATCTGAAAAATTCAAAAATAGTTAAAAGTTAACTATTAAAAAGAATAGCTGAACAAAAGTTCACAAATAAAATATATTGTTTAAATTGTTACTGCCTTAAGTTATTTTGGAATTAATGTAAAATGCTTGATGAGATTCATACTTGGATTTTAGAAACAGAATATTGATTACATTGTTAATGTAAAAATATAAAATAGATATTTTTTCTTCATTTTTCTGATAGTCATAGGTAGTGTTTATTTAACCAAGAAAATGTGAGTGGGACAATAATTTACATTTGATACTTACTGACCCCAAACCTTTTAATGGTAGTATATACTGTTGAACATGTGATATCCGACAGCCCTAAAAAATAGATTTTGTAAAATCTTTTCCGCTTCAGTTTTCCAACAGACCCTTTAGCACCCCCTTGTGGCCCCCTTTTAAATTCCCAGATCCCAGTTTGACCCTGGTTTAAAGCTATAGACAACCTTTGTGGCCCCACTGGGGAAAACAATTTGCATTTACTGCGACGTACATGGTCAAGTTATGATTTTCCAAGCCCTAACTGTCATTATTAATAAACCATCCCCTGTAGTTAAAAACTTGCTAATTAGTCAAATGAGGTGTTGTAGAACACAGCTGGAACAAAAACCCACAGGACGTCAAACCCCTGAAGAGTTGAGATGAGCGCCCATGTTCCAAGTCATCAATGGCGCTCTGGAATCAATTATTGCTGGAAGCTCTGCGAATGGCTCATATGGCACGGCGTTGGCCTTTCAGTCGATTGGAAAGGGAGATGGGTGACACTTTAAGTTGTGCCTAATAATTCTGCTCTCCATTCGCAGTGGAGTTATTACATGAAGCACAGAAATCGACTTGTTCTTTGATGAACACAAATCTTTGAATGTGTCCTGTGGTATGTTCATTTAGCGGCGCACTACCAGACTATTGATCGGCATATGAGTCAATTTCTCGCGTTCTGGCTCAAAGCGATTGCTGAACTAGACATTTCTTCCATCACGCAGTCCATTACAGCAGGTCAGGGCTCAGCACTAATGCAAAATCACCAGCGTACAGTCACACTCGACACAGAACAAGACTCAAGCCCCCTGTTTTTTACTCTTTATAAACTTCGCCTTTATAAAATTTCCCCTTTCTGCTAAGTACAGTGCTGGTCTTGAAATATACATCACAAAGTTCAGGCACTTAGCTCTAAGTACAAATCAAAGTCCTGGCACTTGTCTTGTAATGCTGCAGAGAGTCCAGACTGTGACTTTAATCTCCTGTCATCCAGTTTCCTTTAGACTGAAGTTCGTCCTGTCAGGCAAGCTCATACTAAACTCATAACTCATACTAAAATGTCTAATCTACACCCTTTTCACTATCAAAGAACAAATGACAGTTCTTTTTTCCAGAGGGAAAATACTGGTTTCTTTTGATTATAATGGAGCCACACTAAAAACTCACTACCTTGCTGATATACACTCTAAATTGGTAGGAAGGAGCAACCTGATGAGCAGGAGCACAAAGAATTTGCATTTGCATTTTTCCACAGAATTGAAATAACCGTTATTCTAGTGTGTGTGTGTGTTTGAGATATTTTAGTTTATTTGATTATGCTTAACAAGAGTGTGGTAATCTCAGCTTAATTTAACACATTTTCTTGTTTAAATCCGTTTCAACCAAACATTCAACAGAGAAAATGCTTTACAAAGTCTCTATATTGCGTCTGGACTGGCTGATAAGTGATGCAATAGCCACTGGCTCTTCAACAGAACTTTGCAGGACATTGTGTTTAGTTTCTAACTCCTTAAGGGTCCATTTAGCTGGTTCCTGAAGTACCAGGCAATCGCAAAGGGCAACCTGATTTAATCTGAGCTATGAGCAGTGATCCCTAGCATATGTTTTCACCTTTGAGAAACGACTACTTCCTTTCATCCATAACCAGAGCAGTGCAGTCAATCTTGTGCTGGATAGTTAGTTGGATAGGATCTCATTGTCTTTTATTGCTGTTTTGATTCTGCATACATGGTCTCTCATAAAAGACTTATGTGGGCAGAAAAAAACCCCACCTTTATTTAGTATTAGTTAGTATGCTGGATACACTACTGTTCAAAAATTTGAGGTAAGTACTTTTTTTTTTTTATTTTTTAAAGAAATGAATTTTTTTATTTGGCAAAGATGCATTTAAGGAATGGTTCACCCAAAAACTTAAATGTTGTCATCATTTACTCAGTCTCATGGTGTTTGAAACCTGTATAAGTTTCTTTCTTATTTTGAGCAAAAAAGATATTTTGAAGAACCACACAGTTGTTGGTCCCCATTGACTTACATAGTAGGGAAAGACTATGGAAGTCAGTGGGGACCATCAGCTGTTTGATCCAGCATTCATTGAAATATCTTCTAAGAAAAAAACTCATACAGGTTTGGAACAACTTGAGGGTGAGTATATGATGACAGAATTTTACTTTTTGTATGAACTATCCCTTTAAACTGATCAAAAGTGACAGAAAACGCATTTATAAGATTTTTATTTCAAATAAATGCTGCTATTTTGAACTTTGTATTCATCAAAGAATCCTGAAACAGTATGGTTACCACAAATAAATTAAGCAGCACAACTGATTTCAACATTGATAATAATAATAATAATAAAGAAAGTTTCTAAAGCACCAGATCAGCAGATCAGAACCATGTGATAGTGAAGACTGAAATAATGGCTGATTTAGCTATTTTAAATTGTAATAATATTTCACAGTTTTACTCTTTTTACTGTATAAACTAAATGCAGCCTTGGTGAGCATAAAATACTTATTTTAAACATTAAAACTCTAACCGATCAAAAACTTTTGAACAGTAATGTATACAAAGGGATTTATAAATGTTTTAAATCATGAGAATTATTAAAGGGGTCATCGGATGCTATGTTCATTTTTTCATGTTGTTTGAACATTAATGTGTGTTGGCAGTGTATGTACAAATATTTTTAATTAATCTGTAAAAATAATATTCCCTTTTTCAAATCGAGCCATTCTCAGATGCCTGTCGTTGTGGCGTCACACCCACAGAGGCCGCTCCCACAATAGTTGATTGACATGAGCGTTTTACCTCAGATCAGCTGTAACAGTCTGCCTTCTTTGTTTCGATGCCGGAGCAGGGATGTAAGTTAGACAAGTATATCTCTGATTGAGCGATTGAGGTGTTGTGTTGCTGGATGTAATAATGAACGTAGTGGTCGTCATTTACTCCTGACATCTGAGCTGCTGAAGATGCAGTAGATTACGTTTGTTTGTGAAGGGAATGCACCTCCCGATCTACATATATCCGTTTATGTTTGCGCGAATAATTTGTGATCCAGCTTCACTTACAGCAGAAGTGAGTATAAGGGGTTTTTTTACGAATCTTTGCGATCGCCTTTGCTAATAATGTGCTAGTTAGCAAGTTTAGCGGCTAAACACGCTAAATGCGGCTAAAGTAAACAATCTTTCCGAGCAGCTCGTCACTCCACAGAGAGAAGAGAGGGGCAGGGCCAGCAGAGCTCATTTGCATTTAAAGCAGCCTCGACCAGAATGAGATGATTTTTGCGGAGCTCATTTTGGCAAGGTAAAAAGGGTGTTGTTTTACACAACCATTGAGAATTTTTAACCAAAGTGTATTATAGACTTTTCATTAAGACCCTAAAGAATCATATCAACTTGTGGAAAATGGGCATCTGATGACCTCTTTAAAACTGAAAGGTCATATTTCATTGAATAGATATTGTTCTTTTGTATTTTTATTGGCAAGTCAGCTTGACTTCCCAGACTGTGTGATTCTTTGGACAAAAATGTTACTAGATAATAGATGATAATTATGGATGGAAAAGTAGGCATGGAGGCTCAGAAAGCCAAATCCATTAAAAAAAAAAGAAAAAAAAAAAAAAAAAAAACTAACTAAATGTTTTTGCCCTTTTGGAGACATTTGAACACTAATAAATAATCATTTAAATCTATTCTTTCCAAGTGAATTTCTGCCACAGCATTTCTATTCAAAAACATTTATCATGTTTTTAATTAAATATAATTGCTGAATGTTCGAGAAGGTCATGGAAAAGTCATGCAAATTTATTGGAGATATAGTGTTTTACAGCACTCAATATTGTAAAATTGTTCATTTCCTCATCTATTAATGCGTGGGTATAGGAACTACTGCGATTCAGTTTTTCCTCAAGACTGTTAATTCTTTATTTATAGCTGTCTGGGTTTCATCACTAACACTCACACTGAAAGATTTCATCATCACATCTTCCCCGGCTATTGATTCTCCCCTTCGTTTATTATGAATGTCTTGTGTTTCTTTTTTTTCCTGCTCTGCCCCTTCACCATCTCTTCATCTCTCTCTATCATAGTCCGAGCTGTATGAGTGATGGATGTAGTCATTCTCATTGTGCTGTGGTTTATAGTTTTGTAGATAACCCACCAGCGTGTCCTGACTGACCTCCATAGTAATGGGTATTAATGAGAGGTCATAAAGCATATCTGGTCTGACCACAGTAAAGTATGCCGCCAGAGGCCTGACAAACCCAGACGGGCGACTGTTGTAGAGTTACATCCTCTCACTTCCTATGAAGCCCCATTAATTATGTGCCATGCGTTCATGGAGATGATGGAATGAATGCAATGAAAAAGTGCAAACCGCTTATTTTCGTGGAAACCGTGAGCGTGAAGTTATCTCGTGAAGTTATCAAAAATGGGAATCAAGGTAAATGATTTATGTACAGTCTAATTCAAATAAAAAATAATATCAGATTTTGCTTGGATAACACATTTGAAGGTTTCTTATATGCACCTTAGACCCCTTAGAGTTTATAGTATTGTAAGGCAAAAAAACATTACGGTACCGGTGCATGGTAATGGTTTTGTGGCTTAAATCATGACCACCACTAATCCAGCTAATAAAAGAGCATTTTCAACAAACCAGCCTTGCTGTGCTCTATGAAGCCCTAAGACAATGTGATTAAAATGTTGGCTTAATGTTGAGGAAGCGCACACTGGTGTTTCCAAATAATTACAGGGGAAGTTATCTGGCGGTTATTGGCTCTGGAACCCCTGTGAAGTCATTAGGTAATCTCATTAGGTAATAATGACCTCATTGGCTGGTTCTTATACCTCCCAACTAGTGTAAGCGAGCAGTTTGGGAATAATCAAAATCAGGATGTTGTGCATATCTGCATTGTTTTCAGTTTCCTCCCCCCATCCATTTCTGTTATACCTTTTTTTTTTTTTAAGTCAGATACAAAATATTCAAACTCCTGCAACAGTGACATTGAATGAAAAACACCAGCATTTTTAGCGTTCAAAGAAGCAACAAAATGCAGGAGAGAGGAGCATGCTGGTGTGTTTGATGTGAAAAAATATCTTTGCAGCATTGCTATTTCTTTGAGGGAAGAGAGACAGATTCTCCAGAGACCCCACATCTCCTCCAATTAGATATGAGAGCAGTGAAGTGATCCTCCTTTCCTTTTTCTCCTTCTTTCTTTCTTTCTTTCTTTCTATCTTTCCTTCTTTCTCTAGAGATTATACTGAAATTATGGACGATATAATAAGCCAATAATTATTGCTGTAATGGCAATTTTCAGCAGTCATTATTCCAGTCATCAGTGTCACATAATCCTTCAAAAGTCTTATATGCTGTTTTTCTGCTCATGAAACATGTGAAAAACAGTTATGCTGCTTCAAATTTTTGTGGAAACCATGATATTTTTTCTCCCTAAGATCTTTTGATTAGAAGTCAACTGATTATTGGCCCTGCCAGTTATCTATTAACCCTTTAACTCCTATTTTTGAACACAGACATAAAAATGCACTATTCAGACTTAATTTTTTATAATTCATGAATGAAAACAGTTTGTAATATGATTTTAATGTACATTTTCCGTGGTAATGCAATGTCTGATTTTAAAATGGCTTTCAAAGGATGAATTTTAAGATTTTAAGTTTTGCACTGATATATAATTTCTTATGATTTCGAAAATGTGATAGGGAAAAAGGCAACGAAGAAGGTCTTTTGTGACAAAGGTCAGAACTCATGTTATGATGTTGACATATATTAATCTATTACATTTCCTACATAACTTGTAACACAAAAATATGGTAAAATATCTATTTAGGAGTCTTAGACCTTTCCAACGATGTATAGTTTGTCATGATTAGATTAGGATTTATTTGTAATATGGTGAAGTAAACTTAGGCGTCCCACAAAGGGAACGGTGACAGTTAAAGGGTTAAGCATTTTTATGGTTATCGTATTGGTCATTTTTAAAACCGATTTGCCAATAACATAATTTAAAAGCATTTAAAGAAAGTTTTTGTCAGAACCCTTGTTATTCTTAATTTTGACATTCATTTTCATTTTTATACGAGACATATACACTACCAGTCAATTTTTTTTTTTATGTTTTTTAAAGATGTCTTTTCTGCTCACCAAGCCTGCATTTATTTGATCAAAAATACAGCAACAGCAGTAATGTGAAATATTTTTACTATTTAAAGGAGAAGTCCACTTTCAAAACAAAGATTCACATATAATGTACTCACCCCTTTGTCATCCAAGATGTTTATGTCTTTCTTTCTTCAATCGTAAAGAAATTGTTTTTTTTGAGGAAAACATTTCTGCATTTTTCTCCATATAATGGACTGGTATGAACTTCCAAAAGGCAGTTTAAATGCGGCTTCAAATGATCCTAAATGTGGTTGCAAATGATCGCGGCCAAGGAAGAAGGGCCTTATCTGTATTGTTTTTATTAAAATAACTGATAATAATAACTGATAGATAAGACCCTTCTTTCTCAGCTAGGATCGTTTACAACCGCATTTGGGATTGTTTGAAGCCACATTTAAACTGCATTTTGGAAGTTCAAAATCGGGGCATACTAGCAGTCCATTATATGGAGACAAATCGTGAAATGTTTAACTCAAAAAACATAATTTCTTTACGGCTGAAGAAAAAAGACATGAACATCTTGGATGACAAGGGGGTGAGTAGATTACTTGTAAATTGTTGTTCTGAAAGTGGACGTCTCCTTTAAAATAACTGCTTTCTATTTGAATATATTTTAAAATGTAATTTATTTAATAGATCAAAACTTGCTACTGCCAATACATACGCCGATATACGCTGCTGGAAGTATTTAAGACATGCAGCTGCTGCATGAATAGCATCTATAATAACCCATAGCAGATCTATACAGGTGGAGCTGGGGAGGTGGAGGGTTTCAGAGGAACTCTAAAAGCGTGCTACGAACTGCTCCAATGAATGCTAACCAGCCATTTAAATGTAAAGCAGCAAACATATTGGCTGCAGATGCAACATGAATTAATCAGCTTGTGACAAGTAGTTAATGCTGTGAATATCATCAGTTTGCGTTAACGACCAATCAGTCTGCGCCATCTAGAGTTTCATGACAAAATTTGGCAAAAAGCTAATGATACTGTACCGAAATACCATGCATTTACACACAATTATTTTGTATCCTCATGTTTGGTCAATTACAAATGCTCAGTTTGTTCATTCTCTCCTAGTCTCTCTGTCGCTCTCTGTTTCTCATTTCCCACATCCCCGCCAAGCCCGACTGTTTTTGCTGCGTGATCCTCAACTTTACCTGCCAGAATTGGGAGAACAGTAGTCATCCATCTTCAGGGCATATTTTGGCACAGTGGATGTTAAATTAAAAACATATAGCTAAGAGAACTGGGTCATATGCACTTTAAGTGTTGAAGACAGCGCTTAGAAAATGAGCATCATCAATCAAGACCGAGAGTCTGCAATGCTCTGTGTATTCAGCATCACTACAGCCCAATTATAAAACTTGATAGACTGGAGACAATGTTTGTTTTTCAGCAAAATGTAAACTTTGAAACTGTAACAGGGAACTGTGTAGATTAAACGTCTCCTATTAAGTCACATTATGCTCATCACTTAATCAGTTTGTCTAGGTGTTTGTAGCTCAGCTGTCATTTACCTGTTTTCTGGGACAAGCTGGAATACTATTCTTATCCTTCTCATTAAAATACATTCTAGGTATTATTTTTATGTTGCTTTTAGTTGTTATATGCAACCATCTCTTGTGAGTTTATATATCAAATGTTTCCCGCTTTGACAGTCCTATACTTCGGGTGTCTGAAAATCCCTTTAGATCTATAAATCCCTGTCGTAACCTCTCAAACTGAAAGAAAGCTGTAGTTTTCGGCGTTTAGAACAGACTGTTCATTTCCTCTGCATGATTCCTCTGATTGGCAGCTGACATTCTGAGCGATGACAAGGATGGCAGAGAGAAATATCATATCACTGAGATAATAATAGACCACGGACTCTTAAAGCTGTGGAGAGAACAAGCGAGATTATATTCTCTGATGACTTCTGCACCACTGAACACACAGCACTCCCAACAACTATATAACTATATAATCTTATAAAGTTATTTAAAAGTATATATAGTATGTATAATTATTATCTCATATAAAATGGACATTTGTCATATTTATACAATAGCAGAAACTGAAGTAGTATCTTTTTTTACTGTGTTTCATTTGCAAACAAGATTTTGGCATAGAAAGTAAGGATGTGTAGAACTACATATTTTTATAATCAACTAGCCAATTGGTTTTCTGCTCTACTAGTTGACTAGATGGTCTTAAATTTGGATAATTGGGCTGGTTTAGGGTCTGCCACACATACTGTAGCACATTCACGTGTTAATGAACAGCTAGATGGTACGCATTCAAATGTAACCAAATGCCTGAGGTCCAGAGATGTGCTTTTAGTCAGCATTAAATTATGCATAAAATAAATGCATATTTTTGATTTTACTGTGAATGATTCATCAGTTCATTCCAGCTAGTTTTAACTTCACATAGTTAAACTAAGTTGGTAGATCATCCATCCTGACCAATCGCTAATAGAAAGCAGATTTCTTTTCAAAAGTTTTTTAAATTGAGTTCATCTGATTAGTATTCACACAGCAATAACACGGAAGGGGTGTTTGTATGTGTGAGAGAGAGATGATGTGAGAAAGCATGTTAAAACATGCCGTTTGTTGCATCTCACAGCCACATTTGCTTTCTCATTACATTAAGCCCCTGGCTCTGCTCTCTGTATTTTTGTTAGTGAATGCGAGCAGAGAGAAATATCACAGTACTTGTATGATTTAGAAGTGCAGCAGACACAGATGACTGCCAGTATAGATAGCTGCACTGATATTCCACTCCCACTGGGTTTCCGCATTAGCTCAGAGTGATCTCTTACTCTTCCGGTCCTTGAGCAGTTCATTCAGTGGGCGCCTTTTGAACGTGACTGCCGTTAAAGTATTTTCCCTCCGACATCGTTCCCACTCTCTTAGAGGATTCACACACGAGTAATGCTGCCTAACAGTGTCTGATGTGATGTCTCTTCATTTCAGCATGACCTTTGACTCGTAGTCAGTAGGCGGTGTGATAAAGCGGTGGTTGTGACGTATGTCAAATGACTGAAGCTGTCTGATGCCTCGCAAGTCTCAATAGTAGTTGTAGCTGTCATTTTAAGGGTGCTTGGTAAGCCATGCAGCCCTCTGAGCTCCAGAGCAGATGGCCTCTATCAGTGCTGCCAGTTTTGATGTAACATGTACGGCCCAATCAGAGCCAAGCACTGCTGCTTTAGCCTGATTGCACTGTGGAGGTTTAAACTGCACTTTAAGCCTCTGGCAATAGATGCACTTTCACCGAAATTTTTACCACCAGTGAGTCATTCTGTCTCACTTTGGTACGTTGATCGATTCCAAATGAAATGGAAAATTATTCAAAGTCATGAACACAGTGGGGCTGGACCTGAAAAACTGTTATATCATAAGCTGCCTAATCTAACTTAGTAATGATGTTGTTTTCAGCCGTGTTTATCAAGACCTGCAGCTTCTAAACTCCTGCAAACAGCACGTCCTGCTTCATTGTGCTGTACATAAACATTACTGTTCAAAAGTTTGGGGTCATAAATATAGTTTAGCTTCCAGAATACCCTCACCTCCATGTCATCCAAGATGTCCATGTCTTTCTTTCTTAGGTCGAAAAGAAATTAAGGTTTTTGAGGAAACCATTCCAGGATTTTTCTCCATATAGAGAACTTCAATGGGGATCAGTGGGTTGAAGGCCCAAACTGCAGTTCCAATGCAGCTTGACATGGCTCTGCATGATCCTAGTCGAGAAATAAGGGTCTTACCGAGTGAAACAATTGGACATTTTCCAAAAAATATATGTATACATTTCTATACTTTCAAACCACAAATGCTTGTCCTGCACGAACGCGACTTCACACATTACATAGTGACAATGGAAAGGCGGAAGTACCAAGTGTGTACAAAGCGAACGTGCAAAGAAAGTCAAATGCCCTTTGCAAAAAAAAGTAAAACAATGATTTTGAACAAAATGAGATGGAGTTTTTCACACTACCCTACTTTTTTGAACCAAAGTACACAGACGAAGAATTGAGCACACATGACCTTTTCAACATGATAATGTAATGTGTGAAGTCATAGATGAGAATTTGTGGTTACGTATATGAATTTTCTTTTGTTTGTTTTTTTTTTTTAAGAAAATGACTGATCGTTTCACTAGATGAGACCCTTATTCCTTAGCTGGGATTGTGTAGAGCCCTTTTGAATCTGCATTGAAACTGCAATTTGGAACTTCAACCCACTGAATCCCGTCGAAGTCCACTATCCTGGAATGATTTCCTCAAAAACCTTAATTTATTTTCAACTGAAGAAAGAAAGACATGAACATCTTGGATGACATGGGGTGAGTAAATTATTAGGAATTTTTAATTCTGTAAGTGAGCTAATCCTTTTAATTGATTACAAGTGACAGAAAAAAAAAAAACTTTTGTAAAAAAGATTTCCATTTCAAATAAATGCTGTTCTTTTGAACATTCTATCCATAAAAGAATCCTTAAAAAGGTAACAATTTCCATAAAAATATTCCACAGTACAACTGTTAGAAACAGTGCTATGAGAAATGTTTCTTGAGTACCAAATCAACGTATTAGAATGATTTCTAAATGATCAAGTGATACTGAAGAGTAATCAGCTTTGCCATCACTGGAATAAACTGCATTTTAAAATATATTACAAGAGAAGACATTTATTTTAAATTGTAACTATATATCACAATGTTACTGTTTTTATTTAAAAATCATTTCTGACCACAAACTTTTGGACTTGCATTGACCACACACTCTAAAAACTTTTCTGTTCAAACAGTGAATAAAAATCCTTACTTTCTCAATATTCTTTTAATTTCTTATTTGTACATGGTAAAAGGGTACAATGATTCAGCAACATTCTGTTCGCATGCTCTATTTCATCACTTCCAATCATGAGAAATAGATCACAGCTATCCTATCTCTTGCATTCATGCAAATACAGCAGCAGGTCTAATGATTCTCGCTAGTATAACTTCCCCTGAAACGGATGTCTCTCAGTGCGCTGGTACTCTGGGGCTAGGACAGTATATCTCTGTGACAGGCTGAGGGGGGGCTGTGCATATTAATGCCTCACAGATCATGTTTGTGTACAGGGCTGGGATCGAGCAGGCAGTCTGGGCCATGAATCCTCATCAGTCGAGGGTTCTGGCAGGATGGTGATGCTAATGCTGGAGGGAGCGCGAATGTGCGTGAGCGATGTTAACTTCTCAAACAACCTCCCATTTTTGGTGAGAGATATCTGACTAAATAAAATGGCCACTGCTTAGAAGTCCTTCAGGCTAATCACATAGCCAAGGTATCAAATGCTAGTTTACTCAAACTGTAACTAATACAAAGTATCATATTTTCTGAGCCAACATCTACTTGTAAAGAAAGGCTTTATGACCAAATTCTCCATTACCCCAGGATTTAACCAATCACTGCTGAAACCCAATGCATTCTTTTGAAATCTTTTAGAGGGATGTCCTTCTCTAAGAGCATGCCACCTTGATCGAAGGAGTGAGGAGCGAAAGAGAGAGAGAGAAAGAGAGCTTCAAGGATCAATTACAGAGGTCTTGAGTTATAGTTTCATTTGCCATTATTACACTAGAGGATTGTTTGCGGAAAGAGAGAGTTTATTAAGCGCTACAAAAAGCCAAAAGACAGAAAAAAAGACAGGATCTTCTTTCCAACAATTTGGTTTATCTGGTTCACCTACAGTCAATGAGGAAAGACTGCATTGTGTGATTCCACCTGTACACTTTAAAAAACTATTTGTTGAGTCAACTTAAAATAATTTGTTACGCCGCCGACTTGTTAAATTTTAAGTTTAATCAACTCAAAAAGTTTAGTCAACTTGAAATGTTAAGTTGTACTTAGTGACAACTTAGATATTGAGTTGAGTCAACTTAAACATCTAAATTGTCACAGTCTTGGTCGAAGTATTTGTTAATGTTTCCCATCCTTTCAGTCTCATTACCATCTTTTTTCTGTAATTGTCTCTTCATTTACATTCTTTTGCAGTTCAGTGACTGAAAATAATCACCAGACAGATAGACAGATATAGAGAGAGACTAACTCACACACACACACATGCACTCAAGAGGACATCAGGTTCTAATCACGGTGGTGTTTTAATCAAATCCTCAACCTCTCTGCTAATCGCTGGTGACATTACAGTTCCAGATAAAGTATGAGAGGAGTGCGCTGGCCTCCCCTCCTCAATTCACTGTACATTTCCCATTAACCCTCAGGTGAGGCTTTTATTAGGATTTAATCAGGCCTCAGTTGTCTGATCCTGGAAAGAAAGTATGTTAAAACAGCACAAATGAGAGAGAGAACTAAAAGTGTGACTACGGTGCATTTGCTCTCATTTCATTAAATATGAACATCTATACTCTAAAAAACAATAGATAATAGTCACATTTTAGAGCTTTTTTGCCTTTTTATTAGACAGGGAGAATTTGGAGATTTTGTGAGAATATAACAATGATAAGAATATGAGATGAGAATGATGAAATATAAGGATATTTTTCATAGATATTAACTGCTGCATTCTAAGAGTTTATTTATAAGCATGACAACTTTATTTTAAATAAAAGCCAAGTCTTTACTTAGCCACAGTTGGATCACTGCTGTACTGGCTCAAGGAAAGAACAGATGGATAACAAAGGTCCAAATAAAACATGAGAAGCAGATCAGAAAGCACACCCCAGGTTTGTTCCAATAGCATTCAAGGTCATTATTCAGACTGATTCTCTTGCTAATTGAAAATTAGAGCCAAAAGGGGAAGGAAATAGGAGACACTAATCAATTTGAGGCTGTATCAGAGACGAGTCACAGTAGGGGAGGGGGTTCCTGCTCTACCTACCAGACCAGATGGCCGGTGTTTGTGAGGTGTGTGTTGAAAGAACTGCAGCATGTATGTGTGATGTTAGTGTTTGTGAACGGGAAGCACATGTATGCGTTATGGAAAAGTACTTGTTAATGGTAAATGAAATAAGACTATTTATACCATTTTGTATAATTTTTCATTATGTAATTATTCAGCAAGGTTGCATTTAAATTGATCAAAAGTAACAAAGATGTTTTACATTGCTATGAGCAAATTTTATTTCAAATATATTTTTTTTTAACTTTCTCTTCATCACAAAATCTTTATTTCCAGCAAATCCAGCACAGAATGATTTTTAAAGGATAAACGTGACACTGAAAACTCAAATGATAGTAGCTGAGGATTCAGCTTTGCCAAAAACAGCAATTTAAAAGTAATAAGAGTTCACAATATTACCATTTTTATTGCATTGTTTGATTAAATAAATGCAGCATCATACTGATTGTTCTAAAATTCTAAAACTTTTACTTTTTTATGTGTATCCTACCGGAGTTGGACTGTTGGTCCTACATTCGATTTAAACCCTGAGTTTGTTGGGGTTTTTTTTGTTTTTTTTTGTGGTCACACTTTTATTTTAAGGTCAAATTCTCGCTATTGATAAACCTAGGACTAGTACTTTTGCCTCAATAAATTCCTAATTTGCTGCTTATTAATAGTCGTTAAGGTGGTTGTTAAGTTTAGGTATTGGGTAGGATTAGGGATGTAGAATATGGTCATGTAGAATAAACGCTTTATAAGTACTAATAAATTAAATGAAATTACAAGTTAATTTCATTTACTCACCATAGCGGCTCAATGAGTGTTACAGGTATAGTTCACCCAAAAATGAAAGTTCAGTCATTAATTACTCACTTTCATGTCATTCCAAGCCCGTAAGACCTTCATTCATCTTTGGAGCACAAATTAAGATATTTTTGATGAAATCTGACAGCTTTCTGCCCCTGCTTTCTAGACACCAATGTAACTATAATGTTCCCAGGCCCAGAAAAGTAGTAAGGACATCGTTAAAACGGTCCATGTGACATCAGTGGCTCAACCGTAATGTTATAAAGCTGTGAGAATACTTTTTGTTTTACTTCATTCAACAATTCTTCTCCCCTGTGTCACCATCCACCGCCATTAATGAGAGTACCACAACATCACATGGACTATTTTATTGATCTTCAGGGCCTGGGAATATTTCAGTTGCTTTGCTGTCTATGCACTGTCAAAAAGTTCTTAGATTTCATCAAAAATATCTTAATTTGTGCTCTGAAGATGAACAAAGGTCTTATGGGTTTGGAATGACATGAGAATGAGTAATTAATGCCAGAATTTTCATTTTTGGGTGAACTATCCCCTCAATGTTTGACACTGTTTTTGTGAACTGTGTGTGTCTGTGTGTTCATGTGTGATTTGGTCAGTTTGTTCAGTGTGACACCCAGTACTAAGGGTTCATACGACAGGTGAAGGTTTCAGACAGCTGTAGAGGATTGTTTCAACCTGAAGCCCTTTTATGCCAAGCCACAGAATAGGTATTTTATTCTTGTCAGCCTCAGGGCATCAGATCAGAGGGGTACAACGCACACACTCACTGACACACACACACATACACAGAGAGACTGTCTTTTTTTTGATGATGTCATCTGACAGTAGTGGAACTCAGGAGAGAGGGCTTTTTTTCTTGCTTTGAGTGCCTGTGTGAATGTGTGTGTGTGCATGTCTGATGCTCTGACTGAGAACATCACACTGTTTATGAATAGGCGAGATTGCATTCCACTTTTTCTTCCACACTGGATAAGCACCCACTCTCAGAGAGTGAGAGAGCCAGAGACAGAGACAGAGACTTTTCTATGCTGAAGGGCTAGAATAGGCAGATGTTTTCTGGGCAGATGGACTTTCAGGGTGTGTACATGCTTCTGTATGTGTGTGTGTGTGTGTGTGTGTGTGTGTGTATTTGAATGCATGGAAGTGTGTGTGTTGAATTACAGTCCAGACGGCTAACAGATGGAGTGGAGTGGTGTTGTTTTACATTGTTCTACAGAAGGTCAAGGGGTCATACTGTAGTGTGTCCTAAAAATACACTACTGTTTTAAAGTTTAGGGTAGTTAAGATTTTTTAAATTGTTTTTGAAGTCCATTATGCTCATTATGCAGCATTTATTTGATCAAAAATGCAGTGAAAAGAGTAGTATTGAGTTTTTATTTAAATTAAATTAAATTATTTTTTTTCAATTTCAAATAATTGTTTTCTACTTTAATCTATTTTCTACTTTAATACTTTAATCGAGCTCAAAACGTTACTTTGTGTAAAGTCCATTATTAAATTGTTTTGCATTTTTGGAGCCTATAGTGTGCCAATATTTGTTTGTTTTTTTAACTATATATATATATATTTTTTTGTTGAGCACCCAGTTAACAAAAATGTTATTGCGACTTTTTATTTCACAATTCTGACATTTTTCCACAGAACTGCATGATACAAACTGACAATTCTGACTTTTTTTCTCAGAATTATAAGATAAAGTCACAATTCTGCCTTTTTCTCAGAATTGTGTGATATAAACTCAAAATTGCAAGAAATAAAGTCAGAATTGTGAAATAACACAATTCTGTCTTTTTTTCTCGCAATTCTGACTTTTTTCTCGCAATTGCGTTTATATCTCGCAATTCTGATTTTTTTTCTCAGAATTGTGAGATGTAAACTCGCAATTGCAAGTTATAAAGTCTAATTTTGAGGGGGGAAAAGACTGACATTCTCACAATTGCAAGTTGATATCTCACAATTCTGATTCCAAATTGTATGTTATAAAGTCAGAATTGTGAGATATAAACTCACAATTGTGAGAAAAACTAACAATTGAGATAAATTGCAATTCTGATAAAAAAAAAGTTGAAATTGTGAGTTTATCTCTCTTAATTCTAAGAAAAAAAGATTCTTGAATTCTAACGTTATCACTCACAATTGTGAATTTATATCATGCAATTCTCACTTAGTTTCTTATAATTGTGAGTTTAAATCGTGAGTTTGAGTTTGTATCAGGCAATTCTGAGAAAAAAGTCTGAATTGTGAGATAAAAAGTCACAATTACTTTTTTTATTTATTATTCCGTCACAATAACAGGCTTCCATACTGTAAGTTTTGTCTTTACTTTAATATATTTGAAACGTAATTTATTCCTGTGACAGAAAAGCTGAATCATTCTAATAAGCTGATATGGTGCACAAGAAATATTTCTTTTGATGAATATAAAGTTAAAAAGAACAGAACAGAACATTTATTTAATATAAATGTTACTTTTTGTAACATTATAAATGTCATTATGTTCTTAGTTGATGACTTTAATGCATTTGCTGAGTAAAGGTATTATTTTTTATTTTTTTATTATAAAATGTTAATAACCCCAGACTTCTGGATGGTAGTGTATCAGCTACTGACTTCAGCACAAACTGACATTTACAGTCATCACTCAGCACTGATCTCAATTTATCTGCATATCATTGTGCAGCATTATCAGTAACGCACCGAACTGAAAAGCTATGTACAAGGCGGTTAGATATAAGGAATTTTAAAAAAGTTAAATAGATTCGTAATTTTAGCTGAGGCATTTCAGAAGCAGAAGTTTCGATATGTTTTGATAAAAGATAACACTTTGCTTTGAACTGAGCACAAATACATTATGAGAGTAAATAGGGCCAATTGTTATTTCATGTCAACTTCAGGCCTCCTTTGTACTGTATGACAAACAACATCCAGTCATATGCATTTGCTGAATTTTCTGAATCAATTTGAGCTTTGGGTGCAGAATGTTCGAATTTTTGCAGCTAGACTGTATGCGATTGCTTGACCCAATGTGATGCATTCAGATGAAAACTATGAACACATGGAATTCATAAATATTATTTCTGTAAAGTGGGTGGTTATGAATAATTATATAAAATAAATATTTCATAATTATTACATAATTTACATTGATTAGCACTAGAAAACCTACTATGCTTTTCTTTCAGACATATTGGCGGTCACTGATCACCAAGTGGAGGAAAACGGCTGGTTCTTGACCATGTAACTGCAGCGAAATGCAACAGTCTGTGGCTTAACGTGTTCTATACACCTGTTTTTAGCCTTAGTCTGATCTAACATGACTCGCATGACTGAATGACATCACTTCCCTCCACTAGAGCTTCTGAGGATACAATCTCCTCTCGGGCTTCCTTAAAAACCATCTTTTTAGCACTGTCCTTAAACGCACCATACACACACACATAGGAAAACACATGCACATGTATGCTCCACCCTCACTCTAATACAACCCATCTCTTGTTTTTAATTGGCTCTCATTATAAGCCAAACTGCTGCTGTAGCTCAGCAAGTCTCCCAAAATGTTAGTTAATTGTGGAATGTGTTAGAAAGCCAGCAATTAGCCGCAGCTGACAGGCGAGAGCAGAGCCGTGCCGGCCGCTTTGATGACTCCCCTGTTCGGCCAAGATGACTGTTTGTTTAGGCTGCAGGGATCCAAAGGGATGAGCACTGTTTCGTTTAACATAAAAAACAACCAAAACAAAAAACAGGTTCCTTATAAACAGCCTCTGTTTTGGCAGACCCGCAGAAACAAGGATGATTAATTCACATGCCTGTCAGTGCTGTGGGGTATTCAAATAAAAGATTTTTTCTGTAGAGCAAGGGTCTCAGAGCTGTGGATAGCATCAGACTATTTGTTTTTCTTTGTCTTTTTTATTTCTTTTATTTAAAAGTTTATTTTTTTTGTCAATTTACTTCTTTCCTTATTTAGATTTAAAGCAATTTCACCTGATTTTAGATCTTAAATCTCATTTCAACCATACACGCTCTCTCCAAAAATGATTGATGGACCAAGTATCTGTGTTAATATTGTATTTTATATTATGCATCTTTGTCTTTGCAGGTGAGCCAGCGCTTGCAAAGGAGAACAACTGCTTGAACGCAGCGAAGGCCTGCAACTTAAACGACACCTGTAAGAAATACCGTTCGGCTTACATAAGCCCCTGCACGAGCCGAGTCTCAACAGCTGAAGTCTGCAACAAACGGAAGTGCCACAAAGCCCTGAGGCAGTTTTTCGACAAGGTGCCACCCAAGCACAGCTATGGCATGCTCTTCTGCTCCTGTCCTATAGGGGACCAGTTGGCCTGTTCTGAGCGCAGACGGCAGACCATCGTACCGGCCTGTTCGTATGAGGACAAAGAGAAACCCAACTGCCTGGCACTGCAAGCGTCCTGCAAGACCAACTACATCTGCAGGTCTGAACCGAAAAGAACTGGTTTATAACAGGCAACTTAAAATATTATTTTCATGAGCATGTTCTTAATATTGTTAAAGTAATTAAGTTAAATGGATAAATAGGTAACACTTTACAACAGGGGTTCTCAACTCTGGAGTTTAGCTCCAACCTTGATCAAACTCACCTGCCTGTAACGTATTGTTCACTTAGTTCGTGTTAGTTAACTAATGAACGTTATTGTAAAGTATTACCCATTTTTTAGCATTTTTTGACCAGTGTTAACTAATGGTAACACTTTAGGATAAAGTTCATTTTTTTTCCTCATTAATGTACACACAGCACCCCATATTGACAGAAAAACACAGAATTGTTGACATTTTTGCAGATTTATTAAAAAAGAAAAACTGAAATATCACATGGTCCTAAGTATTCAGACCCTTTGCTCAATATTTAGTAGAAGCACCCTTTTGATCTAATACAGCCATGAGTCTTTTTGGGAAAGATGCAACACGTTTTTCACACCTGGATTTGGGGATTCTCTGCCATTCCTCCTTGCAGATCCTCTCCAGTTCTGTCAGGTTGGATGGTAAACGTTGGTGGACAGCCATTTTTAGGTCTCTCCAGAGATGCTCAATTGGGTTTAAGTCAGGGTTCTGGCTGGGCCATTCAAGAACAGTCACAGAGTTGTTGTGAAGCCACTCCTTCGTTATTTTAGCTGTGTGCTTAGGGTCATTGTCTTGTTGGAAGGTAAACCTTCGGCCCAGTCTGAGGTCCTGAGCACTCTGGAGAAGGTTTTCGTCCAGGATATCCCTGTACTTGGCCGCATTCATCTTTCCCTCGATTGCAACCAGTCGTCTCTCCCTGCAGCTGAAAAACACCCCCATAGCATGATGCTGCCACCACCATGCTTCACTGTTGGGACTGTATTGGACAGGTGATGAGCAGTGCCTGGTTTTCTCCACACATACCGCTTAGAATTAAGGCCAAAAAGTTCTATCCTGGTCTCATCAGACCAGAGAATCTTATTTCTCACCATCTTGGAGTCCTTCAGGTGTTTTTTAGCAAACTCCATGCAGGCTTTCATGTGTCTTGCACTGAGGAGAGGCTTCCGTCGGGCTACTCTGCCATAAAGCCCCGACTGGTGGAGGGCTGCAGTGATGGTTGACTTTCTACAACTTTCTCCCATCTCCCGACTGCATCTCTGGAGCTCAGCCACAGTGATCTTTGGGTTCTTCTTTACCTCTCTCACCAAGGCTCTTCTCCCCCGATAGCTCAGTTTGGCCAGATGGCCAGCTCTAGGAAGGGTTCTGGTCGTCCCAAACGTCGTCCATTTAAGGATTATGGAGGCCACTGTGCTCTTAGGAACCTTAAGTGCAGCAGAATTTTTTTTGTAACCTTGGCCAGATCTGTGCCTTGCCACAATTCTGTCTCTGAGCTCTTCAGGCAGTTCCTTTGACCTCATGATTCTCATTTGCTCTGACATGCACTGTGGGCTGTAAGGTCTTATATAGACAGGTGTGTGGCTTTCCTAATCAAGTCCAATCAGTATAATCAAACACAGCTGGACTCAAATGAAGGTGTAGAACCATCTCAAGGATGATCAGAAGAAATGGACAGCACCTGAGTTAAATATATAAGTGTCACAGCAAAGGGTCTGAATACTTAGGACCATGTGATATTTCAGTTTTTCTTTTTTAATAAATCTGCAAAAATGTCAACAATTCTGTGTTTTTCTGTCAATATGGGGTGCTGTGTGTACATTAATGAGGAAAAAAATGAACTTAAATGATTTTAGCAAATGGCTGCAATATAACAAAGAGTGAAAAATTTAAAGGGGTCTGAATACTTTCCGTACCCACTGTAGTTAACAAATGGAACTTTATTATAAAGTGTTACCATATTTTTTATTATTATTATTAATCTTAGTTCATGTTAATTTCAACATTGACTAATACATTATTTAAATAAAAATCTGTATTTGTTAATATTATTTAATGTACCTGAGCTAACATGAACTAATAGTGGACATTTGTATTTTTATTAACTAATGTTAAGATAGATTAATAAATACTGTAACAAATATAATGCTCATTGTTAGTTCATGTTGGTTAATGGATTACCATTAGTGTTAAATAATGGGACACTATTGTAAAGTGTTACCAAAAAAAATAAAAAATAAATAAAAATCTAATAATAAATACAGGAACTCACCTTAAACAATAACAAATGACCCTAATAATGAATGTTTTTATATATATTTTTTATATATTTCAAATCAACATTTACTTAAATTGTTATAAAATAATAAACAATAAAATATAATATTTGAATATTTCATTCTATCCTATTCTATCATGTTATCATAAGAATTATAGTATTATATTATATTAATATTCTATATTTTATTTAATAAATAAATAAACTAATATAATTAAGACCTGGATTATAAAAAAAATTAAAATGTTATTATTTATTATTGTTTTTTTCATATATTTCAAATCAACATTTACTTCAATTGTTTTAAAATACTAAACCATAAAATATATTTTAATTTTCTATTCTATTCTATTCTATTCTGTTCTATTCTATCATGTTATAATAATAATTAGATGAATATATTATATTAATATTCTATATTTTACTTAATAAATAAATAAAACACTTTCCAATAAGGTTTATTAGTTAACATTGGTTAACTACATTAGGTTAACTAAGAATGAACAATAGTTCTACAGCATTTATTAATCTTAATTAATGTTAATTTTAGCATTTACTAATGTGTTATTAAAATCACAAGATGTGTTTGTTAACATTAGTTAATGCACTGTGAACTAACAATAAACAACTGTATTTTTATTAACAAACATTAATTAAGATTAATAGTGTAATAAATGTATTGTTCATTCATGTTAGTTAATACAATAACTAATGTTAACAAATGACACTATTGTAAAGTGTTACCATATTTTTTAATGATCTAATAATAAATACATTATAATTAGTTATACATTATAATTAGTTTATTAGTTAAGTTATTAGTTACTTAATCTTAATTTTTCATGTCAAAAAAAAAAAAAAACGTTATTATATATTATATAATTAATATTAAATATAATATAATAATATAAGTACATACACAAAGTTAAAGACAGCTGGCTGTTCTTCTTTGTCTCCCTCTTACACACTTACATGCAAATGCATCCACACTTCATGGCAACACTTATCTTGTGTGCATTAACACATGGCAGTGCAAAATGAGCTATTTAGAGGTGCTAAGAAATGCCTCAATGAATCGGAGAGGCAAGATCACAACAAGCCATCTGTAATAACACGTATTCACCAATAGGGACAGACATGGCCATGAGCAGCTAAGCAGCATCCATTGGGAAATAAAGGGTTTATTAAGGTAAGGCAGGAGAACACATCGCAAGGACAATCGTGGTGATTATTGAAGTCTAGCAATAAAAACTGCAGCCTTAAATCTGGTTTGTGCGTGAAGGAGGCAACCCCAGAGTCCGCTAAGTGGCTTGTTAAGGATTCATTAGCACAACGTGGATGTAGTTTTGCCAAGTAAACGTCTTTAGGCACAGAGAGAGCGACAGCTAATGACCCTGCTCAATCAGAAGAGCCGCCGCTCGGTATTCTGGGGGCACACTCAGACATTCATACAAATGAATGGAATATATTTGCACTTGCGCTCCAGGTCTGTACAGTTCACATGTTGCGCTTCCCTCATTTTTTCTCATTATTTGACTTTCTTTCTGTATCCATCCTGCTCTTGTACCCATGATCATTTTGAAGCCAGATGTAGCCCCTAGCTGTAGCAAGGTGTTCGGCGTAGTTGTGCAGAGATCCCACACTAGTCCCACACCGCACGTCTTAAGAGACATGGCACAGCACATTCATTTACACATTCCTTTTCCGTCCTTAACACTGCGACAGACTGCTGCTGAGAGTCTTCCAACACTTTTAACAGCCAAGAACTGTGTGTGCAGTTTGCTTTTCAAACAGATTTGGCAACATATGTTTTCTTTCATTCATAATGAACCGTATTTAATTATAAAGTGATGACATTAGTACGCATTGTACTAGAATAAATGTCAGGAAGAGGTGAGAATTATGTAATACAAAGGTTGTGTGTGTGGTGTTTTAGGTCTCGTCTGGCTGATTTCTTCACTAACTGTCAACCCGAGCCCCGCTCTCTCTCTGGCTGTCTGAAGGAGAACTACGCTGACTGCTTGCTGTCGTACTCTGGGCTCATTGGTGAGTCTGCCCTGTAACATATACTTAATTAAATTTTTTTTTTTTTTCTTTGAATTATTAATATGATAAATGTAAGGCTTAATTAGAGGCTTGGGGAACAGTCGCAGTTTTAAAAATTAATTTATCACATACACTGCCGTTCAAAAGTCTGGGATCAGAAAGATTCTTTTATGCTCATTAAGGCTCCATTTGATCAAAAAATACAGTAATACTGTGAAAATAATGGATTTCTATTTTAATATTTAAAAGTATAATTTATTCCTGTGATCAACTATTACTTCAATGTCACATGATCCTTTAGAAATCATTCTAATATGCTGATTTATTACTTTTATTATCAATGTTGGAAACGGTTGTGCTGCTTAAATTTTTTTTTATAAATTGATGAATAAAAAAGTTCTAAAGAACAGCATTTATTCAAAATAGAAATATTTTATAACAATATAAGTCTTTTCTATCACTTATTTTTACCAATTTAACACATCCTTGCTGAATAAAAGTAATAATAAAAATTTCCTGACCACAAACATTTAAATGGTAGTTTATATTGTTAGACGATTTCTGTTTTAAATAAATGCTTTTTAACTTTTTATTTATTAAAGAATCCTAATAAAAAAAAGCATCACAGGTTCCAACAAAACTGTTTTCAACACTGATATTAAAACATCAAATTATAATGATTTCTGAAGGATCATGTGACACTGAAGACTGCGGTAACGATGCTAAAGATTCAGCTTTGCATCACAGGAATGAATTACATTTAAAAATGTATTCACATAGAACAACAGTTATTTTACATAGAAATAATATTTCACAATATTACTGTTTTTTCTGAATTTTTGAGGAAATAAATACAGCCTTGATGAGCATAAGAAACTTTACAAAACAAGAAAACATTACAAAAATCTTGTGAATACCTACAGTACATTCACACAGAAATATATATTTAAATGTTCTTTTTTAAAATTAAAATAGTATGTTTTTTATTAATTCATATATTTCTCTCCTTCATATATATTATAGTTTATTTGCAAAAACAGATAACCCAGTTTTTTTACATTTTGAAAAATACTGTTTTTTATTTTTATCATGCTTTTATTGTGTTGTATTGTATAAGTTAACTGTGTATGTTAGCTGAAACATGATTTTTGAAAATTGTTAAAAACAGAATTATCTCTTTTTTTGTAAATTATATATATATATATATATATATATATATATATATGTATATATTTTTGTAAATATATATAATATATATATATATATATATATAAGAGTATATATTGTTCCACCAGTGGATTGTTTCTCTGTGGGCTAACACTGTCACATCCCCACAGTACAGCTATATATATATATATATATATATATATATACACACACACACACACACACAAACACGCACACGCATGACTTGGTGATTTGGATTGATCTGTTACATCTGGATTCACTGATACAATTTACTGTATCAATACCAAGCACTGGGTGACTGCTACTCTCTGTACAATCCACTGAGATACAGAGAAAGCCTTTGTAACAACATGTTTGTTCTTGTTCTCTAGTTCTTTCATTGTGTTGCTTGTGCTGGATGTCTTCCCAAAGTCGTGTGTTCACCACACAGTAACAGCAGCTGGACACACGGGAATACAGCAGCGCAGCTATTAATCTGTGATTAGCTCCTGTTGTTGTTCCACCAGTGGGAGATTGTTTCTCTGTGGGCTAACACTGTCACATCCCCACAGTACAGCTTTTATGAGGCACACTGCACCAAAATTATTATTTTTAAGAAAGCTCAATGAGAACAAGATAATCTGGAGATGACAAGGGTTTAGGTTTTTAAGGTTTTGATGAGTACACAATCAGACTTTTTAAAACATAAACACACATATGTAATTAATATGTAACATGTCTTTTTGTTTTTCAGGCACGGTGATGACCCCAAATTATCTGCGTTCAGCCAAGATCAGCGTCTCTCCGTTCTGTGACTGCAGCAGTAGCGGCAACAGCAAAGAGGAATGCGACAGATTCACAGAGTTCTTCACTGACAACGCCTGTCTGCGTGAGTTACCGCAGTGAAATGTTATTAGAGTTTAAAATAATGGTTTTCTATTTTAACATATTTTAAATGTAATTTATTCCTGTGATGCAAAGCTGAATTTTCATCAGTCTTTAGTGTCACATGACCCTTCAGAAATCATTGTAATACTCATATTTCTATTACTTTTATTATCAATGTTACAATCACAGTTGTGCTGCTTAATTTTTTATTTTATTTTATTTTTTTTTTTGGAACGTGATTTTTTTTTTTCAGGATTCTTTGATGAATAAAAAGTTAAAAAGAAGCATTTATTTAAGAAAGATATCTTTTCTAACAATATAAGTCTTTGCTATCATTTTCAATTTAACACATCCTTGGTGAATATAAGTATTAATTTATTTAAAAAAAAGAAAGAAAAAATATAAATGTACTGACCACAAACTATTAAATGGCATGTTTATATTGTTACAAAAAAAATCTATTTTAAAGGATCATGTGACACTGACAACTGGAGTAATGATGCTGAAAATTCAGCTTTGCATCACAGGAATAAATTACATTTTAAAAGAGTTATCGTACATTAAAAAAAAAATCACAATATTACTGTTTTTTTTTTTTTTTGATCAAATAAATGCAGCCTTGATGAGCATAAGAAACTTTTTTACAAAAACAAAAATTTTACTGATACCAGACTTTTGAAAGGCAGTGAGTATATATATATATATATACTCTAACTCTAATGCCATTTTCTAACTGAAGTGTAATTGAGACTTTGCCGGCTTAATGGTTTCATACTTGTGTTGTGCAAGTGCTGTAGTCTGATCACAGACTCTTATGGTTATATAAAAAGATCTAGCTTCATTTCACCCACCTCTAGTATATAACATAAAAACAGATGTAAAGATCTAAGCAATCTGTCAATCAAACATTCCTCATATCTTTTGTTAGCTTTTTTCATTCTTGTTTTCTCTTTCTTTAAACTCTGTGCCTCCATCCATGCCATTTTCCCCCTAACTGCCCATTTGTCTCATTCTCCCTCTGATCTGGTTTGCTCTGTCCATCTCTTCCGACTCCAGCAAGTTGTTTTCTGAGGCTTTTAGCCATCCGCCTGTCAGCCCATTTTTACCTCTGCCTCTAAAAAGCCTCTTCCATCTTCCTATTATGTACACTCCTTTCTCTTACCCTTTCCCCCATATATCTTTCACTCTCTACACTTCCTTGACTGCACCTAGTGTTTCGTTTTGTTCCTGTGTACTCATAGAAAGGCGTGAAAACAGACTAAGTGGTAACAGCAAAAAGCAAGCTTTCAGGGAGGGCTTGTAAAAGTCTTAGGGGTGCCACAAAAAATGTAAAGCACTGAAAGCGATCCATGCAGGGTCAGGTGAATGCCACTACTCAAACCTCAATACACAGCACTTGAAGAAGTTTCTTGTGGTGATATAGTTCACAGAAGAATAAGGTCATGTCAATCATCATGCCCCTTTTGTAACAGCCCAGTCCCCAGTTCACTGCTAACAGTCCGACCTACAGAAATAGGGATGCACAATTTGGAGAAATTAAATACATATATATATATGATTCTTCTAATAAACTTCTGATATATGGTTTTCTGAGCACACACATCTGAAGCACACGCACAGAAAGTGAATATCACACAGCATGTAAATACTAAACTACTAAATGTTAAAAACACACGTGAGTTACAAAAACATTTGGTTATGTCTGTGAAGGTAAACAGCTGGGAAAGAAATCACATGTTTATATTAGATCTGTGTGGCAGAAGCGTAATATACAGTAAATAAATCAATAAATCCACTGCTCGCACTGGTACACTGTTGTCACTTGCGGCGCCATGGGTGAAAACGTGCAGATTAAACATGCACAACTTTTAAAAAAAGCTGATAAAATTCTGCATTTAGACTGTGGCTGTTAATTTTTCACCCTGATTAAGAGCTTACATGAAATATTTGGATTTTTATGCAGACCACAAACTGTTTTATGTCATAACCGTTTACAGTAAAGTAGTAAAGGCAATAAGGTGATAAAAAAATTATGTGGTTTAGAGAAAGTCAAAATCTTTCTCTAAACCACTGCAGTAAAACATAAATAGTTTTCAATGTTCAGATCTTCAAAAGACAGGGCAGGGTGGATTCACTGTAGGAAGACTATATCTGTGAACAGTCTGAGCTTAATTTGATTTGTTTCTTTTAGTGCCGAGGGCTTTGAGGGAATGTTGAAGGAGACTTTTCAGGAGGTTAAACTGGGTTAAACTGCTTCTTTATTGTTCTATCTTTCTTTCTTGCTCTCTCTCGCTTTCTCTCTCTCCTTCTCATTACCTCATTCTCTCGTGTCTCATTACGGGATTTCAGTGTTAAGGCATCCTGACAGTTCTGGGGGTTCGTTCCCAGCGCCGTCAGTATCTGGGTGTTTAGGAGGCTATGACGAAGCGCTCTGGCCTCACACCCTACACTAGCCCCTGAGCGTTATGCGTCTGTCTGCCCTTGGAACACGACGTCCTCAACACAGGCTAGTGTGGAGCAGAGCTGAGCTTCAGCAGAACAGATAGCATCGAGTGAAAGAGTGAAACTGTTTAAACGTTACTGAAAATATTAAGTTGTGAATAAAAAAAAACCCTCACTATCACCTTTACACCCTTGCTTCTTGAGTATGGTGGAAATACTCAAATTGTACAGTAATAAGAGTGCTTTCCAAAAACATATTGATGCAATAAAAACATTGAAAGACATATTTAAATAAATTTAATTAAATAATAAATACATTATGCTGTATATACGTCTATTTGGGATTGATACATTTTTTTCGTATTTACTTTGTTGCAAGTTGCATTTACTTACAAAAAATTGTAACAACAGGAATATTGTAATGGCAATATATAAAAAATTTCTTTCAAATTTATTCTTGTGATGTCAAATTAAAATTTTCAGCAGCCATTACTCCAGTCTTAAGTTTCACAATATCCCTCAGAAATAATTTTAATATGCCGATTTGCTGCTCAATTTTTATCAGTTTTTACTGGTACTCAATTATTAATAATAGTTTGTATTATTATAAATTTTTTCTTCTTAATATTTTTGTAAAAACAGTGATTCTTTTTTTTTTCATGTTTTTTTGACAAACAGAAAGATAAAAGGGCAGCAGTTGTAAAACAATGTGAAAGTGTAAATGTTAAAAAAAAACTAAAATAAAACTTTTAAAATGTATTAAATTAGACAAATGTAAAATAAAAGTAAAAATAAATTTTACTAGTGATTTTAGAATTTTTTCATATTTTTGCATATAGCAACTATAAAAGCCCATTTCCTGCCACTAAATAAAAGATAAAAAAAAAAGGTAATTGTGAGATATAAACTGGCAATTCTGAGAAATAAACTCACAATTATGAGGAAAAAAAGTCAAAATTGCAAAATATGAACTCACTATTCTGACTTTTTTCCTCAGAATTACAACTATTTCTCAGAATTGTGTTTAGAACTCACAATTGTGACTTTATATCACGCAGTTGTGAGTTATTAAGTTAGAATTGTGAGATATAAACTTGCAATTCTGAGAATATAATCTTTCCTCTCCCTCAAAATATAAAAAAAAAAAATCAGAATTGCGAGGAAAAAAGTCAAAATTGTGAGATATAAATTTGAAAAAAAATCAGAATTACAAGATACAAACTCACATTTGCGAAAAAGTCAGAATTGCGAGTTTTTATCTCAATTCTGACTTTATTTCTCACAACTGTGCATTTATATCACGCAATTCTGATAAAAAAGTCAGAATTGTGATGTTCTGTTTCACAATTCTGACTCCATAACTTGCAATTGTGAGTTTATGTCACGCAATTCTGACTTTATAACTCGCAATTGCGAGTTTATATCACGCAATTCTGAGAAAAAATCAGGTGAAATAAAAAGTAGCAATAACCTTTTTATTCAGTGGCAGAACTGGGGCTTCCATAAGCAATACTATAAAAGTGTGTTGCTGAAAAAACAACAACACATAAATTCAAATGTCATTTACATCAGAAAAGCGTGCTTATTTTAAGCTGGTCTGCATTTCATCATAAAAATCACAAAAACAGCAAACAGTAGCCTGATATTGTAGTACATTTTCCTTTCTTTGAAACGTAAAACCTTGTGGATACGAAGGTCTCCAGACATCAGCTGGTAGAGTGTAGAGTGGATTCAGAGAACATGACTCATTGAGAGACATGCACATGAGAGGAAACTACACGATTCATCTGCTGAAGAAAATGTGTCAGGGCTCATAGACTCAAAACAACGATCAAAGCGCTCAGAGCCTGCGGGTCTTTTCCAGTATTTCCTAGAGAGATGGAGAGAAAGTGTCTAAAAATAGCAAACAACACATTCATCATGTGTACGTTCAAACTGTTTACATGCGAGTATGATAAAATTAGAGAAGGAGATGAAAAACGAACACTAAGACATAGCGTAGCGACAGACCAAACTAAGCACTATGAGAAAGAGTGGACTTTTCTGATAAAAAAAAAAAAACTACTTTGCAATGTAAAACAACTACACATACTGTACCATACTTTCTTAAAAACTGAGTCTTCACAGACACAGACTATATGTGCTAAACACTGTGCTGTCTGTATGGTTTCAGTGGAGATGGCAGAGAGAGCAAGAGCCTGTCAGAGGTCCATATAATGAGGCAGCAGATCCTACTTCTAAGAAAAGCTGGGTTGGAGCAGGGCCAGACTGAAAGTTTGGGCAAATACAAGTCATTTTCAGTCTTTCAGAAGCAAATACACATCATTTCCAGTCTATCACACAGGGAGTCAAAGCAAACAGTACATTATCTATTGACTATGTAGATAGCTCAGGTTTAATAGTGATAACTGCCCTTGCAATCACTCGGTCATAGAGAACAGTACACACTGCCGGTCCTTCTGTTAAATCAATGACTCTCAGAGAAAGCAGGAGACAACCATGTTTATCTGTGTAACAGTATTGGCCCTCCAAGTAATTCTTCTTTTAAACTGAAGTAGAAACCATCTTTCGCTCTTTGTCTATAGGTAATGCAATCCAGGCGTTCGGAAATGGGACAGATGTGAGCGTGTGGCAACCGATGCCCCCAGTACAAACAACCACCTCTATGACCACACCATCCCAGAGGAACAGAGATCGAGACCGATCACCAAACGCCATAGAGCCGGCGACACACATCAACCATCTCAACCCTGCTGATAACTCCCTCTACCAGTTCTGCGGTAGCCTCCAGGTCAGTGGAACTATTGCAGACATAGATCTTCGAGTTTCATTTATGCATTGTAGTTTTGGTGTATGTGTCTCAGGGAAAGCTGGGTTTTAAAACGGACCGTGTGTTTGTGAGCCTCATGTGGTTGGAGGTTATAAATACCTCTGGTGATCTTGAAAACAATATTTGAGATGGGAATGGTTCAGTCGCATTTGCCTAATTTACATAAGATAACTATACTACATTATAGGGGAGACCCAGGTGAGCTGTCACACTTTTTACTCCACTGAATATTTCTCATGGGGAGGTTTATTTTTGAAAGTCAGTTTCTGAAAAGGCAAAAACCTTGGTCTGGCTTAGGAAAAAAAAATACAGTACAGTTTTCAGTGACCTTTTTGGTCAAGTTGTCAGACTATATGTGGTGACAAAAAGATCATTTATCCAATGCTATATCATGTCTCTCAGTGAAATCTGATTTAAAATTTAAAGAGGAAAACAACCACAAAATGATTTGAGAAACAGCAAAAATGTAAGGAAACACTACAGAAAATGGGAGACAGAAATTGCCGTTACTGAACTATTTAAAGGATTAGTTCACTCCAAAATTAAAATTTCCTGATAATTACGCACCCCCATGTCATCCAAGATGACAGCTAAAAAAAGGAATTAAGGTTTTGGAGGAAAACATTCCAAGATTTTTCTCCATATAGTTGACTTCAATGGGGATCAACAGGTTGAGGGTCCAAACTGCAGTTTCAGAGCAGCTCTGCATGATCCCAGCCGAGGAATAAGGGTCTTATCTAGTGAAATGAATTGGTCATTTAAAAAAAAAAAAAAAAAAATCTATATACTTGTTAACTACAAATGCTCATCTTGCACTAGCTCTGCAGCCACGACTTCACATATTACATAGTTATGTTGGAAAGGTCACGCGTGATGTAGGCAGAAGTGCCGACCCAGTGTTTACAAAGTGAATGTGCAAAGAAAAGTCAAATGCCCTTTCCAAAAAAAGGAACTATTTTTAAGCTGGTGGAGAAAATAAGATGGAGTTTTTCGCTCTGCCCTACCTTTTTGAACCAAAGTAAACAGATGAATAACTAACTGTGACGTGACTGTTCCAACATGATTATGTAGTGTGTCAAGTCATAGACGGGCATTGAAAAGCTAGTGCAAGAAAAGCATTAGTGGTTAAAAAGTATATAAATTATAAAAGTAATACATTTTAGTAAAATTAACAGTTAATAAATACATTAATAAAATGAATACCATTAATTGTTGCCTTTTATCTGTAACAACTATAAGAGAAATATGATGTTTACAATCTGCATAATAATCACAAAAAATGTCCTCATTTAGGAGGGTTTTAAACCTTTTATTTCTATAGTGCTTTATAAAATATGGGTTATTTCAAAGGAACTTCACAATATAATGCAAACTTCTTCAAAAATGACACAAATTCAAATTCTGCTGCTAAGCAGCTCTAAAAAAAGACAATGATGTCCTTATTCACCTCAAGTGAGTTCAATTTTTCAGTTTAGTATAGTTTATCAATTATGAAACAAGATCAATTCAGCTACAAGCAGCTCTACAGACAATAGTGGTTATTCAGCTCAGGTCAGTTCATTGTTGATTCACTCCAGTTTAACAACAGTGTCGATGATACAAAATGCATCAACAATGAAATAAGTCAATTCTGCTATAAAGCACCTCTACAGGAGACAATCGTGTCATTATCCAGTTGAAGCTTTGTTCTCATCCATGCAGTGCAGTCAAATTTGCAATATTACTAAATATTAAAGAAGAAAAATGTACAGATAATTTACTCACCCCATTGTCATCCAAGACGTTCTTGTCTTTCTTTCTTCAGTCATAAAGAAATTATGGGTTTTTTTTAGGAAAACATTTCATCAGTTAGTAGTGGACTTCTGTGGTACCCATGAGTTTGAATGCAGCTTCAAAGGGGTCTAAATGATCCCAGCCAAGGAAGAAGGGTCTTATCTAGCAAAACGATTGGTTGTTTTCTAAAATAATGTTACAATTTCTATACTTTTTAACCTCAAATGCTCCTCTTGTCTAGCTCTGTGTGAACTCTTTGTATTCTGGTTCATGACAGTTAGGGTATGTCAAAACCTCCCATTTCATTTTCTTCTCCAACTTCAAAATCACCCTACATCGCTGTTTTACCGTTTTAGTAAAGGGCATTTGATCTTCTTTGCATGTTCACTTAAACACTGGGTCAGTACTTCTGCTGCGATGTAGGATGATTTTAAAGTTGGAGTGGAAAATGAGATGGGAGTTTTTTGACTTACCCAAACTCTCTTGAACCCGGAATACACAGAGCACACACAGAGCTAGACAATGAGAACATGTGAGGTTAAAAAGTATATACATATTTTTTTGTTTTTTTGTTTTTTAATAATCAATCGCTTCACTAGATAAGACCCTTCTTTCTCTGCTGATCGTTTAGAGCCCTTAGAAACTGCATTTAAACTGCATTTTGGAAGTTCAAACCGTGGGCACCATAGAAGTCCACTATATGGAGATAAACCCTAAAATGTTTTCTTCAAAAAACACAATTTCTTTACGACTGAAGAAAGAAAGACTTGAATATTTTGGATGACAAGGGGGTGAATAAATTATCTGTAAATTTTGGTTCCGTAAGTGAACTTCTCCTTTAAGCATCATTAAAACCCCAACTAAGAAAGTCAAAGACAAAAGTGGACCAAAACTCTGTCAGCTGACAGAGGAAAAAGAAACCTTGGGACAAACCAAGCTCATTTGGGGGAGTACGGTTCTTCTCTGGTCTAAATAACTTATTTGTGTAATTTGACTGAAACAGTAGCATGGTGATAGCTATGCCAAGGTAATGGATTTGATTCCCAAAAACTGGTATACATTTTATACCTTGAATGCAATGCAACTCACGTTGGATATGAAGTGCCTGCCAAATGCATAAATGTGAATACGATACAGCCGTTGTTACAACTTCCCAATCTAACAACAAGCCCCACACACCCCTACACATACAATTTACATTGACTTTTAGAGTTGGCCATATACAGCACATCTTTTAATTAGAAACAAGGCTAATATACAATTACAGACATTGGGACACGCACACACTTACACACATCCACACCCATACACTCAAACAGAGAGCAGTGCAGCAGCAGGAGAAAGTGGTTTCGAGAGTGAAGTTAATGAGTTTACATGTTTTTGTATTAGCCTCACTGCTAAACGTAGTCCTCTGAGGGGGAGCAGCTGTCAGTGTGAAAATGAGGAGAAGAACAGAGACGTGGAGTGCGGACTCATGGGATATGTCTGTCAGTCTTTCTTCATCAGTTACAAATGATCGCAGCACACGCAGCTGACCTCCAGGAAAACTAGCAAGACGACTTCCGCATACGAACGGCATGTTAACGTAGCCTCTGTTGCTTTTCGCTCACTCTTGTTTAGAACTGAGATGTTTACAGCCAGCCATACTGTTTAGCTATGTGGTAGAAAGGCTTTTTGCCTTTGCAGGTTTTCGTGTGAGTAAAATGACAGAGCCAGATGTGTATTACAGCCCTCAAAACAAAGAAACATATGGTAACTCCTCATTGTGTGTAAAAGCATGTCAGAATGCATGTATTGGGCATATTCGCTAAATTATTGAACGCTCTGCCTTAACCGTACGAGAGAAATCTCTGGGTTCAGTGTGAACTCATGTTCTAAATATATAATAAAAGTGAGAAACTCTCTGCTTAGTATGCTGTCAAGTGATTCGGTAAGATTAAGGGCCAATTTCATGAGTTTTGTTCTATTTTTCCATGTATTTTTCTTTTTTTTCACTATTAAAGTGGCATATCTTGCACTTCGGAGAGCGCTTTTGCTTCAATGTAATTAGAACAGCACTTGATGTGTACAAAGAACAATTAACCAACTTTTTTTTTTTTTTTTTTTGCCTGAACATTACACTTTTTACACTTCTGTTAGTTTATTTCTTCAATTTTGAAAATTTCTCCACTCCGGGAGAAATTAATCATTGATATTAAACCTCAAATCCTTTTGCCGGTCCATGGATGCAGTTGTTTATAATGTTTCATGCTGGCTGAGGCATTGCTTTATCATGCTGGGCTCTGGCTTAGATTAAAGTCGGCTAGTTTCAGGAGGATACCGAACCGCCAACATGCAGGAATCCATTCATTATACTGTCACCAGGTCTCTTATATCACCACCGCTTCTCACTTTCTTAGACACACATACCTATACAAGTAAACACACATAAGGAAGTGAAATCCATACTAAATCGTATGCTACATTTGAATGCTAAAATTTGAACATAGGTCGTAAGAAATGCCTGCTATGATTAATATGATTAATATTAATACCAGCTTGCACACACATTTAATTCTCTATAGTTATATTGACACTATCTGAAGAGAGAATCACAATAGATTTTACACTTGCCTATATCATTATAAAGCACATTACTAATACAATGCAATTAGCGGTTATAAAACTCCAGCTATAAACTGCAGTCAGATCGTTTTGCAATTTATTATCCGGTGTGGATCATCCTGCAGCACTGTTGTAAAATATTGTTTGGTAAGGGATTTCTTGGTCAAAGATGTTATTATTTCCATCCAAGTGATTTAACAGAGCTTTCTTTTTCCTTTCTAGGCTCAGAAGCTGAAGACAAACAACACAATAGATGTGTTATGTGTGGTAAGTATGCTAACATATCTTTTTTCATCTCAGAAATAAAACTGATGGCACATCCCAAACCAGATATGTCTTTGATATATGTCAAGTGCTATTGAAAGGATGCATCAATAACAGAAAAGAGAGACAAAGCAGTAATTATTTCATGTCACGTTGGCCCCTTTCGGCTGAACCTTGACCTGGCACTAGAGGGCCCTTTCCGCCCGGTACGCACATGATCTTTGCGTTGGGCGATGGCAAAATGTGAACATTGCTTATCTTCTGCCTTTTAAAGTTCACTAAATGTCATTGTACATAATAAAAGCAACATAATGTGCTAGAATGACATTTAGTGTTGCAGCGGCAGGTCCAAACAGCCCTAAAAATAAGGACCTCTTTTCAGAGAACAATTTCATTGCTGAATCACAGAGATTTTCGAATCTCTCAAACATCTGAACCCATGTTAGGTATAACTCAGACAGAATGACACTTATATTTTAGAATGAATTAGAAGTGTTTTTTTTTTTTTTTGTTTTGTTTGTCATTAAACATTTTTATAGGGACATTAGCAATTCTTTACAAGGTGAAAGTCCAGTTTTTTAAAAACACATTATGGTGTACTAAAAGTAGGGGTATATGAAATCCGTTTAATTTTTTTCTAAATTTATTTTTTACATTTTATTTTTTCTAGACTCTGTTTTAAGTTTAAGTTAAGAAATATTAATCAAAAAGCATGTCTAATTAATTGAAAGCATGAAATGTACATATATATTTTGTTTCTCAAATTTTATTTCTTCCATTTGAATTTTTCTGAATTCCTTTTTGTTTTTTTAAAGACTCTGTTTGATTGGTTAAATTAAGAAATGATAATCAAAAAGCAAGTGTAATTAATTGAAACCATGGAATTTACACAATTTAACAGCAATTTATTAAAAATTTAAGATAAATCCAATTTTTAAGCTGCTACAATATACCTTTTTTTTTCTCTCAAATCCGGTTTTATTTTTAACAAATTCTGTGTTTTCCATTAATTTCCATTGGAATTTCCATTAATTCCATTTTGGTTGTTTAATTAAATTTTAATAATCAAAAGCATCTCTTTTGATTGATTTTTAAAATTAATTTTATTCATTAATTTTAATAAAAACTATATATATATATATATATATAGCCTAACATAAACTATGGAACATAAAAGAAGATAATTAAAAAAAAAAAAAAACATCTCAGTATTTTTTGATCATATAATGAAAGTCATGGTAACAAAAACAGCTTTGTTACCAACAGCCTTAAAAATGCTTTCTTTTATGTTCCACAAAGAAAGGTTTGAAACGATATGAGGGTGAGTAAATGATGACAGAATTTATATATTTTTTTGGTGAACTATCCTTTTAATGCTTTTAATTTTATTATTATTATTTATTTTATTTAATTTTTTAATGAAATGATACTCTAAATAAGATATGAAATCTGCCAGCAAGTGGCAGTAAATGTCTTCGAGTCATTCACTCATTCGATTCGATTCGTTCAAACGGCTGATTCGTTCAGGAATGAAGCAAATGGCTCTCTTTATAAATGGGCCTTTGAGTCACTGGTTCACACGATTCGTTCAAAATGTGGATTAATTCAGAAACTAAACACTGCTGTGTTGGTCAATGACGAGCAACAATTTTTCTGTGGCTTCAATGGTAATATGTTCTCTCCAAAATTGAGCAAAAACACAATATAGTGTTTGAAATATAACACAATATCAACTTATTTACTGAACTGTTGCATAAAATCACATTTAAGATTTAAAAAAATTTTTTGGTTTTTGTCAGTTTCTTCAAGTTAAACTGAACTTTTCTTTTGATGAGTTGCTGGAAAGACCTTTGTGATGGTAGTTTCTCTCAAAAGAAATGGTAAAATGTTTATGAAGTGACTCTCAGAGCAGTTCTAGAGATTATGTTGATGAGTTCATGTATGTCTGCACCATTCATTCATTAAGTGACACGCAGAACATGCAGGATTCATATTTAAATATTATTTTTGCACCTTAATATTCACAAACGTGTGCTGAACTAGTTTTGATTTATTCGTCCAAAATTCAAGAAATAAATTCCATTTTTATAACTGGATTCAGTTTTCAGCATCATGGAAATCAGGCTCCTGAAAAAGCCTTGAATAGGCAAGCACATGTGCATACAATTACTTTTAGAAAAGTTGGAAAAGTTGGAATATTGGAAAAATACGTCACAATCAAATAGCTGAACTCTCTGACCTTTTGGCTAGTAAGGATAAATGCTTATCCTCTTTCTTGCCTGTTGTGTTTCCCAAAGGACCCACAGATCAATGACCCCAGCTCCTCCAACGCCATCTCCAGGAATTCGTCTACTCAGCAGACGCCTCTATCAGGCCTTAGCTCTCTTCTGCTCCTGCTGGCTACCTCCTTGCACTGCATCTTCACCGTAGTGATGTTGTAGCCACCTAAGAACATAAAACACGGACAGTCACAATTTGTACAAAGTCAATCACTGTTCCTGGTCAATCTGTTGTACTCTCTCTCTCTTAGTCCCTCTCTATTGCTGTTCTGTTTTTTTAAGAGCTTTTGTTGATGTTGTTGATGCAACGACGCAAAGTGGTCTTGGTGTACTCAAGTTTCTGTCTCTTCCCTCCTGATTTCGCATCGGAAGATGAAACGTGAAAGAAATGCGAGAGAACCTAGGAATCATTGCAGCATTCCCGTGTGATGTTGTGCCGTCTACGCAAACGCTGGTGTTTTGAGGGCCAGAAGGACTCCTGTCACAGCAGTAGAGATTAATCTTATCTGTGCATATGTGCACTTAACAATCCAATGTGCACTATCCATTGCTCACTGGCACAGGAAAAGTAAGACCAAGACACCATTAAAAGATCATTTTTGAGATGTGGTCACTGTTTATTTCTACAAATTGTCTTCTGTGATCTTTATTTTGGTGAACATTATTAGATTCTCACTAATGTGCTTCTCCGTAGTTTTTCTATAGCATCATTGGCCCATCTATAGGTCAAACATATCAAAAGACATTTACAAAACATCTAGTCATAGAAAGGGTTTAGAGGGGAGTTTACTGATCAAGAGTTTCTGGATGACCAACAGGACAGTAGCTTGTCTCAAAATACATGAAGGAGCCTATCTGACAATTTTGCTCTTGTTTGTCATGGTGTGTTTGCGTGTGGCTGCATGTGTGAATGCGTAATGCTGTTTGTATGCGAGGATGAGGTCAAGGGTTGACTGGAAGGATATGTCAATATAAGGTTTCAAAACTCCTGTCACAGTTTACGGAAGAAAACATGGACTGAGGCCAGACAGCAGCATTGATTCTTGTGTAATCAGATGATGTGTCAAGGTTGTATGTTACAATTGCATATATAAGTATCTGTAAATTGCACATCACAACTCACCAGGCTAAGCCAACTGGCATCCGCGTATCTATCGAGTGTATTTTGCCTTTCTGATGTTGCTTTGACAGGGACTTTCATACTTCGGCCCAAACGAAACATGCAAACTAGTCACGTATGTATTATATACTGTAGCCAGTTTTTTTGTACTGTATGTCTATACAAAAGTTACTGAAAGAGTCATCACAATTATTTAAAATCAGTGAGAATTCTTAAAAAAAAAAAAAAAAAAAATACCCAGAGGTCTTATATATGTCAGTATGAGGCATGTGCAGTTTAACCACCTCAGCGGTACATGTTAAAAGAGTCTGTGACATGCTGCTTTGGTTCATGTGGCATTTTGAACAAAAATGATGTATTGTTGTACTCCATGTTACTTACGGGACATTTTAGGCGCTGCATAAAAAACACACACAAACATATATATACTTCTACATGAGCTATGTTTATAGAGCCTGTTATATTTGAATTGGGATCTGGTTGTACAATGTATTATCATATTGGATGAAGATTTTTTGCTTTTCTCAGTAACTATATATGCAGTATATATTTTTGTTTAGAGATTACAGTACAAATTGAAGACTTGCATCTGTAATTATTTGCTGTCCTGTCCTATATCCCAAATGAAGGAAATGTACAACAGCCATTTATTTACTATAACACTATGGTATTGTTTTATGGTAAGCCAAAAAGAAAGGGAAAAAATCTCTTATTTTTGTATCTTTTTGCATTATGAGTTTATTTATTGTAACACTGTCTATTCTGCTGATAAGCAGTACAGGAACATTAAAAGTACAAATATTAAAAAACCAAGCATGAGTGATGGAAATGCAATAAAGGCTATTGGATGCAGTGTGCTATGGATTCTACGCAGGCTTTTTGTGGTGGTCTGCTGGATTTGGCTTTGGTGGCAACATAAAGTTGCTGTGAATGTGCTTTAGATGCGAGCAGGACAGTAAGAATCCCACATTGTAAAAACTATATTTCTCTACATTCACATCTTATAGCTCCAGAGAATTTACAAATGAAACACAAGACTCGTCCACAATCTGTCACATTTCTTCTTAGCTTGTGAAAATGTAAAAAGTATTCTATGAAAACGATTAAAAATGTTGACTCATTCACCTTTGTTGTGTTTTGTTTTTACATGGAGGATGTGTAAGGAGAATTTTGCTTAAAATCCTTAGCAATCGTTTTGTTTATAGAAGGAGACAGCAGGTCAGCGATAGCTGCTTTGGGGACTGCACAATTAATAAAGTGCCAGATTCACTTTATTTTCACATTTACATATTTTTAATTCTCAAGTTTTCAGAATTTTAACAAACTTGAAGCTATAATAGTTTTGTAACCCTGTTATAAAATGCAATTATTCACAATTAATCGTTTGACAGTCATACTAGCTAGGGCTGTCACTAATGACTATTTAGGTAATCGAGTAATTTATTCTGACAATTAATCAAGTAATCATGTAATTAAGGTAAATAATAGCCTTTAAAATGACTTAAAATACATATAAAATAGCAATGAAGCAATAAGAATTAAAGTATCAAAAGCAAGTAATCATGGTTTTATTTAACATATAACAACGTATTATAAACAACAGAGCTAACCTACATTACACATTGTAACAAATGACTGCAGTGTCAGTTTTTACAATTTACTGCATCTAATCCTTGTTAAAATTGACTAAACAGCATTTAAGTAAAATGTCAACTCAATCTTTAATATTTGGCCACTTCTTTACGACAGAAATGGTGCAGCCACTGTAATTTCTTGAATATGTCAAAATATCAAAATGTGTACATTCAGAACAAGGGTTTAAACATTTATTTTGAAATTGCGATGAACACTTACCATATTGAGAAAGACGTTGATGTATTCATAAGAACAAACATGAAACGCGTCTAGATTCTTGCCCTGGAAATCCTGGTTCAGTTTCAAAAATCCTTTTGCTCCTCAGTTTTTTGCACTCTTCTCCTCGATTTGCTATAACTTTTGGCAGTCTATAGTACTCCAAATGTCTTTACAAACTCCAAATGCATTTTTCCAAATGCAATTTTCATTTGGTTTTCAATTTGCCATTGTTTACATTCAGTGCTGCCAATATGGCCGACTGATGACGTGGCGTGAAAACACTCTATATTGCGTTTCACGGACTCTCACTTATATCGTCGGTTACTCGACACTGTTAATCGAGTACTCAAATTTAATCAAGGAATTGTGACAGCTCTATTTACTACAATAGTAACATTTTCTCTCTTTGTTATTATTAGTATTAGTAGTAGTATTGTTGTTGTTCATATTGACTGGGTTACTCAAAAACAGCAGCATGAATGAGACATGGACTGAATGAGCCACTATCATAACTAAAAAACTAAATACAACCAAAGTCCCACAAAAGTACTAAAGTCAACGCAAAGACAATTTACTTTTTACTTTGACCAATACTCTGATACAGAAAGAGGCTTTAGTGGGTTTACACTCATAAAAAACAGCTTCATTTGAGAATAAATGCTCATCATTACAGTTGAAACTTTACTTTTTAGTCAAATTGTGCAGCCCTGCTCCTTATCTACGTATGTAACTGAGCTGCTGAATCAGCACTAACATGCTATGTCCTCACTACAGTGGTTTAGTATTAACAGAGCAAGCACTCAGGTACCTCTCTCATGCCTGACTCGACCCAAGAGGATTATGAAGAGACTTGCTTCATGCGTTTTCTTTATTGTTTTTTATTGCAGTTTGGCTTTGCCAAGTAAGTACAGTACTAGCGATGTAATACTAACAATGTAGTTTTAAAAATACAGATGTCACCTCATTAAAACCACTGGGAAAAGACTGGTTAAAATAATGCATTTAGACTACTTTCGTTAGTTCATGTTGTTTGTGCCCTTGCATAATTGTGACCTTGGACCACAAAATTTTTTTTTTAAATGAGATTTATACACACTATGTTTTCCATTGATGCATGGTTTGTTAGAATAGGACAAAATTTGGCCGAGATACAACTATTTGAAAATCCGGAATCTGAGGGTGCAAAAAAATCTAAATATTGAGAAAAATCGCCTTCATAAGAGAAAAATCGATCATTTTGACCCATACAGTGTATTTTTGCCTATTGCTACAAATATACCGTGCTATTTAAGACTGGTTTTGTGGTCCAGGTCACGTCACATTAAAGATTTTTTAATGCCTTAAATGTTGAAAACATCTTATTACAGCAACGACAGAGCCGAAGAAAGAATGTTTAAGGGGGAAGGTCATCACGTTCCCAGAGGTGACCACCCACAACTGGGTGAAGCTCCACCCAAACAAATCCATGGACCTGTCAGCAGTCACCGTGTGTTTGCGATTCTACACTGATCAAATAAGTTTTGAGCCATGTTTTTTTTCCCTGGCTACATGTAGAAGACTTTTCTTTACGTTGGTCAAGTGCCAGCATATGGTACAAGATGACTATTCATGACAGCGTGGTTCAATTCAGGTTGACGTTTAACACGAATCAGTGGATGTCAGTGTGTGCGACCTGGGATGCCAACAGTGGTCTTGCACAGATGTTTATGAACGACGTAGCCAGCATTAAGAAGGTAGTGGGCCGTAAAGTACCTTTTAAAGGAAACCCTGTCATCACACTCGGCCAGTGTCAGACAAAATATGATGGAGGGTTCCAACAATACAATACCTTCAGAGGTTTCATAGCAGATGTGCACGTACATGGAAAAGTCCTGACCGCCCGTCAGATTAAGACCTACATGGAGACAAAGACCAAATACAAACTTGGTGATTACATTAACTGGCACAATCTGACGTACACCATTGCTGGGTCTGCACAAGTGGAAGAAAAGGATCATGTAACATTCTATAGCAAAGAAGAGCCGCAATAGTGCTCTATTGTACTGAACCGTTGTTGTAATGTCATGCGAAATAAATAAACATCTTCACAGTGAACTTTGTGCTGAGTTTTCAATATTGACCAAACAAGAGCAAACTAACTGACTTGAATTACATCCAGATTTTGCTGCAGTTTAATGATCAGTAAAGTTTGCACGTGTTCCCACCCACTCACTCATTCACTTAATATCCAAATAATGCCTTGTCAGGAAAGTAAAGTAATATTTAACTGATAGAGTAAGAGCATTTGCCACTACTATTGTAGGAATTACCCATAGATATGTATACATAGATGCCTCATTACCAACTGTTCCTATGGGCAGCTTTACGTAATCCGTCCGCCATATTGTAATGATCAACTTGACATCACTCACCACAGTAATCAATGAAGATTTGAAGATGCCACAATCCTGCACAGCCGATGGTCTGCGAATCCATACAGAGGTGGACAGTAGTGAAGTATTTTTACTTTACTCAAGTAAATTTAAAAAGTATCTGTACTTTATCCGAGTGTTTTTCTTTGGAAACTTTTACTTCACTACATTCCAAAGCATACTGTCATATTTTTTTACTGCACTACATTTCATAAAAAAAAGTTATTGTTTTTTTTTACCTTCAATACTTAAGAAGATTAAAAATTTAGATTTTCTTGTACTCAAGTAAAACTTTCAGCTACTTTTACTTGAGTAAAAGAAAGAAAGTACTAGATTTCTAATGCAATTAAGTATTAAATCATATTTAATATGAAACGTAGTGCAGTAAAAAGTACAATATCATGCTTTGGAATGTTGTGAAGTAAAGTAAGTACAGACACTTGAAAAGTACTTTTAACACAGAGTAAAAATACTTCACTACTGTCTGCCTCTATGGCATAGATATCTATGTTAATCAGGATTTTTTGTAAAACCTAAAACGGGCAAAAAAAACAAAAAAACAACTACAGGAGCAAACTTCATGACAAAAGGTTGTTACAGTTAACTAAAACTATTACAAACAAATACATGTTTATAGTAACTGAAATAAGGATTAAATATTCCAGAAAGTCTGATTTGATTTAAGATTAAGGTGAAAATGTACTTGGTTTGTTGGCTTGGTTTGTTGAGTCCACAATTCTGTATTGTTAAAGGCGGTATATAAATAAAGGTGACTTGACTTGACATTACTGTAATGAACGTGTCCACTGGAGCGGCAAGTTGTGATGAGAACCCAAGTGCAGTTTATTGACACATAGTCCAAAATGCATACATAATCCAAACAGAGATGACTTGACTTGAACAGAACAGACTTGACTTGACATTACTGTAATGAACGTGTCCACTGGAGCGGCAAGTTGTGACGAGAACCCAAGTGCAGTTTATTGACACATAGTCCAAAATGCATACATAATCCAAACAGAGATGACTTGACTTGAACAGAACAGACTTGACTTGGCATGAACAGGTTTGAACAGACTTGGCTTGAAACAGACTTGAAACACAGACTCACCAAACAGCAGGATTACAACATCAATACACGACAAGAGACAATGGCATAACATGACACATGACTAGAACAACCAATGAGAACATGACACATTGGAATACATGAGGGCAAGGGAAGCAAGACACAAACAGCATTAAATTAAATACAAAATAAAAGACATGAAAACATGAACATGAAACAAACCCCAAACCCCATGTTACATGTCCCCCCTTCTAAGGGCGGCTCCAGACGCCCTAACAAACCACCCAAAACAAACCCAAAAAGTCCTGGAGGGTGGTGGAGCAGAGGCAAAACAGGGTGGAGGGATGGAGGGCCAGGCCCATGCAAGGGAACAGGATCAGAATGGCAGAATCATGGTGGACCTGGGCCATGGAGCAGAGGGCAAGACCATGGGCCATGGTGCAATGGTGGACCTGGGCAGTCGAGTTATGGTGGACCTGGAACATGGAGCAATGACAGACTGTGGAACAATGGCGGTCTTGGGCCTTGGATCAGTGGCAAACAGTGGAACAATGGCAGACCTGGACCATGGAACAGAGGCAGACTGTGGATCAGTGGAGGACCTGGGCCATGTAGCAGTGGCAGATAGTGGGACAATGGAGCAGAAGTCCGCCATGTCAGATCCAGAAGTGCATGTAGCCATGGTGTAGCAGGCAGGGCAGGAATTTGTGAATTTGTGGACAGGAGAGGTCTCTGGCGCAGACTCGTGGACAGATGAGACCTCTGGGACAGATTCTTGGACAGGAGAGTCCTCTGGAGTGCAGTGTGCAGCCCACACACTCAAAATAGCAATGGCTATTACGGGCAGCGCAGTGGACAGGGGGAGACCTGCCAGACCTGTGACCACAGGGATGCCAGCCGCACACGCTTACATCAGTGGTGGGTCCATCACACTGGCAATCATGACATGATGTGGCTGTGGAGGATCTGCAAGACATGACGAGGCTCTGGGAGATCAGAGGAAACATGACAAGGCTCTGGGAGATCAGACTCTGTTGTGATGGCCCGGGCATGAGATCCGTGGCTTGGCGAGGCTCTGGCATTGCAGCCATCTAGTGATGAGACTCAGGTGTGGGGATCTACTTGCGATGAGGCTCTAGCGTGGTGGCCATCTTGGCCGGGGTGTCTTGTCTTGTCTTGTGAACAGGCCTGACGTAAGCGGGCCCTGGAGCAGCAGACGTGACGTGAGCAGGCTGTGCTATGGGGGTTACTGCAGGATTGCGGGGTTAAAGAATTTAGTTTAGACGCTGCAGTGCGATCTATTGATGTAAATCGGCATGACGTTTCTGAGTTTAATGTAAAGAACAGTAATATAATAATAATATAATAATGCCAGTGCGCTTTAGAGAGTGCTCTACACAATAATTAATTCCCTTACCTGCTCAAGAGAAAAGAAGCAACCTGGACATCACTGCTCAGGGTTTTCTTTGTTGTTCGTTGAAACTTTCCACCTTGTGTGTGCCGCACCGATGTTTACGCTCGGTCTTTTAGTCTGTCTATTTGTCTTCTGGCTTCAGACCTTTTCTGCTTCTTCGGCTGTACAGGTACTGATTCTCACGTTTCCATGTGTAAGTAGAGGGTAATAATGCTTTACACTGAATATGTTACAAATATTAACAAGCGTGTTCCACTGTCTAATTTTCACTGTTCTCATCACCAAACCAAATTAAGCTACTAGCATAGTCTTCATCTGATGTGAGTGTGCACCATTTAAATGAGTCTTAACAAAAACTAATTTATGGTGCAAGACTGTTTATGGTGTAGCACTGAACTGAAAAAACAATATATTTACACTTTTTCTCTTTAGTGAAAGTTAGCAATCATACATTACCTGTAGCACTCTTACTAATCTTTAAACTGACTGTCTAGAATGTAACTGACTAATATTCACAAAAAAAAAAAACATTATGAAATGCATTATTTGTAATAAATTAAGCGTAAAGCATGATCACTCTTAATTCATGCTTGATTTTACACATCTTTAGTAAGCAAAAAGACAACATTTTCTACTATAATTGCACTATAATCGCACATTGTTTGTTTAATTAGCGTTAATTATAAGTTAATGCCTTCCTTGATATCCATGAGATTCATTTCATCCTGAATCTTAAAAGAAATTTCAGTTGATTTTTCTGTTGATGATATAAAGAATTAAGCTCCTAAAATATCCATCTAATGAATAAATGTGACCCCTCCCAGACATGCACAAAACAGATAATATTTACAAAGACTTTGCGTGTGCACAGCTTAAGGGGCTGTAATAAGTATGGAATAATACCATTACATTAGCATGCAGAGAGCTGGCAGCATGGCTCATATTGGCTCATGCTGTGTGGTGTCAGGGGCCAGGCTGAGGAGCCTCAGGCATTAGGGGCCCTAACACACATCGGCAGGGGAGAACGGCTATCTTTAACATGGCAGCCCCAACACCACATCCATAACAGTCCAATAATGAACACCCACCTCATGCAAGTCTGATCAGTGTCTTGAGGCAAAGTTTGTGTTTCGAAATGCGAGGGACACTATGTATGCAGAAGATTGGTGCGTTTCTTTGATATGCGGTGTGTTGTTTGCTTAGAGTGGACTGATATGGTTGAGAGTGTATTTAAGTGCACAGGTCTCAGCAATCAACCAGATGAGTTTGGAAGAAATTTTTGCTGAAGATCCTAAAAGACTGAAGTGAAACTTTTGATATGTATATCTTTTAAAGGGTCTGTAAAAGATGGAAGCCATTCTAGAATGTGCACCAGATTAAATCACAGATTTAGACATGGCCCTTTTTGTTAACAAATCACTGCTTTGGCATGGCTTGGTATTTTACCTGTCAATCAAAAGTTTTCAACCTCTCTGAATTGCTCTGCTTCCTCCAGTGATAAAAAGCTTTACCGATGTTCACGTATCTTCTTTATCTCGTCACTTCTGGCCTCTTCATTTCCCTCTGTCTTCCTGTTTATTTAGCACACAAGAAAACCACATTGAGTGCAACTGATTACCATTAAGGCACTTAAGGTCCTTGTACACGGAGTCCAAAATTTCTGTGCTCGTTTTTCGTATTCGTCAAAATTCATCATAAACAGAGGGTCACGGTGGCTCTGAAATGTCAAAACACCTGTCAAAATGCTTGCTACAGATGCGAAAAATGCTGAAAATTTAATCCAATCCAAATTTCTTTTTGATGGATGAAATTTTCAGAGGCCGTGTGTAAATGTGATGAGGTCTTATTCTTTAACGTGCAAAAATTTAGGATAAAAATCAGTGTGCAAGGACATTTACTGTTTCTATCCACTTGTTAAAGGTCCTTGCAAAGTCCAAAAAGTCCTAAAGTTTTGCATGCATTTTATTTGTCAAAATTCGTCACACACAGAACGTCATGGTGGCTCTGAATTGTCAAAACACCTTTAAAAATGCTTTCTCTGGAATGTGAAAATTGCAGGAAACTAAACCCGATCCAAATTTTTTTTTATGACGGGCGAAGGTTTCGGAGGCTGTCTGTAAATGTGATTGACATAACATGAGGTTTTATTTCTTATGTGTGAAAATTTGCGTTTGAAAAAGTGCATTTACTGTTTCTATTCACTTGTTAAAGGTCCTTGCATACTGAGTCCAGAATTTTCGGACTCAGTGTGCAATTTTTTTTATGTCCACCCCTGCAGCTGTGTTTTTTCGTATAGGTCAAAAATTGTCACGCAAGGAACGTCACAGTGGCTCTGAATTGTCAAAACACCTCTCAAAATGCTTCCTACGGATGCAAAAAAAAAGCATAAAATTTAACCCGATCCAATTTTTTTTTTATGACAGACGGACATTTTGGAGGCAGAGTGCAAACATGATTGACACAACGTAAGGTCATATTTATTTTTTAACGTGTGAAAATTTCGGACAAGAATCAGTGTGCGAGGACATTTACTGTTTCTATCTGCTTGTTAAAGGTCCTTCCACACTGAGTGATAAATTTTCATATTTTTCGTATTCAGCAAAATTAGTCACGCACGGAGGCTCTGAATTGTCAAAACCCTTTTCAAAATGCTTTCTACGAAATGTGAAAAAAGCTGAAAATTTAACCTGATCCAATTTTTTTTTTAAATAAAGGACGAAAGGTTTAAAGCCAGGGTGTAAACGTGATTGACACAACATGAGGTCTTATTTTTTAACGTGTGACAATTTTGAATGAGAATCAGTGTGCAAGGACATTTACTCTTTCTATCCACTTATTAAAAGTCTTGCACACTGAGTCCGAAATTTTGTATGAGTTTTTTCATATTCCTCAAAATTCGTCACGCACAGAATGTCACGGTGGCTCTGAACTGTTACAAAAAAAAACGCTCATAATGCAGATGCAGATAATAATACAGATGCAAAAAACGCACTTTTTAATGTGCAAAAACTTCGGGCGAGAATCAGTGTGCGAAACATTTACTGTTTCTGTCTACTTGTTAAAGGTCCTTGCACACAGAGTCTAAAATTTTCATATGCAGTTTTCGTATTCCTCAAAATTCGTCACACACAAAATGTCACAGTGGCAAAATTTAACCCGATCCTAATTTTTTAATGACAAACAAAACTTTTGGAGGCAGTGTGTTAATGTGATCGACACTATGTGAGTTCTTATTTTTAAATGTGTGAAAATCTCGGACGAGAATCAGTGTGCAAGGACATTTACTGTTTCTATCTATTTGTTACAGGTCCTCCGAAATTTTCATTTGCGTTTTTCCGCATTCTGTTGTGCGCAGAACATCACGGTGGCTCTGAATTGACAAAACACGTCTCAAAATGCTTGCTAAGGATGCAAAATACCCTGAAAATGGATTCCGACCCAAATGTTTTATGACGGACGAAAGTTACGGAGGCAGTGATTGACAATGTTAATGTGCAAAAAATTTCAAAAAATTTCAGACTCAGTGTCACGAGTCCTGGCCGCCACCAGAAGTCACCTGTGCATCATATTGACTCTCACTCTACATAGACTGTTACACTACACCCTGTATTACATTTCCCATGCTTCACTTCACTGTTTATGTACATAGCTGCAGCCAATCACACAATTTAAATACAAGGTCCCAACCACCATTCAGGACTGAGTATTGTTGAGCATTTATCACTTGCCTCTCCCCCCTGGATTACGTTCGTTGCCGATCAGCCCTTGCCTGTCCCTGGATTATTCTTTTGTCTTGCCCTGTACTGTATCTGTTTGCCAGTATTCGACCCATGCCTGTGTTTTGACCATGTCTTTGTTTAATAAAGTTTTGCACTTGGATCCACCCGCTTCACGTCTGGTTCACTCTGTAACACTCAGTGAGCAAGGACCTTAAAGGAGAAGTCCACTTTCAAAACAACAATTTACAAATAACAACTGTCTTCAGTCGTAAAGAAATTATGTTTTTTGAGGAAAGCATTTCAGGATTTTTCTTCATATAATAGACTTCAATTGTGCCCCCGATTTTGAACTTCCAAAATGTAGTTTAAATGCAGCTTCAAAGGACTCTAAACGATCCCAGCATGAGGAAGAAGGGTCTTATCTAGCGGAACGATCGGTCATTTATTTCGAAAAAGAAAAATTTGTATACTTTTTAAGCACAAAAGCTTGCGTAGCACAGGCTCTCGGATGCACATTCACGGGTCGTTCTTGAATGATTTGTTCCTTTTGAACGAATCTTTAATGTGACTCGCACGAGTCGAACGAGTCGTCTCGGGGAGTGATTTGTTCAGTCGTGCATGCGCAACATCCTATTAGGTTCTGTACTGGAATTAGTTCACCTGTTTCGAGTCTTCGGGTTTTTCGAGTCGTTCGTTCATCTTATGGGGCTGTCACGTGATGCTGATTTTGCTAAAATTAACGAAATGACTCAAAAAAAGATTCGTTCATTTTGCTGAACGAGACTCAAAGGTCTTGAGTCGGTAAAATGATCCGAATTTCCCATCACTACTACGAATCACGTCTAAGTTCATCGTCCGTGTACTCCGGCTAAAAAAGGTAGAGTATGCAGAAAAACTTAACTTACTTGCACTTTCTTAGTCGTTTGCTTTGTAAACACTGGGTTTGTAGTTCCACCTACGTTCCGCGTGACCTTTCGACATGATGCCAGAACCTGTGTTACATGAGCTTTTGTGCTTAAAAAGTATAAAAAAATTTATTTTTAGAAAAAAATTACTGATCGTTTTACTTGATAAGACCCTTCTTCCTCAGTCGGGATTGTTTAGAGTCCTTTGAAGCTGCGTTTAAACTACATTTCGTAAGTTCAAAATCGGGGGCACAATTGAAGTCCATTATATGAAGAAAAATCCTGAAATGCTTTCCTCAAAAAACATGATTTCTTTACGACTGAAGACAGAAAGACATGAACACCTTGAATGACAAAGGGGTGAGTAAATTATGTGTAAATTGTTGTTTTGGAAGTGGACTTCTCCTTTAAGTCTTCCTGGTATAAGCACTCTATCAGATGCCAAAGTAAAACAAAAAATATATAATCCTTACCTTTATCTCCATACTGAAATCTCAGATGAAATTGTTCAAATATTTGTGTCTGGGATGCCATGAGCATGGTGACTGTAGTGTACACTGTTTTTTTGCGAATATGAATAAATAGTGCTCATAAAAGCAGTATTCCTTACGTCATGACTTAACAAGCGGATAGCAGTCGGAGCTTTTAATGTCAGCTGCAGTGAAAAAGTGACTTTACCAATTAGTGTCTCTTTGAAGGAGGGAGTATTCTGCAACATTGCGCATTGTACTTTCTACCATTCTACCAGTAATAGAGTGCATTCATTTTCCATTAATTTCCTCCATAAAGAGATTTTTTTTTTTTTTTTTTTTTTACAATAACTTACAAAAATTTTTTTCTTTTTTGTCTGATTTTCAAATATTTTTCACTTCAAATCAAAGTTTGTAATTTTGTGGTGTAGCTAGTTTGTTTGGTTAACTAAAACTTCTTAAAGATCCCAATGACATACTTCCACAATGAATGCAGCTAAAAAACCAAGAAAACAAAACTGGACACACTCTAATGCACTCTGCTATGATTATGGCTTTTGGTTTCCCAAATATGGACGGCTGCTTGTGAATGAGAAAAATGATTGACAGACGGTAAGCTCGCCAAAACAGTTCTGATTGGCTAAACAAAGAATCCGATCCTGTTTTATTTCTTGCTTACAGACAGTTGGGCTGTCACGGAGATTATGTCATATCTCACGACAGCGATATTTCATGAAGTAGGATCATTTTTTGCGTACCATTCCATAAAAAAATCATTTAGAGCACCTTTATATCCACCCCTGCAGCTGTGTGACTTAGTTTGAATGACAAGACAAACATTATCACCACCTGCTGTGTTTAAATGAAAAAGCCATTCATGGGAATTGAAATTTCTGCAATGGATTTTACTCACTCATTCACATCTGGAAGTGAGTTGACTGCAAAGTATTATTTTCAAAACCTTGTTCTTGCTCAGAGCAGTTGTGGGCAGTATATACACACAGGCATAAAGACTCATTAACTGAACGGCAGAACGGTTATGGGAAAGTAGCTCGCTATTCCGACTTCATTTGCAATGAGGATGCGTGATAATTATCCCGAGTAGCTTTGTCATTCCTTTACTCACTCTGTATAATCATCTTAACACTAAAAAACCAAACGGATCATCATGACTCACATTAGCAACCTGATGACTCTGAGGGATGTGACTTCATCCCTGACACAATAATCCATTTACCATAATGGCACATTGTGATTGTGGCCTGGTGAACAGAGAGCCGTGTCTTTGTTAGCACTGATGTGGGCTGCTGTGAACGGACGGCCCAACAGGAGAATCATTCTTCTCCGCTATGTGGGTACATGCGACCCCAAAACAACTGCGGGCTTTGTAGTCCAACTGCACCGCGATTGATCATTCACCATCAGACGACAACAATTACCACATGTAAATGGAGCATAATGGAGTAAAGATTAAGGTCTGGCCTGGACATCAATCTCTAGATGAGAGGCGTCTTGACCACTGCTATTCAAATGGGCAGAGGAGGCTTGATAATGACAAATTCATGATGCCACAATCATGTGAGATGAAACCAAGCGTGACTCACAGTGGGAAATTGTACAAATTCAACTTCCTTATATTCATTATTTTTTTATTTTCTGTCCCAATCTTGTGTATTCATTGTCTCCTTGCAATATGCACATTTCAGTGAAAACAAAGTGGAATAAAATATAGCGTTATGTCTTTATTTTTACAAAGCACATTAGAGGGCTGCAAGAGGACCAGTGAGGTCAACTGGAAGTTTTTCTTTGATGTTTAACTTGCTGGGTTTGATCCAGAGTGACAAATGATCCAATAACAGCTTCAGCAAGTAGAACATTTAAACAGCTGTCTACAATCGTACCGCACACTCACTGAAAAACTAATTTAAATCATGTGTCATGTGTGAATCTACATACTCTGTTCCGTTTAACACCTGTGGCAACAGCACTTAATTACAAACATATGTTATTTCCTTTTTTAAAATGAAAAAATCAATAAAGCAAGCAGTGCATTAAACCATTGCATGTTTGTGTAGACAATATTTGAACAGCTTTCCAAATCCATGTGGGTTTTGGTAGCATATTTTAAATGACTTGAGTCAAATAAATAGATGGCATGAACATTTAATAGATGATTCATCAGCAGACAGACTGAGCATGAAAGTAGCTAGTTTTAAAAACAACAAAATGTATATTTTCTCTTTTTTTTAGGGCTTACTTTGTTCCTTATTCGTGGAAAATGGCATTCAGCCCACATGATTTGTCCGGTAAGACACAGTCATTGCATTTCATGATACGGATCTTCACTTACCACACTGTGTAAAACTTCAAGAAGACATATGTCTGCAAGCAGCGCATAAGTTCAAGCACTTTAGGGCATATCAGCACATATGAAAAAATACATTATTTAGCAAGCTTGTAACCACCTAAATCAATGATTTTAAAAAGCAGTTTTGGCAAATCCAGGTAATTTACCATAGAAATATTATGCTTTTTTTCACGTTTATAACTGTTATAGCACCAGTGGGCTCCATTCTCCTTAAAACTGCATGCTTGTTTAGAATCACTTGTCGCATGTGCTCACCAGGTTTTGTGAAGTTTTGAGTTTTCCTTTAGGGTACAGGGTAAATTTCAACATTATTTTTGATAATTATTGAACTAGAGAGTCCAGAGAATTGTACTGTTTTTTGTACAAAAAACCAAGGACTAGTTTGCAAAAGTAGGTTTTTTACAGATTCTCAATGATTTAATAAACAATTTGATTGACAGCAGTGGTTCTAGAGGCAAAGTTGTCTGGAATTAGGAGTTCTATTGTATAATACAAATATCATGGGACAAACAATGGTTGCACAGTTATAGCCATTTTAAAGTTTTTTTCCCTCTTATAGTGCCACCAAATGGACAAGCTCTGCATTTTTCCTGTGACCTCAGATTGAGCTTTTACATACAGGTGCATATCCAAAAATTAGAATATAGAAAAAAAAAAAAAATTTGTTTTAATTTTGATGATTAGAGCTTATAGCTCATGAAAGTCAAAAATCCAGTATCTCAAAATATTACAATATTTACATCTGATTTTCATTAAATGTCCATCCCTACAGTATAAATTCCGGGTATCTCTTGTTCTTTGAAACCACAATAATGGGGAAGACTGCTGACAATGATCCAGAAGACAATCATTAACACCCTCCACACAGAGGATAAGTTTTAGAAGGTCATTACTGAAAGAGGTGGCTGTTTACAGAGTGCTGTATCAAAGCATATTAAATGCAAAATTGACTGGAAAGAAGAAATTGGGTAGGAAAAGGTGCACATGCAACAGAGATGACCGCAAGCTTGAGAAAACTGTCAGGCAAAGCTGATTCAAACACTTGGGAGAGCTTCACAAGGAGTAGAATGAAGCTGGAGTTAGCGCATGAAGAGTCACCATGCTCAGATGTCTTCAGGAGAAGGGCATCGTCAGAAGCATCTTACCTGGGCTAAGGAGAAAATGAACTGGACTGCTGCTGAGTGGTCCAAAGTCCTCTTTTCAGATAAAAGTAAATTTTGAATTTCATGTTGAAATCATGGTCCCAGAGTCTGGAGGAAGACCGGAGAGGCACAGAATCCAAGCTGCTTGAAGTCCAGTATGAAGTTTCTGAAGTCAGTGATGATTTGGGGTGTCATGACGTCTGCTAGTGTTGGTCCACTGTGTTATCAAGTCCAAAGTCAATGCAGCCATCTAGCAGGAGATTTTGGAGCACTTTATGCTTCCATCTGCTGATATGCTTTATAGAGATGCTGATTTCCTTTTTCCCACAGTGCCAAAACCACTTCCAAGTGGTTTGTTGACCATGATATTACTGTGCTTCATTGGCCAGCCAACATGCCTGACCTGAACCCCATAGAGAATCTATGGGATATTTTCAAGAGAAAGATTAGATACAGTCGATCCAACAATATTCAGATGACTTGAAGGTTCAGTAGTGCCTCAGGAGTGCCACAGGCTGATCGCTTCCATGCCACACCTCACTGATGCTGTAATTCATGCTAGGAGCAAGTCATTTGCTGTAACTTTTCAGTTTTGCAAATCTGTTTTTTGATTGATCTTAGGAAATATTCTAATATTTTGAGATACTGGATTTTTGACTTTCATGAGCTGTAAGCTCTAATCATCAAAATGAATAACAAAAAAACCTTTGAAATGTTTCACTTTGCATGTTATGAATACAGACTATGTGAAAGTTTCAGTTTTTGTTACAAAAAAAAATAACTTTTTCATGATATTCTATTTTTTTGAGATGCACCTGTATGTGCACTTGTATGAGTTTGCTGAAGATATCTCATTCCGTTCAGGAGTTATACGCATTTTACTAAAAGTGGCCCTGCCCCTTTCTAACATTTTGGCGCCCCTTTGTGAGGGTGAGTCAAAAGTTCAACTTTTTTTTTTTTTTTGATAATTATTGATATTCACTCTTCAAAGAATCTTTCTGCGCTGGTTTGGTTCCAATCGGGTGAAAAACCTAGGACTAGTTGGCAAAAGTGGGTTTTTCAAAAAAATGCGAAATACCCGAAAATAGCCAAAAAGGCTTACGATTGAATCTTGTTCGCTGTAGCACCTTGGTCACGTTGTAGGCGGTGTGAGTACTACCATCCCTCCAAGTTACATGTCTCGACGAATTACGGTTTGATCTCCATGATCAGTTTTACACGGAGACCGCTGATCTGTGACCATTTTTACAAATACAATAGGGTTTCAGTGCTATGCGCTTGAACCCCTAAAAATAAAGCATACAACAGATTTATCAAAATGTTTATTTCTCCATAAACATGAACAAACTTTCTTTGGCTGCTCTTCATTTGTTCAAAGCTGATATTTGTATAATGTAAATTATTACATAATGCTGTAAAACCAGAAATCTCATCAACATTTATACAATTTACAGAGGTTATGACTCAAGTATGCAAATGAGAATAAATAAACAATAACAAATGCCTTTGAGACATAAGAGACAACACAATGATACTGTTTCTGCAATGCAGTGACATTACACCTGTACGGCCTGTGGAACAGTGCAAATGAGCCAACAACGCAATTAATGATAAGCAAATGAGCATTTGTTAGATTTAAGTTGAGTCATTTATATACACATATTCAAGAAGTTGCAAGAATCTTGCAACCCAATGAAAACCCAATGAAAAAATGAGTCTCTTTGGAGAAGAGACTGTTTATAATAATATATTATTTATAAAAGTCATACAGGTTTGGCGTAACATGGGGAAGAATAAATGATGACAGAATTGTAACTTTAGGGCGATCTAAGTTTGACTTAGGCTGACTTAGTAAAATACACTTTAGACAAAACAATACTTACAAAGAATTCAATATAATAAAGGATTTAAGTGCAACACGTTTTGGTGGTGAAAACATAATGGTGAAATACATTAAAACAATTTTATACAGGACATGTAAGACATGTTTTTGAGCCTACTTTTTAAACAATCTATTTTCATAAGACATACAGTTATACAGTTTTTAGATGCCTTGACTATCTGAAACAAACAAACCAAAACATTATGACAATACATAATTAGAAATACAAATACATGTACAGGCAAATGTTTCTTGGCTTTATTAACATGGTGAACAACACTGAGTTAAGACATGGATATTTAGTTTAGTCTGATGACTCTATAAACACCAGACATTTAAAATACAAACCAATGATTTTCCCCACAGATCCATAATAATATTTTAGGTTAACCTGGCTGACTCTCTGCTGGCACACATATGTTGATCACAGGCTGTTTCAGTACAACCACTCTGTCTGATAAATGCAGCACTAGTTTATGGCAGCAGTTCCATAAGGTAGATCTGTAGCCAATCATATGATGCTGAAAAACCCTGTGGATTAGATGATTGATATACTGTACTTTCTTTTACGTCATGCACACACAACTACAAGTAAGCCATTTGTTGTAAGACTTCAACTATAAACACTCTCTCTGATCAAACATCCTGTATTTGATCATGAACTTTAAGGTGAATAAATCATGGAGTAATTTTCATTTTGGGGTGAACTATCCCTTTAATTTAATGCATTCTTACTGATTAGAATTGTATTTCTTAAAAAAAATAAAAGTAAAATACTGACTCTAATGGTATAATGGTAGAGTCCCAGCAGGCACACAACATGGGTCAATATCACTGTAGGGTGCCTTTTGGCGTCCTGTGCATAAATAACTTATTTGTCATGAAAACTTAACATAAAAAAGACTATAAAAGGGTGTGTTATATTAAGTTTTTATATTCATTCCTTGGCTCTTTAGATACATTTTTTAGATTTTTGTGTAGGAGGATGCGTGTTATTTTGCTGTCCTATGCACTGCTTATTAAATCTGAAGGAGAGCAGAATATAGTCAAATCATAAAATGTGAACATTTTGTTCTCCTATTTTTATTAAATAAGAGATTACTCAATGTGAGTGTACTGACCATTTGGTAATAAAAACAGTATTTTATTTTTATTTAATAAAAACCAAGGCTATGTCCATGTCCCTTGAATGGTTGTCCACCCTGTCGTATTGGGGAATCTGCCCCTTTAAGAAAAGGCCATCCCCTTTAGTGACATCAGGACAACAGATTTTTGTCTCTTCAGTGGCTAAATTTCAACCGCTGAGGTGTTTTAAGATGACAGATTTTCTTTGTATGAGTTTGCTTGCTTTTCCTAAGCTTAACATGTCCACCCTGTCAGCATAAAATATGCTGGAAGTGATTAGAATACAGTATTTTCAAAATATGTAAGTTTAAATATACCAAATTCTCCCCAACAACCAGACTAGCTTTTTAGCTAGTCACAGTTTGTTGTAAACTAATATGCTAACTGAAGCTTAAAATGTCCACCCTGTCACGGTTTCAAAATGTCCACCCACTCAGCCACTTAGACTTGATAGGGTGGACATACACATGACAGGGTGGACATTGCATTCACTTGTAGTTGTATTGCTAGAAACTAAAATAAAAATATAATTTTTTTCAAAGTTGAATAAATGTTTCACTGTCATATTTTGTCATGCTTTGCGTGTTCTTCTTTATGTGTCCACCCCGTCATGTGCTGGTCCACCCTGTCATCTTGATATTTTAAAATAATGTTTTAAATAATAATTCAATCATATCTATATAATACAGCGTGTCCGGTAGTTAAGTGTGGGAGCAATAACATGCAAACAAAAAAACTGCATCCAAATATATCAGTTTTCTCCAAATGAGAAAATACATGTGCGAATTGTATGAGTTTCTTTAAAAACACATGGTTTACATAAAATCTTTTACATATTTATAATTTGAAAGCAAACAACAACCCTGTTTAGGAAAGGGACATTATACCTTTCAGAAAATATCATTTACATCTTAATCTTGAAATGAAACAGTATTTAACAGTAATACATATGTCCATGACAGGGTGGACATATCTTATGGTTTATGCTTTGAATAATGGCCCATAATTATTTAAAATGTGTGGGAGCTCAGCTAATATGTTTCTATAGTACTTCTAGAGTGTCTACTATTTATGATATGACATAAAGCGAGTGGGAAATTAAGACCAATATTTTTGAGTATTGTGAGGTTTGAAAGACACTCTATGGTGATTTTGACCCACATCATAAGATGTTAATATTTGGTTAAATTTCAGTTGTGAGGTCGAGTGACCAAAACTGAATATAAATATAAATTTAATGTCAATGTTAAATCACTGTCAAATACCGTTGTTAGCCGACATTTTGTTGTTTTTAGGTTGTGTAACCAAAATCCAACATTAAGTCAACGTTAAATTGACGTCAAATACTGACGTCAACACGATTTTCATTCTCAACCAAAATGCAACGTCCATCCCTCATTGGGGTCCAACGTCAATCTGGTGTTATACTGACGTCTGGTGCCTGCTGGGGTATGTCTGCTAAAAAGTGAATTTTAGCCAGCATATACAAACGTTTTTCAAATTAAAGATCATTAGCGTATATTTTACAAGAAAACACTATTACAGTCTTTCTACTTAAAAAAAAACGTTTAATTCAATCTGTTACTTGTTGCTCTTTGTAATTATTCTTGTGAATTATTCTTTGTAAAATTTCTGAGTTAAAATGGTTTCAAAGCACACAATCAGTGTAGCATATAGACAACCTCAAATCTAAAACATATGGACTAAAAGCCACAAAACTCCAGTTTTAATTTCATGTGGTCAAGTGCTTGAATTTGTGTATGGCTGCTAGGAGACACAAACGTCAGTTCAGCGAGACAAATCCAATCTAATCTCTGAAATTAAACTTGCCACAGACCCAGATCTTTACAAAACACCATATGTACCAAATACAGTCCTCAGCTAATGATAATTAGTCTATTAAAGAGTCATCAACAGACATTTCACTGAATAACAAGACAAAATCCTGAAAGTGGAGCCAGGTTTATTCTGAATGCCTCTATATACGTGATCAGATGATTAATTCTGGCCTGAAACCTGTTCCTATTTTGGGTCCGAGTGAGATTCATCTACACACTCCCTCCCTTTTTGAGAAACAGCTGTTGAAAAACAGAAACCCAGTGGGCGCAATCAAAATGCAGATGTCCTCCACAGAGGTTCAAGCAATACTGAGGGAATACGAGCTCCACTATGGAGCGTGCAATTCAGGAGGAGCCACACATGGACTACTAATGTCTCGACCCTCCTTTGTCATTTACACTTCAAGAGCTCCTCTCTCATCAACACCATCTACTTCTAGCGGTAGAGAACGAGAGAGAGAGAGAGAAAGAGAAAAAAAGATGAGAATCAGTGTGTCCAGTGAGGTCAGTCGGCTGGTTCAAACACAGGTTCCCTGGTGCACCGTGTGCTGCTGTTTACGGCTCTTTAGACTCAAGCCCTTGTCTTTGAAGTCGCCGGCCCTCTGCTGAGACATATCAATAAGAGCACTGGCTATGGTAATGCCTGTGGGGAGAAAGAAGAGACGAGAGAAAAGGAAGGAAGTCAGCTTCAAAGAAGAGGACTCTGAAGTGCGGCAGGTGAGGCACAGCATCCTGATAGGAGAGCACCGACACTTACCAAACAAACCTCGGTGTCTGTTAATATCACGGCAGTTCAAACTTATCTTACAGTCATCAGCGCAGAGTTCAGGTCGTTATTACCATGAGAAATTTTAGAAAACAAGCTCTCCTCATTTTACATTCATTCTGCGGTGAAAATGACGGTAAATGAAAGTACATTTATTGACTGACTCCTTTGTCTTGCTAATTTTATAGCACACAACACACAATTGAAAAATATTTTCACACTTTTTGGTCAGTTGAGGTCAAAAGTTTACATACACCTTGCAGAATCTGCAAAATGTTAATTATTTTACCAAAATAAGAGGGATCATACAAAATAGATGCTATTTTTTATTTAGTACTGACTAGAATAAGATATTTTACATAAAAGATGTTTACATATAGTCAACAACAGAATATAATAGCTGAATTATTAAAAATGACCCTGTTCAAAATTTTACATACACTTGATTCTTCATACTGTGTTTTTAACTGAATGATCCACGGCTGTGTGTGTGTGTGTTTTTTTTGTTGTAGTTTTTCATCAGTCCCTTATTTGTTGTGAACATTTAAACTGCCTGCTGTTCTTCAGAAAAAAAAATTCCTTCAGGTCCCACAAATTCTGTGGTTTTTCAGCATTTTTGTATATTTGAACCCTTTCCAACAATGACTCTATCATCTTTTGACACTGAGGACAACTGAAGGACTCATATGCAACTATTACAGAAGGTTCAAATGCTCACTGATGCTCCAGAAGGAAACACGATGCATTAAAATGCAGGGGGTGAAAACTTTTGAACAAAATGAAGATGTGTACAATTTTCTTATTTTGCTTAAATAATATATATATTTTTATTTTGTACTGCCCTTTTCACCCCCCGGCTCTTAATGCATCGCTTTTTTTTCCCTTGTGAAGCTCCTTGTGAAGCTCCTTCAGAAGCATCTGTTGAGCGTTTGAACCTTCTGTCATAGTTGCATATGAGTGCTTCAGTTGTCCTCAGTGTGAAAAGATGAATCTCAAAATCATACAGTCATTGTTGGAAAGCGTTCAAATGCACAGAAATGCTGAAAAACCAAAGAATTGGACCTGAAGGATTTTCTGAAAAAACCCACAACGTGCTAATTTTTCTAAATTCAACTATTATTTTCTATATGTAAATGTCTTCCTATGTGAAATATCATATTCAGGTCATTAAAACATCAAAAATTTGTACAATCCTTTTGTACAATCCCTATTATTTTGGTAAAACAATTAACATTTTGCAGATTCTACAAGGTGTATGTAAACTCTTGATCTCAACTGTATATTTTAGCTTTTAACAGTGGCAAAACTATTGGTTGTGATGGAAACACCTGAGGGACCGATGTAATTTTTTTCAAACACAGTATATATTGAAACTGTTTGTGTATTACACTCTGTTTAGATCATAATTCTTATAATTTACTTGTATTTATTTTTTATAATGGATGCCCATAGTTTAAGTGGACATCAGATGCCCATTTTCCACAAGTTAAAAAAAGTGAATGGATATTTATCACTGTAGATCATTGTAGGGTGGTTGCGTCCACACACTGCTTAGACACATTTATATGCAAACACCATGTAAAAATGAATTTTGCATCCAATGTCCTCTTTAAGATTGAAAGTCTGTGTCTAGAACAAGGGAAAAACAACAACAACAACAACACAAATGTTTCATAGACCGTTCATAAAAATCAACTTGTACATAAAAGTGCGACACTGGATAACGCTGATTTATTTACAACCAACATATGTATGTTTATCACTGGGATAAGATCATCAGCACTGCAGCAGGCATGTGTTTCTGTCTCTGCATGTCATAGATCTAAGAGCAAAGTCTCTGAAAGCTCATGGTTTACCTTTGTAATCTTGAAATAAGGGAACAATGTGATGTATCTGATAGAGAGTTTGATCAGACTCATAATGCTACAGGCCACATGCATCATTCAATATATATTCAGAACAGAAGCTTTGAGAAGGAGTATAGGCTCTTTGAGCCCTTGTGTAAATTGGAAAGCATGTGTTGATGTTTTTCACATCAGAGATTCTTTGTAAGTCTATTATTGAATACTTGCCACCCTGGTGAGCTCAAAGCTCAATTCCTGAATACATTCTCAAAGCATGTATGACAGCTAATAACTTTCAGATGTGATCTGTGGTGTGAATGAATGAGTGAGTGAATGAGTAAATGAATGAATGAATGAATGAATGAATAGCACAAAAGAACAGACAACAAATACAACAAAATGGAATAAATAAATGAATGCATGAACAGATAGACAGATAGATATATAGAAACATGAATTTGTATGGATGGACCAAATATTTTTGCCACAACAATGAAACTCCTATTCCACCAAAGCATGATTGTTAGCATAATTTCCTTCCTCAATTACCTTTTGAAAATATCAAAGTTCAAATTCACCTTCTTGACCCAGTATTTAAATGACCTGCATTTATTTACAGTACACACTGTACATAATAATAGGACAACATCTTTAAAAGAACAAAATGTTTTCCGCTGAGGAGAGCTGTCTGTCTCAAGTGAATTAATTGCAGGGCTGAATCAAATCAGGTGCAGATGAGGAGAAGGCTAAAGTGCTCTCGGCTAATGGAAAATCAAACTCATTATTGTGATCTTTGGCAGGTGAACTGCTTGCATGATTAACCCTGATGAATCCTGCACTTTGAGACAGGATGTGCGAATCCGAGAACTCCATTAAAGGTAATCAGAAAGACTTTGTTGACCTGAGGCATGCATCACTGTAAATGAACACTTTACGGCTCCTCCATTATTGGAAACGGCCGTTGTCTCGTCCACGTGAAGCGTAAATGTCTTCCCGCCACGGCCAGCGTTTGCCGTGAGACGAGCTCCAGAGATAATCGGAAGAATGTCTCCGCGGGAGCCGAACGAGCATCTGTCTGCAGCGAGTCCTCTTCGTACCACCTGCCTCTTCACAAAGTGTCATTATGCCACACCAAGGTCACTCTTTCAACTGATGAGTGTTTTCCGCAAGCAATCAGCCACACTCCAGCCTCAGTGTGACGCCAAGGTTACTCTGAGAGGGAATACACTCTCAACCTGACTTTCTATTTCCTTGAGTCATAATGACTTCACCCGTCATTCGCAAGCCATTGGCGGGACGTGAGATCTGGTGTGGCGGGGGTCAACAACATCATTTAACTTCAAAGTTACTTGTGTGATTAAGGTTAGGATAATGAACTCGCTTGGTGTTTATTGTATAACGCTGGCCTGACAGCATAGGTGACAGCGGCTAACATGCAAGCATCAGCTCAGTAGCAAATGCTAATGGCTTTCAGAAGTTTAGAAGTGAAGGAAAGAGATAATGAAGTTTAGTTTTTTTCTTTAGCTGAAATGACTGAGCTATATGTGGCATATTTTATAATTACATCCACTGCTCAATTCAGTGATAAAACTTGCATACAGCTGATATGATTTTCCACATTAGCAGACCTTCAGATCTCGCCTTTCAGTTTTCTGCTGACCAAAGAGGTTTTGAACCATCCGCTCTGAGGCCCACAGCAATTAAATGGATAGTTCACTCAAAAATGACAGATATGTCATTATTTATTCACCCTAACGTTGTTTCAAACCTTTTTTCTGTAGCTATTTACAGGGATAGTTCAACCAAAAATTACCTTTGTTCATTTTCGGAAAACAAATTAAGGTATTTTTGATGAAATCCAAGAGCATTCTGACCCTGCATAGACTCAACTCAACTGACACATTCATGGCCCAGAAAGGTAGTATGGACATTGTTAAAATAGTCCATGTGACATCAGGGGTTCAACCGTAATTGTATGAAGCTATGAGAATTTTTTCTTGCGTAAAGAAAACAAGAGTAATTACTTTATCTAACAATATCTTCTCTTATGTGTTCTGAGTCTTTGACACGTTCACGAGAGTACCACAACGTGTCAACCGATAACCGATATTTTGAACCGATATATGTTTAGTATACAAATGAAAATTAATGTCAAAATTAAGAATAACAAGGGCTCTGACAAAAATTTTCTTCAAATGCTTTTAAATTATTTTACATGAACATCTTGGATGACAAGTAAATTATCTGTACCTTTTTGTTCTTGAAGTAAACTTCTTCTTTAATATTGGCACCGGTCAACCTCTAGTTCGTACTTCCTTTCCGTGCATTGAACGTGTCAGTTGTGTTGCTGTCTATGCAGATTCAGAGAGCTCTCGGATTTATAAAAAATATCTTCATTTGTGTTCAGAAGATTAACAAACGTCTTACGGGTTTGGAACGACATGAGGGTAAGTAATTATTGACAAAATGTTTGGATCAACTATTCCTTTAAAAACTAGCGAAGTGCATTTGGATGTGGCCAAAATGTATGGACTGTATAGACTGGAATGGGATAATAAGAAAATAGCGCATTATACATCATATACTTCAACTTCCCAAAATCTGCACACAGGATCTGACTTTCTGCAACTGGGGTAGACTTGTCCAGACTGCAAATCGGAGAAAAAAAGTGTACTACTTCATTAAAAAGAGTCTTTGCTGTAGTTTAACTTTTAAATGATGACTAGCTTCTAACATGTCAAGCTAATTTTAAAGTAGTTTCCCCTAGAACTGTTCTACACCATATTATCCCCTAAAAAGGACAGTGGCCATTAATAAAAAAAGTGTGAAAAAAGCCTTATCAGAGCTGGTGGGTTTGCAGAGCTAATTCAGCCCTGGCCATAAACGCAAGCGGCTGAATGCCACTGCCCTCCTCAGGGTCAATAATACCCACCCCTCCTCTTTGTACTGCTATCACTGTTCGTCGCTGACTGGCCACAATGACCACAGCTGAGTTTCCTGACATGATAAGGTCAAATGTGTTCCTTACAACACAAATGCTTGAGTGAGGAGAGAGAGAGAAAACACAGAACATCACCACCAAATAGATTAGACAGGTCTGCGCCTACATGCCCTTGCTAACAAGCTGCACAATTAGCTACTTTACATCTCATAAACAACATGCTGGAAAAAAGCAAGAGAGAAAATGGGAGTGTGTGCTTCTATGCACCGTAACCTTGAGAGCAATTTTTGAGTACTCAAACGTGCGCAGCCAAACACCTGTCATGCCACTAATTACAATACATAATTGCTAATAACATGTTTACAGCGGTAGCAGAACACTCGCGCATGTAACTTTTCTCAGAAAGATGCTTCACAAAAATAGATGGAAACAGATTTTGTCTTTTGTGTTGGTTAGTCCTGAAAAATGTTTACATGCATTTATACTGTGGCAGTGATGAATACATGATTATGATTGGCTGACAGACATAAAGGCATTAATTATGTTTTTATAATGGCTTTTAAGGTCCACTGAAGTGCTTTGAAGCATGCAGCGTTATTCTATGTGTTGACATAATTTCAACTGAAACAGAAAGATGGGGCGGGGCATATCAAACAGTCCCGCCTACTTTTAAAAAGAGCCAATAGCGTTTTGTTTATATCACAGCTTGGGCTAGAGCCACTGAGCTCAGTAAAGTCACATTTGACAGCTTTGACAGCCACAGTCTCACCCATATCACTATAAAATACACCATTCTGTGTAGAATTTAAGTGGGTCTGACATGTCTTTTGGTCTGCACTGACTCGCGCATATGATCCACTCCGTGCTATCATGTCTCTAGACCGGAGCAGACTGTGTGTGCGTGCTGCGGTGGTTCATGTGACACAAAGTGAAAGCCTCAACGGAAAGCATATTTACACTGTCTGAATCGTTCCCTATCCCTCTGGAAAATGTGATATTTTTTTCAAGATTCTTTGATGAATAAAAAGAACAGCATTTATTCAAAACAGAAATCTTTTCTAACAATATAAGTGCTATCATTTTTTATCACACATGCTTGCTGAATAAAAGTATTAATTTTAAAAAAAGAAATAATACAAATTTACTGACCCCAAACTTTTGAACGGTAGTGTATATTGTTAAAAAAGATTTCTATTTTTTATTCTAACTTTTAATTTTTAACTTTTTATTCATCAAAAAATTCTGAAAAAAGTATTACAGGTTCCAAAAAAAAAAAAAAAAAGAAAGAAAAAAATTAAGCAGCACAAGTGTTTCCAGCACTTATGATAAATCAGCATATTAGAATGATTTCTGAAGGAACGTGTGACACTAAAGACTGGAGTATTGACGCTGAAAATTCTGCTTCAGATAAAGAAATTAAATTTTAATGTATATTAAAATAGGAAAATGTTATTTTACATCACAATAATATTTCATAATATCACTTTTTTGTATTTTGATTCAAATAAACACAGCCTTGATGAGCATAAGAAACTTCTTTAAAAAACATTAAAAATCTTATTGATCACAAACTTTTGAAGGACAGTGTGGGTCAGTGACAACCTAGATACAATAATATCTCAGTCTGGCAATAGTTATGGAATGTGCCATACAGAAGCCAAGACAACCTGTAATATTATTTTTGTTTACAAAATGATAAGCATTACAATCCCACAAAGAGGAATTTTTTTAAAGTAGCCTGAAAGGCATTTGCTTGAAAGGGTTATAAATAAGTCAGTCTGCCACGACAGATTGTAGCTGCAGATAAAGCAGGTCAGAATAAAATCAATTTGGCTTTGTTGCTCACTTATAAAACTATCAAAAGACTGCACTCTCATTCACTCCCCATGCGACTTCCCCACGGTGCTGACTGTGCTTTAAATGCACTAAATGGACATTTTAAAAGGGTAAACAGGCCATATAGAGAGACTAGGCTTTCTCGTAAAAACACAGAAAAAACATACTGGGAGGATACTCCATCAGCCAGTGTCATGGTCGTCAACCTACTTCCTGTTGACAGGGTTAAAGGTAGTAAAATTACCAAAAAAATGTTATTTTTGTCAACCAGTACTAAGCAAAGTAAAGTTTCTCAGAAAACAAAACAAAAAAGAAAATTAATTTCTGTTCTAATAAATAATAAAGCTACATGTATTTATTTGACAAGTGGCTGTGGAAATGCAATAATATTCAGTCAGTCGGCCATTACAACAAAATAAATCCCTTTAGGGGTTTCACATCAGGGTCTTGATCACCCTGTCATGGTTTATTTTGCGATAATGACCAGATGACTGTGTATTATCCCGTACTTATTGTGCTCTAATGTGGCTTACTTACATAGATCTATGTTTGACAGAAACACTAGCTGTAAAAATGAAATGTGGCGGAATTGGAATGACTTTCAGTGTTTATTACTGATACTTGTTCACTTTGTACCCTCCTTGACTGTCCTCAGTCACTGGTGGTGTGGCTCTTCATCTGAATAAGCAGATGAGAGGGATAAAAAGTGGGATTGTGTTTTGCAAGTGTTCTGCTGATATGTTGTCTGAGAGCTGTGGTTGTACTGGCAGGAGAATCAATCTGTTATCTTACAAACAGATGTTCTGCTCTGCTGTTTCCACCTGACTCTCAGTGTGAGACTTGCTACATTCACCTGCGTAAGTGCTCATGTGTGGAAGTGTGTGCGCTTGCGAGGGTTCAGATTTTTTAATGGTTTTAAAAGAAGTCTTATATGATCACAAAAGTTGCATTTATTTGATTAAAATACAACAGTAATGGTAATATTGTGAAATTTTATTGCAATATAAAATAACTGTTGTCTTAGGTAGTAAGGACATGAATAAAATAGTCCATGTGACTGTAATTTTATGAAGTTAAGAGAATACTTTTTGTGCGCAAAGAACACAAACATAACGACTTTATTCAACAATTACAACATTACAGTTGAACCACTGATGTCACATGGACTACAGGGCTCTACATTTAATTTTCTTTAAAACTTAAAAAATTTAGGAGCACAGTCAAAAAAAAAAAAAAAAATCGGATAAAGTCTGATTTGTCTTCCCATTATGAGGTGAAATTTGACTCCTTAAAGTAATTTACAGGGGAATTTTGTTTTAACCTTTGTAATGGCATTTTTCTAACTTTATTAAAAATATGTCATCTTTATGTCAATTTTTTTTTAATTATATTTTTTAAGCTTTTTAAAATTTCTAATTAAAACAACAGAATGAGAACCAGTAGAATAAGTTACCAATCAAATGAAATCAGTATTAACACAATTAAATTGTACTACAGAGGTGGCACAGAAGAACACAAAAGTGGCTTGTAGGTGTATTTTTATGTTTAATGATGCTCAGAGGCATGAGTGCAATCAAATTCATAAATTCTTGTTGAGATTAATGTTTTAAATATAAAATTTAGAATACAGAAATATAAAATTATTTAAATAGTTGAAAAGATTGAAATTGAAAAGAATTTATAAATGAAACTAAATCTGCCAGTAGGTGGCGGCAAGTCACTGATATAATTACCAAATCATTTTCATTCGATTCGTTCGAATGGCTGATTCATTCAGGAATAAAGCAAGTGACTGTCTTTTTGAATGGGAAATTGAATCATTGACTCACTAGATTTGTTTAAAACGCACATCCATTCATAAACAAAACACTGCTGTGTTTAAATGGAGATGTGCAGCGGCTCAGTTGTGACTTGTTTCAGACTATTTTTGACAGCAAAATACAGCAAAATCAGGCAATAGTGTTATAGTCAATGTAAGTCACTTAATATTAAGTTCTTGTTTATTTAACTGTTGTATTAAATCAATATCTAATTTCTTAAAAGTCATTAAAAGCTGTCACTCTAGTTCATCACAATCTTACAAAGTTCCACTATAATCAACGAAGCTCTCTACACTGCACAATGAATCTCTAATTTACACTCTCTCTACACTTTGTTTATGAAAGCATTCGTGAGATATGTCTGTAATACATTACTCAACGTTGCAAAAACACTTAGAAACGTTTGAAGCTCCCCTCAGCGCAAACACAAATATGCTGATCGGGTCAGTCGCACTGGTGCTCCTAAATAAATTTTCATAGTCGCTTACAGTAGTTTTCAGTAATTAATGACAGAATTTTCATTTTTGGGTGAACTATCCTTTTAAGTATTGTTTCTGCAAACTCACACTGTATCAGGATTCACTCTGGTACATAACAACCTCTTTTTACAGTCTGATCAATTCCTGCAAGATAACATCAAGTTTCACTTTAAAAATATGTCACAATACAGACATAAAATGGATTGTGAATAGGCTTTCTTTTTGACTTCAATCATAATTTTGAATCGAGTTTGCATTAAAAGCTGAATTAAACACCCAAAGCACGCTGTTAGAAGACGCTGACAGTGCAAACAATGAAAAGACAGGAAGTGATATCACTCCACTGCTCAAGAGCAGTTTGACCTCCACACGACCGTCTGGTTTATAAACCACACAAGTAGGCTAAAGAGTCTTTGGCTATTCTCTTCAATGCTTTTTGCAGACCTGCTGTCTGAAATATCACCTTGTTGAGGAGATGAAAGAGAAAAAAAAAACAAGGAAATCTTTTTATAGTGTCTGTTTTCTCTTTATAGTTTCTCTATCTTTAAATGCACACATACTCTTTTAGATTACTAAAAAGCCAAATATGGTCATCAGAATCATTTTTAAGCAAGAGAAGCAACCAAAAGGTTCACTAAACTAAACATACATAGGAACAGAAACACCAAAGGACAAACTCAAGATGCTACACTACAGCAGGACTGGGGAAATAAAAGAGTAAGACAGAATCCTGAGGAATAACTGAATACATTTTGCCAACCCCTACCCTGCATGTAATGTTGTTATACTGCTAAACACACATAAAGGACTTTGAATAAAAAGGCTGTAATTCATTGTAATGCAAAATGTATTGATCTAAATATCTTACAATTTAAATAATTTAAAGGATTAGTTCACCCAAAAATGAAAATTCTGTCATTAATTACTCACCCTCATGTCATTCCAAACCCATAAGATCTTCGTTCATCTTTGGAACACAAATTAGGATATTTTTGATTAAATCTGAGAGATTTCTGACTCTGCACTGTTAAAAAAAACAACTTAAAATTGTAAGTTTACTCAACTCAAATATCCATGTTTTCATGTAGTACAACTTAACATTTCATGTTGACTAAACTTAAAATTTTAAGGCAGCACAAACACTTACTTTTTTAAGTTGAAACTTTTTTTAAAACTGACACGTTCAAGGCCCAGAAAGGTAGTAAGGACATTGTTAAAACAGTTCATGTGACATCAGTAATTCAACGTTTTATGAAGCTACAAGAATACTTTTTATGTGCAGAAGAAAACAAAAATAGAAAAACAAGAAAAGAAAACAAAAATAACAACTTCTAAGCCACTAAGTTCTACAGATTCAGCGATCAACTTTACTAATTATGTGTGATTTAGTCGCAAATTAAAGTTTGTTGTTCAAGGCACTTTGTGACTTTTCCTACTTCATACACAAAAAAAGTGTAAAAATCAGACAAAATTTTATTTCTTGATAATTTGATATTTTATAGTATTGATTTTATAATTTCAAAATATAAAGCAAAAAGTAGAAATTAATGACTAATAAGCCAATAAGTGCTCATCTGCTGCCATCTACTGGTTATAATGGTGATTTGATGTATTTTTTACATAAGTGTTTGTTTACCACAAAGTATATTTTGGTCATCCCATTAAAAAATAACATTCAAATTGAATCATTTTAGAGCTTTAATTACCTGGAAATAGTTTAATGCTTGAAAGTAATTGAAAAGTGCTTGAATTTCTCTCTCAAAAGGTTGTACAAACCCTGAAATGAATAACGTAATAACATTCGACTATTACTGAAACAACACCGTGGTTACAGTTAGCATTACTACTTCTGTTTTTTACGCAATTCGAATGATTCTCACTAAATCCCGCAGCAGCCTTATTCATTCTGTGGCAAATTCAAACGCTTCTCACTGGATCTCGCAGTACTTCGCAGTAACAGTGTCGCGAAATTAACTCTGGTTCCCAAGTAAAGCTGTTCTGAGCTTGTTTTTTTTGCGTTGCGGTCTGAGCTGATAAACAGTCCGCAATACGCAGCTCAAGCAAGTACACTGTAAAAAAAATTTCCACTTAAAATTTTAATTTTTTAGTTTAGTCAACTCGAAATTTTAAGTTACTTAATGTTAATTTAAGTGGATTTCATGAAAAATTAATTTGTGTTCCAAAGATAAACAAAGGTCTTACGGGTTTGGAACGACATGAAGGTGAGTAATTAATAACAGAATTTTCATTTAGGGGTGAACTGTCCCTTTAAATACATACAGTGGGCACTTTCAAGAGCATAAAGGCAATGCTACAAATATATATGTAGCTGGCTTTTTGTATATGGATTGTTCTTCAGAGACAAAGTGTTTGTGCTCCACAGTTTAGATTTGATCTAGCATGACCCTTCACTGTCCTCTCCTTGAGTGCTTTTCAGATGAAAGCAAAAGAATAAGCTAAGACAACCATTCACACCAAATTGACATCTCTCCTTACTTTACCCTTCACTGCAACTTTTAAGAAATATCACACTTGAGAGGCACTGAATTGCCAGTACACTAGATATATATACAAATCTATAATGCATAACTGATGCTTAATAACCAAACACTGATTTTAAATCGAACCCCTATTAATGACCTATAACAGGATCTAGTGTATAAGCAATCACCTCACTTCTTGACAGCCCTTCTTTTTTTATGTTAAAGGAGAGGTATATATTTTCTGCACCAGTAGAAGCACCAAATAGAATTGCTATCTGAAGCCTATGCTTTTTTTTCCCCCACCTACGGTTCAAACTCAAACACTCTTGTCATTTCAGCTTGATGTTCTGATGTTTTTATTGCCATTTTCAATCTTCTTTGAGTAGTTCCTGAACGCAACGGTCCAGCTTTGAAGACCCATAAATTAGCGAAGCAAATTCAGCCACAGATGAGGTGCGTGGTTACTAAATTTTAGCGCTGTATGCAGACAGTTGGGAAAACTTGCTTGAGAACTTTTTCAATCATTGTTTCCATCAGTCATTTTTGGTTTGATGCCGTAGTGGTGTAGCAATGACACACTTCCTTTTTAAGAACATAATACTTCAGTAGACCTTCAGGCAAGCACAATTCTGCCTTAACACTGATAAAATATTGAACATAAACATTCTTTTGATCTAAGGCTTGTTTACATGTTCTCCATTATCTATGAGTGGCATTACCACACGCTGCAGGCCGAATCAGTCTAAATGTAAGTGTAATTCAAGGTGAAATGTTGTTGCATATTTCATGATTCACCCTTGCTATATGTGTCTGTGAAACACAAAGGCATCCAGCATCTCACCAAAACCATCTCCAAAAATCTGTCATATGCCTTCAGCATCAGGGTATCAGGCCAAATACGCCTTTTCAGTCTTTATCAAGAGCAGCAGCGCAGGAGCCTACAGATTCACATGTGCCAGTGTTCATTAAATCAAAGAGCAGGTATTAGGCCCTCACAGACCGCACAGTTAGTGTGCTGAAATAAGGGGGCTGGCTTAAGGGATAAAGGCGTACATTTACAGAGTGTTTCGGAGTATTTGGATTTGATTTTCCTCGGGGATAACATTATCCCTGTCAGGTTTATTCCTCTGATCAGTCAGCACTATTGGACTTCCAACATGCATTTTATCTCGTTTTCACCTCGTCTTTAATCCGTTATTCCTCTCTATCTCCTTTTTTCCCACCCCTCCCGTTCTTTATCTTTCTTGTGTTTTTCTTGTTTTGTCTTTCAATGAGATGCAGTGGTGTCGGTGTCATATTGCAGTCAGAAGATGTTGCTGGCTTGCAGAGTGCCGCAAGTGTTGCGTCTCTGAACCGCTACTTCCTGCTGCAGTACCATTTACAGCAGCTCATTTTTCAGCTCATTCATCACAGTTACATGGTGAACACAACCACACTACAGAGACAAAGACACTGGGTATGAGGACAGAAAAAACACAATTAAATGAGAGAAAAAGAGAAAGGATGAGGAAGGTTATGCATGTGAGACAGGAGGAGAAAAATATGAGATGTAGACAGCCACAGTCCAAAGGGTCAGTGTTTGGCTGGTTAGCCTCATTAGTCCCTGCTGGTAGATGTCATAACTACACCATCTGGCTGCACAGAGCATCCTGCAATTAATGCTTATTATAATCACTTATTATTTTAATTTATTTACTTTTTAATTCAATTAAATATGTAATAAAATATTTTAGAGATTTATCATTTACTCATTCTCAAGTTGTTCCAAACTTGTATGAGTTTCACAACACAAAAGATATTTTGACAAATATCGGTGGCCAAATGACTTTCCTAATATTTTTCCATACTATGGAAGTCAATGGCAACCAGCAAGTGTCTGGTTACCAACATTCCATAAAGGGTTTTATTTTGTGTTTAACAGAAGATGGAAACTCGTGCATGTTTGGAAAAACATAAGGGTGACAGAAGTAAAATTATGACAGAATTTTTAATTTTTGGGTAAACTATCCCTTTAAAAAAAACAAATAAATGGAAAATGGTTAAAATCATTTCATGTCTTTTTTTTTTCTATATCATCTGGACTCAAGTAAAACATATCACAAGGATTTTTTGATATAGTAGATATATTTTACATTTTATGAGTTGCATCTTCCAGGATAAGGTGACCTTTTAAAGGGTGATGAACTTTGTTGTTAGTCTCAAAACAGCTTATATTGAAGGCAGTCTGCCAAAACGACATCTTTTCGAATGTTTTACTCTATGATATAATAGTGTGGATAAGCACCGCCTCTGCAGAAGATTATTGACATCGCTGCCTGTTTAGCCTCGCCCACTGATTCGCACATGTAGTGTTTACGAGAGAGACCAAAAGATGATGTTGTGCCAGCTATATTGGTCCGACAGTGATGTTGCAACACAAGTGTGAGTAACTGTTTTCATTACATGGTCACTATTGCTTTGTCTTCTCTTACAGATCATTTGATATGTATTGAGTTATTTATGCGTTTTTGCCCTCAGCAGCATTCATCTATGAGGAATGTACGCTGTCAAACATACACAACTATTAGCCAATCATAGCAGTGGGTGTTTACTTCAGAGTTGAAAACAAGACAGAAAATAGCTTAATACTTCTAAATAATGTTTTTTGATGTAAAAATCTTGATAACATTATAAGTGGACTTCAGAACAGTACAAAATAAAAAAAAACAAAGTCTGTTCATGACTCCTTTAAGGTATTAAAAGAGTGGAAGTCTATTTATAATTTAACCAATATAACCTATCCTAATTAAACACACCTGCCTGTATTTTTAAAGTATGTCTGAAGATTTTAGCTGATTTTGATGTGTTTGATTTGGGTTGGAATTACACTAGTTAAAAATACAAAGATGCAGTCACCTAAATGTACTAACACAAGTTTAACATCACAGACTAACATATCGCCGCCTTGGAATTATAAGGTTCTATCTGCATTCTGAGCAGTTTTGAGATATTGAGCTTCAAACTTTTTGTGTTCCATAAATTTCTGTAGATCGAATTATTTTTATTTTCTAAAAAAAGGCCTAACAAGTCCACAGCTTACAAAAGAAACATCACATAATGTAAATAAGTCACAGAATAAGAATATGTGAATAACTCAATTTTGACAAAAATGTCAGATAGAGCCTTATAACTCCAAGGCAACGATATGCTCTTCTTTTTAAACTTAAAATTTATAGATTGTCAATCATGTGAATATAGGTTTTTCTTACATCAACTTTGTAATGACCTCATGGGGTATAAAAATGTGCTTAATAACACATGACTTTTTCAGCATCTTAAGACAATGTTCATAGATATGTCCTGCACCACAGAAAAACTTGAACCAAGTCATGTGAGCCACATACTCAAAACAGACCCATCTATTGTAAGTGATAATAATACTGGGTTAAAAATTCTCTCATTGCTCAAAGAATTTCTGAACTGTTGCCTGTTTAAGGGTTAACTGTTCCTTTAAAGCTCAACCCCCGCCCACATTCCTTGTTCATCTGCATTGGTGGTTCAGTGGTAGAATTCTCGCCTGCCACGCGGGAGGCCCGGGTTCGATTCCCGGCCAATGCAAATGCTGTTTTCTTTCCACTATGCTTTAAGGATTTATAAAGAAATCTATGTATATAAGTAAAGTAACTTACAAGTATGTAACTTTATAAATACATACAAAAGTACTGCACACGGAGCTAAGATGTTAAGTGAATGTTGAATTGTGAGTTCTCACCACACTGCCCGGGGGGAGGCACTCCAGAAGCTGCTCGTGGAAGACTCATCAGCAATGTTTGCACAGCAGCACAATTCCCAGAACATGGCTCCACAGCTATGGGACTAGCCTGCGAGAAAAGAAGAGTGATTAACTTACCGTAAGACAAATATGGACTTTTCCTGCAACAAAAGCCACTAAACCACAAGTGTAAGAATGATACAGAACATTCTTAATTATATATGATTTTTCTTAATGATGATCAGACCTAAAAAACTTTAGAAGAAGGAATAAATTAATGAATAAATACATTCTGAGTATCAGAGAAAAAAAGAAAGAAAGAAGTTCTTAAAAAGTTACTCATGTCATACTAGTGAATTCACAGACATAAAATTGTTTACTTTATTATCAAATAAATCACCCACAAGTCAAAAATCAGTACTAGTTAAAGAACTGCATTGGGCATTTGCCAGCTAGGGATCTAACAACACTTTTACACCATAGAGACTTGGCAGACTTATACTGACAGGATCTGCATTTATTTTCAGATGCCAACATTTATCTTTTTTTTTTTTTCTTTTGGAAACAAACACTTTAATTATGCAAGCCTATATCAATCAATATTAGAATATGCAGCATCATGTGACACTGAAGACTGAAAGGCTGAAATTTTAGCTTTGTCATCACAGGAATGAATTGCATTTTAAAATATGAAAATAGAAAACAATTATTTTAACTTGCAACAATGTTTCACAGTATTACTGCTTTACTGTATTTCTGATAATAAATGCAGCCTTGGTGACCACCGAGACCTTTTTCAAAAGCAGAAAGGTAGTGTGTAAAGAATAGCAATATATAAACCTGACGACAGGGTCTACTGCACAAAAAAAAAAACAAAAAAAAACGAGGCTGACCATAATAACGCAACAATCTTGTATTTGAAACTTTTTCATGTCTCCACTTAAGAAAATTCACACACATTAAAGTCTACATTTAAAGTCATTTAAGCTTCAGTCAAGCCTTTTCAGCGATTTCTTCAAAAGGCAAAAGTGCCTTGTTCAAAGGCGCACCGCAGGTTTCCCTTAACAGCTTTCTGTTTAAACAAGTGAAGGAGTATCTATAAATGGCCTCGCTCCTTTCACCATTTCACACTCTTTCTATATACACACCTGAAAGACCAGGCTGTGAACTGTACTTCACAAGAACAAAATGCCACTGAATGCCTGAATGAAATGGCCATCAGTAATAATCTGACATGGCCAAACGTGATCTGAAATTGATGTAGCATGTCTAAAATGCCATATTTTGCTCTCCTCACTTATGTAAAATGTTTTAAAACTCATATACCAAAAAAAACAGTGTTCAGAATGCATGTGGAGAGGCATTTGCCCTGGACTTGATGGCTAGAACCGTTCATTTATTAAATATGACTGCTGAATATTTATAACAAGACATCTTCACAGACATCATATGGAAATGAACTCAGACTGAGCATCTTGGCATCATTGTCTAAATTCATGAGACATAAAGATAATCGATTTGTTATGCCAGGAGTCCAACAGATTGAGAAGTCCCTCTTATTTCCTCTAAAAGATCTTCTAATATAAGGTGGCCATGTGATGGTCAATGGACAGTAATTGCTGATTCAAAGCAGCTCACCTGTCACCAAAAACAACTTGTTTTCTTTTACAAAATTCACTCCTGTCACAGAAACAAATACCATGATTTAGCTGAGTCGCTAATGCTCGCATACAAACATTATAGTCCAATTTCCTTCGACTGTCACTCTGGAATATTTGACAATTTAGCCTTTTTTAGTATGTGACATGGCAACTGGCCTAATTCGTTTTTGTTTAAGCCTGCAACAAAACCGTGTCAGTATCCCATCATCTGTTTAGGCGACATAAATTCAATAGTTAAATAAGGGCTTTTGATTGATTGAGTGTAAATGAGGGCAGTCCAATCCCTAAACTACACAGAGACGCACCAGCAGGTGGTGAAAGTGGATTTCTCCTTCATTTGCATTTTAAGGGCTGTTTATAGTGCATAAACAAAATGGGCAGAGCTTTAAAAATTAATGCATACAGTTGGCCCACTGCTGGCTGTTTGTTTATTATAGAATCTGCGTTACACACATTGAAAATGTGTTAAAATGACAAGAACCTGAACATAGGACAGAATTCTTCATGCTTCAATTGTTAATGCAATATTTTTGTCTTATGGGTTTGAAATGTTATACCTAACACCGCCTTACATCATATTTAAGAGTTTAATGTAAACATAAGTAGTAAATGGAGGGAAAAACAACTATTTTCTATGCCACAGTCTCCCAAATCACATTAATTCTGTATGTTTTTCCTTTCTAGACTATTGCAGCTTTCTGCGATTTCTAAACTGGGTCTAAAATTAGCACTCATTAGCACTTTCGGCAAATGCCAAAAGTAAGTAAATTATGGCTTTGGTAAAGACAAAGTCTATCTGTGATATAAATCTCTGAAAATATGGATCAAAGATTTATACAATAAACTTTTGCATCTTCTAACTTACACCTTAAAAGTGCATCTAAGAGTACATTTACACAACAATGTTGTGTTGTGTTGTGCATACGAAAATGACTTAAAATGCTGTATTATGCATGACAATCCTGTATTTGGCGATGTCAATTTGAAAATAAATACTATGTGAACATGTGATATCAGTGTTGGGAAGATTTGGAATGCAACAGGTTACAAATTACAAGTTACCCTATTTGAAATTTAATAAGTAGTATATCTATTTAACTACTTTATTAAAGTAATGTAACTGATTATATGCGATTACTTTTTGATTACTTTACTAAATTTCTTATTACTCATTTTTAAACATTTAACGTTTTAAATCTGTGCGTGTGTAATTGTTAACCTTTTCATAATTAACTGTACTTTGATGACACATTTTTTTCTGAGTAACTGTAAGATTACAAATACAGCTGCAAGCAGTGATTACCGGAGTTTAAGCATTTTAAGGCATTTAAGCACATATGAAAAAAGACATTATTTAGCAAGTCTGTAACCACCTAAATCAATGTTAGCGTTTATGATAGCACCAGCTGTGGTCCGATTTCCTTAAAACTTTGCATGCTTGTTTAGAATCACCTGTCACATGTGCTCAGCAGGTTTTGTGAGTTTTCCTTTAGGCTTTATAGAATTTTGGGTAAATTTGGACAGGCCCCTTTTCTAAATGACCCCATTATAGCTTCCCAAAGAGTAAATTTCAAAATTTTTGATAATTATTGACCTAGAGAGTCCAGAGAATTGTACTGCAGTCATTTTTTTTCCCAGATTGAGCGAAAAACCTTGGACTAGTTCGCAAAAGTAGTTTTTTTTAACATCTTAATCATTTAACAAACTGTTTGATTGACAGCTGTGGTTCTAGAGGCAAAGTTGTCTGGAATGAGGAGTTCTATCGTGGGATATGACCTTTAGGGCCAGGAGTCAAACAGGCCCACCAAGTTTCATTTCAAACAGCCTCTATTAATCTTGTCTAATAGATGCTCTTTATAGACACTTGTGGCACTTTGGACCAAGACCATACACAGTGATTTTCACGTTGATAGGACAAATGGTTGCATAGTTATAGCCATTTTTATGTTTTTTCCCTCTTATAGCGCCATTTTTTTCTCATTCCGTTCAGGAGTTACAGGCATTTTACTAAAAGTGGCCCTGCCCCTTTTGAACATTTTGGCATCCCTTTGCGATGGTGAGTCAGTTCAACTTTTATATATTAATTTTATTTAATATTATATTATTTATTTATTACTGATATTCACTCTCCAGAGAATCTTCCTGCAGTGGTTTGGTTCCAATCGGGTGAAAGACCTAGAACTAGTTCGCAAAAGTAGGTTTTTCAAAAAATCCAAAATACCCAAAAATTTGAGTACTACCATCCTTTCAAGTTTCAAGTCTCTACGATCAAGTCTGCACGATCAGTGTTATGTGGAGACCGCTGATCCTTGGGCATTCTGACAATTACAACAGGGTTTCAGCACTATGTGCTTCAACCCCTGATTATGCTTATTTTGTAATTATATTATGTAACTCTGTTACATGTAACTAGTTACTCCCCAACACTTATGTTTTTGTAGTTTACACAGAGACATAAGTGTCAACAACTTTGAAATCTTATTACAAAAGGTTTTCAGGGACCTAAAATGACGTGTAAATGTATGGGATTATTTTTGTGCCAATAAGAATGAACGTAACTTTATAAAACTGAACGTAACTTTCCAAGAAACGATCAAAAATATGCCACTGCAAAAGAAGAAAAACACAATGAAAATGAAAAAATGAACTCAGTCGCACGAATTTAACATGCTCTTCAAATATGCTTCATTCTTTGTTAATGATTTTCAAAGAATCGTTTTCGCGAATCATGGATTCTGAATGCGTTGCCACAGCTTTCGCTTACGCTTCGCAAATTTTCGTTTGCTGTTTTGGCACAAACCTCTCGTGGGGGCGGGCTTAACAGCGATCTACTCTGATTGGCTAATGAGCTTTTGATGGACAGTTGCTCTCTGAACTGGAAGCACGGACGGTGACGTCAGTGGCGCAATACGTCGTGCTTTGTTTATAGAAACTATCAGAACTGTTGCACACTGTACATGAATAAAACTTTTATCGATGTTATTGATTAACGTTACTTTAGCAACACGAACTTACTTCAAGCTGCCCTGAGGGACAAGCTGAGGTGGAAGATGATGCCGCTCCGTGTCTCTCCTGGGAGCTCATCTTTAGAAACTAAGAGACGACCGTAGGTGAAATATTAATAACATTAATACTTAATATAAACAAAGCACGACGTATTGCACACCGCAACAACTTTCCAATATGTGCGCCACTGATGTCACCGTCCGTGCTTCCAGTTCAGAGAGCAACTGTCCATCAAAAGCTCATTAGCCAATCAGAGTAGATCGCTGTTAAGCCCGCCCCCACGAGAGGTTTGTGCCAAAACAGCAAACGAAAATTTGCGAAGCGTAAGCGAAAGCTGTGGCAACACATTCAGAATCCATGATTCGCGAAAACGATTCTTTGAAAATCATTAACAAAGAATGAAGCATATTTGAAGAGCATGTTAAATTCGTGCGACTGAGTTCATTTTTTCATTTTCATTGTGTTTTTCTTCTTTTGCAGTGGCATATTTTTGATCGTTTCTTGGAAAGTTACGTTCAGTTTTATAAAGTTACGTTCATTCTTATTGGCACAAAAATAATCCCATATAAATGAACAGCCAAATGCATAAAAAAAGTTTTACATTTTTAGTTGTGTAAACACCCCCTTAAATTTCTTAAATTTGTCCAAACCTCCATGTGGGATAAATATCAACAATGGAAACTCATTAGGAGTGAATAAAGTGACAAAGATGGGGATCTGAGGGAACATTTTTTAAAAATAAAAATAATGCAAAATACACTTTAATGGCCGTATAAGTATTCACTCACAGTAATCACTCACCATCAGTGCAAGAACAAAATGTTGCTTGCAAGTAAATGAATTGAAGACAAAGGAAGTACATTTACTGTGAGAGCTTTATGACTATTGTTATAATGGGTCTGAAGGTCACGGCTGAGGGTGAGCTGTTGTATTGAACGCCTGAGACTGCACAGCCTCCGCTGTGGCCTCAGACCGTCTGACTATAGGGAGGTGGACAGTGACCGCAGGGGTCAAAGAGGAGTACAATGTTTACTTACATCTGCTCTGAGGTATTCAGTGATAGAGATGCATCACTTCAGCAGTTGCCAGCCAAAGCTTTTAACCTTTGATCTCTAATCAATGTCTGCTGTGTGGATGGACATAGAAGTAGTGCACAATTACAAAAGTGCCACAGAGCATCTTCTCTTTTTTTCTTTCCTTTCTTTCCTGTTCTTTTTTAACTCTATATCACCTGCCTCTTTTCTATTTTTCCATCTTAAAAACTCATATTGTGTGACTAAGCACAAATTCTCTTGTCCCTTTTTCCTTTTCCTCTGACAGATGTGGCTAATAGGTTTAAGTGCTGAAGCGTGCAGAATAATTATAGGTTGTGCTACCTATGTTTGTGTTAGGTTTTTGAGATGATGAATTCATCAACTTGAGGAAATAGGTTCCATTTAATTCTCAAATAATCCTTCATACATCAGCTTCCAAATGATCCTGGCAAAGAGCAGCTCCTTGGGAACACATGTTGAAATACAATGGTCATTAACATTGGATTCAGCAATATGGTACTATTTACAAAGAAAAAAAGGGGGAAAATGTTTGACACAATGTATAAACATTCTGTCTCCTAATTATGACATACAGTACTGCCATCTATGCAAATGGATAAAGGGTTTCCTTATACAATTCCTTATTCCTTATGCATTCTAGGAAACATAATATAACAATGAATTATACATTCTATATTTTTCTATACTGCAACATTAAATTGCGATGGGACCATATCCTCACCGAAATAATCTTAAACAGCATAAACAAACAGGATTTGGAACAAATAAATATTGATATATCACAGAGTTTTGTCTAAAATAAAATAAAATAAAATAAAGTTTCCCAGCCAGATGCAGCAAGGCAAAGCAACAAGTAAAACAAGGCACCTCTTCCATCTTTTTCTGATTTTTAATCAACTGCAACAAGTGATAAGCAATTTTCCACAAACGTGTTAATAAATGTTGAAATTAAGACTAATAACAATAAATGCTAAAGAAGTGTTAATGAAACCTTACTGTAAAACGTTACTAATTATTGTTATGTAATGCAACAACAGACACATGTGTTTTAACATACACTGCTGTTCAAAATTTTGCTGTTTGGGATCAGTTAGATTTTTAATGTTTTTTTAAATAAGTCCTTTCTGCTCATCAAGGCTGTGTTTATTTGATTAAAAATACTGAAAAAAAAAATTGTGAAATATTATTGCAAATTAAAAATAGCTGAATTTTCAGCATCATTACTCCAGTCTTCAGTGTTGCATCATCCTTTAGAAATCATTCTCATATGCTGATTTATTATCAATGTTGGAAACAGTTGTGCTGCTTAATTTTTTGTTTTGTTTTGTTTTGGAACCTGTGATACTTTTTTTAGGATACTTTAATGAATAGAAAGTTAAAAACAATATTCAAATAAACATTTATTCAAAATAGAAATATTTTCTAACAATATAAGTTTTTACTATCATTTTTAGGGATTCAAGCGTGTAGTGCTGAAAACCTATTGTAATTGTGAATGGCCAAGGATCAGCGGTCTCCACGTAAAACTGATTGTGCAGACCAAACCGTAAGTCAATCATAGAGACTTCAAACTTGGAGGGATGGTAGTACTCACACCACCTACAACATCACCAAGGCTCGCCCCAATTGGCTTGACAGGGCGCAACAGCGATCAAAAGTACGGAATCACTGATAACTCCTAAACTGTCAGTTGCAGGCTCAAGTGTCTTATGTTGCTGGAATCCTTGGCTCACACTGGACAAACGCATGCCTCAGATATTAGCCTGGCAAAAATTTCATGTGTTTTGGATTTTTTGAGAAACCTACTTTTGTGAAGTAGCCCTAGGTTTGGTTTTTCACCCGATCTAAACCAAACCAGAGCAGAAAGATTCTCTGGAGAATGAATACCAATAATTATCAAAAAAAGTTGAACTTTTGACTCACTGTTGCAAAGAACACTTATTTAAGACCCCAGTCTGAGGTAACAGAAAAAAAAAATCTCGCCACTTGGCCACTTAATGGTGCTATAAGAGGGGAAAAAAACATAAAAATGGCTATAACTGTGCAATCATTTGTCCCATAAACATGAAAATCGGTGTGCACGGTCTTGGTCCGAAGTGCCACAACTGTCTACAAGGACATTTACGTATCTCAAACCATGGCCGGCACTGGCCGACAAAGTCTGAGCACCTGTTAGACAAGGTTATCGACAAGGGAAGCAGATAGGAATGAAACTGTGTGCCTTTTCAACTCACGGCCCCAAAGGTTTGAGAAAAATTTGCTTTTATCACTTTTTTCAAGGGCGTAAACGATTGTATGCCCTGTGGTTTTATGCATATACATACAGTATTCCTACACAATATTCCAATAATTATAAAAAATGATCAAAAGCCTAAAGGAAAACTCAAAACTTCACAAAACCTGCTGAGCACATGCAACAGGTGATTCTAAACAAGCAGGAAAAGTTTTAACGAGAATTGGACCACAGCTGACACTATAACATTCATAAACATCAAAAAAAAACCAACATATTTCTATGGTAAATTACCTGGATTTGCCAAAAATGTTTTTTAAATCATTGATTTAGGTAGTACAACCTTTGCTAAATAATATGTAATGTGTTTTTTCTTTTATGCTTAAATGCCTTAAGTGTTTGAACACCGGTAATCGCTGCTTGCAGCTATATTTAATTTTTTATTTCTGTATTTTTGATCAAATAAATGGAACCATGATGAGCATAAGAGACGTCTTTAAACCATTAAAAATCTTACTGATCCCGAAACTTTTAAATGGCAGCGTAAAGTTTTCTAAACATATTTTGATGAGGCTGTGGAAATATATTCCTAGTTGCACCTGTTGCAGTGGCCCCGGACACCAGGAAAGGGGAAGAAAGATGAGGAGAGCGGGAAAGAGAGAGTGTGCATCCAAGCGGGACTTGGCTTCTCTTGGGTGAAGCATTAATCTCTTTAAAAGCCTTCATTAGCTTAGATTTATCCATCCCCCACTAGCTGAAGCAGCTAGAGCTGGGCAGGATATTTGTACATTTAATTTTAATCCTTGTTAATAGCGATTTTATTAAAATGACACCTTCAAGAAGAAGGGCATTAACGGTGAAGTGATGGACTCTTCATGACAGATTGATCCAGGGTGTGAACGGAGAGATTGACTATTCAGAACGGGTGGTGAGGTGATCCAAATTAATCAAGCTAAGTAATACAGCATATAAATCAGAAAGGGGGCACAGGGTGCCTTCAGAGGAGGACTTCAGGTCTTGGGTAGTGGTTGAGATTCATTGAGATCCCACAGTGGCTGTTCCTTCAGAGAAATAACTACTAAAATATATGGGTTGATATTCATATGCGACATTTATAGTATAGAACGTTTCATGACCAGCGGAAAGTAATTTCAATATTTGACATTTACACTCAAAAACAACTGATACAAGTGCATGAAAAATATAATACATAAAAATATCAAAACAAAGTCAACACTTTTAATCTCAAAGGAATTTTTAATGGTACGCTCACTAAAGACTACCATTAAAATCTCTCTGTGGATCAACAGTGTTTTGACTTTATGTTTTGATATTGGAATATCTGACATTTAGAAAACAAAAGACTTGTTAAAAACTTGCATTTGTGTTAACATCTTTCACTCGAGGCGTTATGTGCCTTATGTGGTAGAGCTTTGCTTTTTAGTAAACTTTTTGCATTTCACTCTCCCTCTTCCCACTCCAGAGTGGCTGAGCAGCCCTAAGGGGCTCTTACTGCCTGCTCTATGGGATTTTAAGGTAGGTGGTGTCCTGAATTCTGAACGTGCTGCCTTCAAACATTATGCACCCATATCGGTCTTATGTTATAGCCAAAACTTCACCAGTCCCTGAATGTGAAACCCCTGCTCTGCTCTCAAAGACGGGCTGTAAAACAGTGGGAACGTTAGCTGAGCGGCCAGCAGGTCTGTAAATCATGGAGAGATAAAGTGTAAAGGCTTTGTCATAAATGATGGGATAAAGGGGTACTAAACACCGAAAGGTGAGGAGAATTCCTGTAGCTCAACTGTAAGAGCATGGCGCTAGCAACTCCACTGTCATGGGTTAAAGTCCAAAGGAATAGCAATGCAAAACACACTACCAGTCAAAAGTTTTTGGACAGTAAGGTTTTTAATGTTTTTAAAGAAGTATCTTCTTTGAGCTTTGATTACAGGAATAAATTACATTTTAAAATATATTCAAATAGAAAGCAGTTATTTCAAACAGTAAAAATAATTCACAATATTACTGCTGTATTTTGGATCAAATAAATGCAGGCTTGGTGAGAAGACATTTTAAAAATCTTACTGTCCAAAAACGTTTGACTGGTAGTGTATAAACCTTCAACTTGAGTTATTTTGGAAATTCATGTCTGCCAAATGAAGAAATATTCATTTGATGAATTAAAGGAGAGTGAATATGGAGACAGCAGAGTCAAATCCAAAACTATTCAGCTGAGTATGTAAATATGTTCCATGTGACTTTGCCATATTTTCTGTCAACCAACACAGATGTCTACCTTTCAAGAATTGGGATGTATATACCGTATGGAATGTAAAGCATGATCAGCAGAGCTGACACAACATTCTGGCACAATAGAGAGCAGACTCTTTTTTTTTATATATATTTTAAAATTATTGATACCAGATTCGGTTGCAGCAACTGCATTGCTGAGGAAAAAAAGTTTGTTTTTTTAAAGAAAGTATGAGAAAATGTTATGTACAATAATCTATCACCATGAAGAGAACTTGTTTTAACAAGTTTATTACATTTTATTTCTACTCAGAATGCAATATTAAACTGTCAACATTTTAGTTTTGAAGTCTTGAAAAAGAAATACAGTAAAATGCAAATTCTGTCATTAATTGCTCACCCTCATGTTGTTCCAAACCTGTAAGAAGTTCAAACTTTAGAACACAAATTATGATATTTTTTGATGAAATCTGAGAGCTTTCTGACCCTGCGTAGACAGCAATGCAACTACCATGTTCAAGGCACAGAAAGGTGGCAAGGACATTGTTAAAATTGTCCATGTGACATCAGTGGTTCAACCAGTCTTTGACGCATGTTCACTGGAGTGAACACGTGACGAAAACTGACACGGAAGAGAAGAAATTGTTGAATGAAGCCATTATTTTTGTTTTCTTTGTGCACAAGTATTTCCGTAGCTTAAAAATGTGCACAACTGAGTAGGATAACCTTACCGCATATATTCCACCATGCGCTTCAAAAAAGTCATGTGACTTTGCGCTATGGGACGGGATAACTTGACTAACCACAGAACAATCTCGTTACACAGCATCTAAAATGTTGTTTTTGGCGTTCTGAAACTTTTCTTAGTGATATTTAGTGCCAGTTTATCAGGAAGTGATGATTTCATTCTTTTTGGCTCATTGGATGGATACGATGCTTTATTCGCCAATGTTTTATCTGATGTTCCAGTTTTGCGCATAAGTTGAATTCGCATCTTTGGATGGAAACATATGTAACCACTTGTATATATGTATTTTGTTTGACCATGTGTGACCATTTGTATATATGTATTTTGTATCTGTGTACGTCTAATGCTATTTACATGTGTATGGAAGTTTAAATTACTTTAATGTGTGTTTAATATGAGTTTGCACTGAAAAGTCAGGCTGCATTTTCCAAATTCTGGTGGCAGTTGAGAAAATAGAGTTACTGTGACACCCGCAGCGCATCCTTAGACAACAAAGAGGACCACTTGGGCAACCACTAACTCGTGTCTATGTCTCTCCAAAGTCCCTTTAAGTACTCTATAGTCTTTGGTCTCTCTCATTTACTGTTAAAGAGAGTACTACACACAGCTAATATCTTTACTAACTTTCTGGGCCTTAAACATGTCAATTGCGTTGCTGTCAACACAGGGTCAAAAAGCTCTCGAAATGTATCATAAATATCTTAATTTGTGCTCCGAAGATTAACTATGGTCTTACAGGTTTGGAATGACACAAGGGTGAGTAATTAATGACAGAATTTTCATTTTTGGGTGAACTTTCCCTTAAAAGCCAAAAGTATGCTACAAAAATATTTCAAAAGTCAATCTTAAAAAATGCAATTCTTGTCATTCATAAATTATTCTGCTGAATTATTAGCTGTGTATCTACTTGCATCGACATAATCACATGCAAGTAATTATCAAAAACACAATGCCTGCATTTTTGTGTAAGACACTTCACTATAAATGTGTCTTCTAGAAAGTTAAATAAAAGTCCCCGTATATGGGCCTATGTGATGTAGAGTTACTGAAATCATAACATTGATCCCAGCATCCAGTTCTATGAACACTATGGCCTTGGGCGAGGCACTTAACCCCTTGCTGTACTAGTGAAACTCTGTAATTAGTGAACTGTAAGTTGTTCTGGATAATAAACTCCTGCTAAATGACATGTAACTGCCTGCTAAATGACAAGCAATTAGACAAGCACTATGAAAAAGAGCAGCATTTGTAAGGGTGGCCTCAGACCATATACTGTAGTTAACACTGTTTACTCTGAAGCTCTCAGTCTCTTCCTCTACTTCTGAGGAAGTCATGAAGACTCTGCCTGCACTGTTTGAAAACTCAAAGTTCACTGCATCTCTTTCACAGTGATGGAGGTTTGATGGTGAAATTCTCACTCTACTTAAAAGAGTCCTGGCTTTAATATCCCAGACTAATGGCAGTGCCTTGAACCAAAAAATGAGGGGTTGTTAAGCACTCAGTTTTAAAACCACTTTTACTGCTTAATTCAGTGCAGTACAACAATTTATGTAACAATGGATTTATGAATTATTCTGTTCTGCTTGTTTTATGAATGAGCATTCCATCTGAAATCTCACATTTCTAATGTGAAACTGTTTACATATCTAATTTAGTAATATTTTTCAGGATTATTTGATGAACAGAATGTTCAAAAGAACAGCATTTATTTAGAATAGAACACTTTTGTAACATTATAAACGTCTTTATTATGTCTTTTAATCAACTGAATGTATCAATGCTGAATAAAAGTATTAAAGCATTGTACCCACCCTAATCCTTTGAACTATATTGTAAAGATTAAAAATACCTGAAAACAAACAGAGAAGGCTGTTGTTTCAGTAAGCATTCACATTCAGTTTGAGTTTACCGGTAGGCTGAATATTCTAAGTACCTGACGGGCATGTAGCATCCCCGCACACTTCATATTTCTTTATCAGTTCAGATAGAGTGGACTGATGCCCTTTCCAGATCAGACTCAGTGTTTTCTGGTTAAATGTTAGAGTCTCTCTGCCCTTTAGAAAAGATCCCCACACACTCCTCATCTACATACTGAGCATATTTTCAGTAACAGGAGAACATGTTTGTCAAATATAGATGAATTACTGTTTACTAGCAAACGCTCAGGAGATTTAGGCATCTTTAGATTTCCATCAGCTCATTAGCTCATGAATAAAACCACCATAGAATATAGAACTGAGCGAGTGGGACATAGTCTCAACACTACTGTAGCATGTACTGCCTGGTTGTGGAAGGATGGGAATAACAACCTTGTAATATAAATAAAATATGATCTTACATTTATGCTGAATGTAAGCTTGTACATTAAAAAGCTTGTATATTAAAAAAATATGTGATGCGATCTAGTAAAACCCAACACATGGTGAAATTTTACCTTTTTTAGGTTTTGATACCATATAAAAGCTGGATTCAAGCCCAAACATAGCCAAAGTCACAAATCTTAAGTTGGCTGATAGCGATGATTTTCAGGAATGGAATTTTGAGAAAGGGTTTTAACGAGAGCTGTCTGTCAAGTCAGGAGCGCTACACTGCATCATTACACAAACAGACTAATGCCTGTTTCTGTTGTTTAACATGTTTATAGTCTCCGAACTTTTGATCACCCCTTTTACGTTTAGATAGCATGAATAATGCAGCCTACCTTGAAGTAAAAAAGAGGGCAGAGCAACTGTACGTGCACTGTGCATAAAACGGACTGTCATTGGACTCCTCCTTTTAGTAACTTTTGATTTTAAAATGTATAAGTAAATGTTTAGATTAACATTAGCTAAGATCAACAAACGCTGTGGAAGTATAATTCATGTTAGTTCATGTTAAATAATGTAGTTAACTAATGTTAACAAATGAAACATACATTTAAATTGTCACTAATATTGTTTACATTGATGTTTTTTATAGTAAAGATTATTGAAGTACTCTTTACAATAAAATATTATTTCAGTATTTTTACTTATTTTTAAGTATTTTCACAAGTTGTGTTCAACGTTACTTGCCATATCTGCATAATTAAATGTGAAACTTAGAATTAATTGTAAGTATCTTCTGTAGCCTCTGAAAGGCAGTACTAAATGAAAAAAACATAATATTTAGGCAAAATAACAAAAATGTCCATTCTGTTCAAAAGTTTTTCACCCCCAGCTCTTAATGCATGTTTTTTTTTCATTCTGGAGCATCAGTGAGCATTTGAACCTTCTGTAATAGCTGCATATGAGTCCCTCAGTTGTCTTCAGTGTAAAAAGATGGATCTCAAAATCATACAGTCATTGTTGGAAAGGGTTCAAACACACAAAAATGCTGGAAAACCAAAGAATTTGTAGGACCTGAAGAATTTTAAGTTTAAGTGTTCGGTGAAGTGAAAGTTTAAGTGTTCAGAACAAACAAGGGACTCATGAACAACTATCACTAAACAAAACAAAACAAAACAAAAAAAACACAGCTGTGGATCATTCAGGTAAGAACACTGTAGTAAGAATCAAGGCGATGTAATCGTCGTGCCCGAGCCCGACGTGATTGCCGAAGATTGTTGCGTCCCCGACCACCGACGTGACGACGATGCTGTATTTCTCTGGCGGTGAGAAGCGAGAAGCCGGTGTTGGTTTTATGGTCGTTCATCGAACTTCCGCCAGCATCACCGCTTTCCAGCCAGTCTCCGAGCGGCTCGCCGTCCTGACTATCGAGGGCACCGTCACGACGCACGTCATTGCAGTCTACGCCCCAACCGAGACAAGCCCCAACACGAACAAAGACGACTTCTACGAACGCCTTCAGCTTATCTTGGACGCCACGCCAAAAACCGATCTTATCGTCATCGCTGGTGACCTAAACGCGCACGTCGGATCTGAAAGACTCGGCTGGGAGGCCACCTTGGGACGCTTTGGCCATGGAGAAATCAACGACAGTGGACTTCGGCTCCTGTCCTTCGCGGCGGCCAATAACATGGTCAATGGGAACAGCATCTTCCAGCATCCTCTCAAGCACCGGCTCACCTGGAGAAAGCCGAGTGGTAAAGATTTGGCGATGGATTATGTCCTCATCAACACCCGATTTCGATCATCCCTTCAAGACGTCCGGGCGATGAGGGGCCCGGACTGTGGATCCGACCATTATCTTGTCTGCGCCCGACTACGACTGAAGCTCCATCGTGCCAAACGAGCGGCACCGAAGCCGCCTCGACTTGACTGGCGACAGCTAGCCAATGCCGACCGTCGCCAAGAATTCCAACTAGCCCTCTCGAACCGGTTCGCCCAGCTAGCCGACCCGGATGACGTGGATGAAGAAGAGCAGAAGATCGCCGAGGCTATCATCGACAGTGCCCGCCCACTGTGCCCGCCTATTCGACATCGAACGCAGCTCTGGATATCAGAGGAGTGCCTTGACCTGGTGGCCGAGCGGAAGAAGGCAAAGTTTGTCGACTTTGAACGGTATCGGCAACTAAACCGGGACATCCGTAGGATGAAGAGGGACCGTGAAGTCTACTGGGACCAAGTGGCTCATGATCTCGAAGAAGCAGCGTCGAGGCACGAGTACCGAACACTCTAACGCACGTTGCGTGGTCTTAGTGGCAAGTCCAAGTCCACAAATGACAACATCAAGAAAGCCGATGGCACTTTTGTTCGCTCGACGGCCGAACGCCTGCAACGTTGGAAGGAATTCTTCGACGGTCTCTACAATCACGACCCGCCTCAAGGCCCGCCTGCAGCGCCGCCAGTGATTGATCTACCCCCCGCGCCGATGTCCGATGCCGAACCGACCCTCAAAGAAGTCAAGCTCGCTGTGTACGCCTTGAAAAATGGGAAGTCACCTGGATTGGATCAGGTTGCCGCGGAAGGAATCAAGGCCGGTGGCGACACCCTCCTCCCTCGACTCCACAACCTCATCAAGTCGATCTGGAGACTCGACAAAGTCCCAACAAGATGGAAGAAGGCCATCATCATCCCGATTCACAAGAAAGGCGACAGCCGCGAGTGCAATAACTATCGCGGAATCAGCCTTCTTTCAGTCGTCGGCAAAGTCTTCATGAAAATCCTGCAGTCGCGACTCCTAAAGCACCGCGAACAGACGAGCCGAGAAGAACAAGCTTGATTCCGACCAGGGCGTGGATGTTGCGATCACATCTTCGCCCTCCGGCAATTGGTCGAGCGGTATATCCGATATGGACAGCGAACAGTGATTGCCTTTATCGACTTCAAATCCGCCTGCGCAGAGCATTCGATGGTTGCCACGGGGTTCAATTCGCCGATGACCAATTCGTAACTGACCTCATGTTCGCCGACGACAGCGCCATCTTCGCGCACGATGATGCCGAAGCCACGGACATCCTCTATGACATCGCCCGCCACGCTCGACCCTATGGCCTCAAGATCAGTGCCGAAAAGACTAAGGTCATGACAACCGATGGATCACCAGCAGCTGTATATCTTGAAGATGTGCAGCTGGAACAAGTGCAAAAATTTAAGTACCTCAGCTCATTGATCCAAGAGAAGAAAATTGCAGCGACGGCGGACATTCACTCAAGAATCGGACAAGCGACGGCTGCTTTCGCCTCCCTCCGACGGTGCGTCTGGAGGAAATCCAACGTCACCCTTTCCACGAAGATCCGCCTGTATCGATCGATGATGCTCTCAATTCTCCTCTATGGATCTGAAGCCTGGGTCATTCTCAAGCATGACCTCAACAAGCTCGAGGTATTTCAAATGCGATGCCTGCGACAAATCCTCCAAGTCTCCTTGTGCGACCGCATTAGCAACGACGAGATACGCCAGGCTTGGAAGAAAATCGTTGGTGAAATCGGTACCCCTGCGGCACCCACAGCAGCGTATTGGCTGCTCCCCCCCCCGCCGACCGCCACCTAGGGACCAAAGAAGAAGAAGAAGGCGATGCAAACATTTGAACAGGGTCATTTTTATAAATTCAACTATTATTTTCTCTTGTGGACTACATGTAAACACCTTTTATGTGAAATATCTAAAGTCAGTAAATAAACAACATGCGTTTTGTATGATCCCTCTTATTTTGGTAAAATAATTGACATTTTTAATGATTCTAAAAGGGGGAAGTAAAATGTTGACCTCAACTGTTCAAAACTTTGAAGTCAGTAATTTTTTTTCTTTCTTTTTAAGAAATTAATACTTTTGTTCAGTAAGGATGTGTTTAATTGACAAAAAGTGATAGCAAAGACCTATATTGTTGGGCAAGATTTCTATTTTAAATAAATGCTGTTCTATTTAACATTTTATTCATCAAAGAATCTTGAAAAAAGAATCACAGATTCCAAGAAAATATTAGGCAGCTCAATTGTTTCCAACACTGATAATAAATGTAGCATATTAGAATGATTTCTGAAATATCGTGTGATACTGAAGACTGGAGTGATGACTGATGAAAATTTAGCTTTGTATCACAGAAATTATATTTTAAAGTATATTAAAATAGAAATTGCTAAATATTTCATAATATTACTGTTTTTTTTTCTGTATTTTTCATCTAAATAAATGGAACATTGATGAGCATAAGAGACTTCTTTAAAAAGCATTAAAAAACGTACTGATCCCAAACTTTTGAATGGCAGTGGTGGGGCCGACATCAGCATAATTACTATATACATACAGTAATTTAATTGTTCAAACATGCCACCACTAAATGCACACATTTAAATAATATATTGTAGAAATCCATCAGGCATAGGTTGTGTCTCGAAGTAGACTAAAAGACCTCTGAGCAGCATGTAAGAAAGTTTAACAGCTCCTGAGTTCAGGTCTGTGTTATGTTTCAGTCTGCGCATCAGGAATGTTATAAAACCGAGCAGACTCCACACCAGCCTGTCATGTTTGCCTTACGGCGCCATGCACACTTACTCATACACCTGTCAGTACCATGGGAAACGCATTAGCGTGAGTGTGTGTGTGTCTGCTTGTGCTGAGCTGGCCTGACAGAGAGCAAAAATGCTGGAAATGATTGGAGTTGAGAGGAAGACAAAAAGGCAAACAGGCCATCTGCTGGTCGAGGGGGAGATGAAGAGAGTGTGAGAAAGAGATGCTGAAAGAGAAAGATGGGGAGAGACAGTGAACGTGAGAGAGAGGGGAGAGAAAAGGAGATTAAATAAAATAGAGGGATGCGGGGTGGCTGGCAGGTTATCCGAAGCGTGTCAGAAACACTCTCGCCGGGTGTCTTTCATTTTCAGCCTGTGAGCTGCAGTTGGGCTAGCTCTTGTGCTTCTAGTTGCCTTGTGGCTGTGCATTCCTGCACTGAGTGCTGGATCTCAGCCTGTTCTTATGAAGGTGGTCTACCTGGAGGAAGCTACCTGTTTGGGATCTCCATTCATCTCAATAAGCACTATAGATGGGCCTCTTTAGCTTAAGCTTTGAATGGTTTATTACCTTTTTTCTCACTACGTTTTCCTGCCTGGTAATTTCTGTCACTAATTTAGAGCTGCAAACTGCTCTATAAATCAGACATGCGTAGCACTGCACATAAAATCTGATGCATTTTGCAGTTTATTCTGCAAAGAATTAAAAGCTTGTTTAATTGATTACAAAAATGGCTTTCTACAATCATGAGAGAAACTAGAGGATCCCATTTGTTGACTGTTTGGTCAAGATGCAATAAGCAATAAATATTTACAGAAATATGTTGCCAACTTTAAGAAACAACTCTGATCACTTCCAGATTTTGCAAAACTTTTTAATTAAGATACGACAGAATAAACTTGGGTAAGTCTGGCAAATACTGCAAGTATTTATTTGTTTATTTTTGTTAATTTAAAGCAATTTAACGGTCTGTTAACTTATAACAAATGTAAAAACATGTAGCGAGTCAATAACAAAACTGTCAAACAATACAAGAACAAACTCCTGTTTCATTTATTATAATTATTATTTATTTGTTTTAACTTAATACCTTTGAAGTAAACAAATTTCCAACCATTCAGCATGCTACCTGAAATATTAATGTAAATTGTTACCAATATTCTTTACACCAATGTTTTTCATAATTGTAAAACAAAGATTATTAGTATATTTAAAAAGAAATGTTGTTCATATTTAATTCAGTGTTACTTGCCATTTCTGTATAATTAATTGTAAAGCTGAAGTAGAATTTTCAGTTTTTTTTTCTTTTTTTTTACACTGACAAAATCATATATTATATATCATAGTATTTTTTTTATTTTCTAACATGCTTAAAGGTCGGAAATATGTTTACTTTAAAGCTGGTAGTTAAAAGTAATAATAATAAAAAATCAGGAGTTTGTACCTGTATATTGTTCTGCAATTTTGTCATTGACTATATATATACATATATAGATTATTTTTTGCTTTTTTGAATGTTTTTAGCAGAAAAAAGTACTATGATAAAATACAAAAAAATAAAAAAATAAAAAATACTATGATAATAAATCAATAAGCCCCAAGAATCCGTCGTTTACAGTGAATTTATAACAGCTAAGGGCCGTTATTAGGCACAACGCAAAAACCCCTTAGCTTTTATAAATTCACTGTAAACCACGGCTTCTTGGGGCTTGTTGCATATATAAAATGGTTATTCCATATACTTAGTAAGGTTTTACAAAATAAAACAGAGCAAATAAAGAGTAATGATATTAATACAAACATCATTCTTTCTTCAAACAATGTAGTTCCTCAGAAACAGTTGTGGCTGAAACATAGTTGCTGGTAAGCAACACACAGATGTAAACAAAGGTGTATGTTCAAACGCAGCTCAAACAATCAGAGTGAAGGACTGGAACAATCGCGTTATTAGGCATGACCCGAAGTGGAGTGCCTAAAACCCCCCTAGCTGTTATAAATTCACTGTAAACCATGGCTTCACGGGGCTTATTGCTTTATTATAAAACGGACTGTTCCAGTCCTTGAATCTGATTGGTTGAGCCATGTTTGAAGCTGTTCTTTATTACTGGGCTCTATAGGAACCCATTCAAATAGAGCCCATTTGTTTTTAATGTAGCAAACGGCAGCAGCATCGTGTCATTTACACACTCATTTAACTTTGAGGAGTGAGGCACTGACATCAGGTCATTGCGACATTGCAAAGTGATGGCGCTATGGAGCCATGTGCTTTTTAAAAACATTTTAATAGGTTTAAAATTAGATCATCAGCTCGGAATATATGCTAATTTGACTAGAAACACTGGAGACCGGAAATGCAAAGCACCCTTCCAGTTAAGAGTCAGACATGACTTCTGCGTCCAGGAAAAATGTCTATAATAAAATATTTGCAATACTGCCTACAAAACAAACACACACACACACACACACACACACACACTTTGACCATCCTGAAGCAAAACCGGTTGAGAATCACTGCATTTACCTTGCAATAGATAGAGCTCTCTGTTTTTGCTGAACTCAAAATCAGCCTCATTTTGTGTTTCTCCAATGAAGAGTTACTAGAAACTCTGTTAATTAAGTTTGAAAGGAAATATGGAGTTAGTAAACTTTGAATCCGATTTGTTTCACTGCCAAACATTAAAAATAACTGCAAACAAGTTTTGGCTCTTGAATACTGAGTAACAATGCAGAGCCAGTTCACAAACTGAAAAGATTTTCCAAAAATAGTCTTAAGATGAAAGAGACACCGACTGCCCTCAAATTTTGTTTTATCCTCAAAAAGGGTCACATCAATTACAGAATAAGAAAAATATGCAATACTACATTTCAAAATCAACTAGTCATTGGGGTGTCTGAATCAATCAGCTAATCAATTGTAGGGATAGTTCACCAAAAATGAAAGTTCTATCATCTACAACAAACACAAAAAAGATAACTTGAAGGATGTTTCAACTACAGTTTTTTTGGTCTATAGAATGAACACCACTGGGGTTCAAAACAAGACCGAAACCCACTGACATCCATTGTATGCAGACTTCCATTGTGTTCCACAGAAAAGAGTAAGTCATATAGTTTGAAATGACATGGGGGTGAACAAAGTTACGGAAATGTAATTTAGGGCAAACTGTCTTTTCACAGAAGCCCTCAATTATGTATTTTCCCATATCTATCAGCTAAAGCACAGCTTTAAAAAAAAAGATATCACAACAAAAAAAAGTATAGGAAAACAATTGTAGGATGACAGCTCGACCACAGCGACTCATCACTATTATAGAACGCAGCTGTCTTGATGTGTATAAGCAAACCGTATGTGAATATAACCATATTCAGCACTCTAAACCAGAAATGACAGCAGTATGTGTGAACGTTCCCAGAGAGAGAACACAAAAGACAGACTGTGACTGCACTTGAATTACTGCTTGAAAAACATATATAACTGTAGGGAGTTTGCCTCTCCACTTCAGTCACATTCGGCCCGCAACATTCCTCTCAGCATGCTCCAGGCCTCCGCTAGCGCACAGCACAAAGTCTTATGGGAGCTCATTGTGTTGGTTATGTGGAGCTCCACAGACAGATTCATTAGCCAGTTCCTGGGCATAAAAAAGGACCGTCCTGCCACCGAGGCCCATTGCCAAATTTCCATTTTAATTGCAGAGAGGGAAACGGAGAGACGGAAGGAGAGTAAGTGTACGATCCTATTACCGCTCTGGGGTAGAGAGGCAGCCCTACGGTCTACGCGAACAACAAATTAATCATCTCCCTAATGCTCGGCAAAAGCCACGACTTCTACCCTCCACAACAAAAGGTGGAGTGTGTCCTTCACTCCCTCTCCCGCTATTAACAGGGAAGATGAATGTATTTTCAGAGTCTCGGACATGGGCGGCTCACAAGTGCGGAAGAAAAACAAGCATGAAACATTACACGGCCCATCATTTCAGAAACTGTTTGCTCCAAATCCAATATTGATTTTTTTGGTTCTCGGTGAGAATGAAGCTATTGATTAAAAACACGAAGGGAGCGAAGGAACACAGCTGTCATTAGGAAATAAGAGAAACTCTTAATGGAGAGGCAGAGGCAGTTTAAGGAAGTGCTGAAAGAAATTAAATTCACCCATGCAGAAAGTTACGGGTGCGAAACCAACTGCCGCCTAAACCTGCTACAACATATGAATGCCCTGTGCCAGTTATGGAAGATGATGCAAATTCAACCCAGGGCCGTGTCGTCTGCCACGAAGACATCTGTTGTTGATGAACAACGTAATTACTTACAGTCTAGGCAAAAATAAAGCTTTGCAAAACAACATATTTGAGCACAGATTAAAGCCTGTCAAGGAGCCTTTATCACAGTTATGTGTAAAGTGCCTCTGTCTCTAGAAGATACAGCAAACTGGCATGTCTTCACTCTTTATTTGCTTTCACTCTTTCTCTTTTAATCTCTCTTCCTTTCATATTATCTTTATCTCTTTCACACTTCTGTGTTAGCATAAACAACATGCATGCATGGGTATTAAAATTAAGTCTTGAAAGTAACCAATAAATGTCCATTTAATTTGTATACCATTTATAATATCAATATTAATCATGAATGCAAACTAAGTTGTTTGGATGAAAGCATCTGTCAAATCCATACAAGTATATTGCAGTATATTGTAACAGCGCTCCTGGAGAACTTTAACACCTTTAAGAATTTTAAGAATATTCTTAAGAATCAAAGATTTCTCTTTCTTTTTTGGAGACCTTTTGATCTTTAGAAGCTAAGAAAGAAGCAATCAGGATTTGCAAAGACATTCTTGATGAGCAGTAGCATTTTGGATGAAAGCATTTTTCCTGACAGGCCCCTTCAGGGGTTTTGACCTAAGACTCTGAATCTCCTTGACAAACGAGGGTTTAACTCTTAAGCATTACTAATCTCTAGGGCAGACAGGAATCACAGCCTTTTTCCAACAGCAGTACGTCGCTGAAAAATGATGGAGGCGTCAATTCAGGTCAGCCAGATGAAAAGCGTGTGAAATGTACTAACAGTACATTTGCTTAGAAATAAGGTATCTTATGATGACATTAATATAAATTCAATTTATTAGTCTACAACTACCACCAGGTGAACAGTTATGACAATCAGTCAATACATAAAAATGATTTTATTTCCATAAATCTAAACTATATGCAGTTATTCTTGATAATAGAAGCATAGAAGGGCTATTTTTAAAGATTAGTGATTCAAATCACCCTTAAATTTAGCATACTGCTCTGAAAGTTTAGTGGACTAATGGTGCTTGAGATTGACTTCCTTAGGAATTGCACTTTCCCCTTTTTCCCAGATTAAGCAGGTTGAAGTTCCATTTAACGACCAGAAATAGAACCAAACTGGTTTTAATTCAATGTTATTCACATAAATCAAATGGCTTTTCGACAGGAGTTTGAATGACAGGCGACAACACTGAATCTGGCATTTTGTCCGACAAACAACCCAGACAGAGGAACAGAAGAATAGCGTTGGTGGACTTAAACTCGAAAAATGGTGTGTACTGACATCTTTCCACAGTTAAAACAAGGTACCTTCTGATGTTCATGTTTATTTCATGCTTTAACTAGTAAAGAGGAGAAGATGATTGGTGCACACGCTGCTTGAACTAAGGCAATCAATTTTAGTTACAATACATTTATTTTAAAAAATTTTCTCAGAACATGCAGGGTCAGACTTTTTTCTCAGAACTGGGAGATACAAACTCGTAATTGCAAGTTTTAAAGTTAGTAGTCCTAAAATTCATCCTTAATTGTCTCCATAAGGAGAAATTTGTCTTGAGCGGTCAAGAGAGCATATCAACTTTACAAAACTTCACAATATTAATTAATTGTGAGATACAAACTCGCAATTCTGACATTTTTTCTGAGAATTGCATAATATAAAGTCACAATTGTGAGTTATAAAGTCAGAACTGAGTGATATAAACTCGCAGTTGTGAATTATAGAGTCAGAATATAGACTTTATATAATGATAAAGTCAGAATGCAAGAAATAAAGAGTTTGTATCTCACAATTCTTACTTTTTTTCTCAGATTTGCATGATATAAAAGTGTCACAATTATGAGATATAAAGTCAGAATAACGGGCTATAACCTTGCAATTGCGAGAAATAAAGTCAGAATCGCAAGATAAAAACTCACGATTCTGACTTTTTTTTTTTGCAATTCTGACTTTTTTTCTCAGAATTTTGAGATGTAAACTTGCAATTGTGAGTTAGAAAGTCATAATATCAGGATATAACCTCACAATTGCGAGAAATAAAGTCAAAATCGCAAGATACAAACTCCCAGTTCTGACTTTTGAGATAGAAAAAGGCAATTGTGAGTTACAGTCCAATTCTAAGGAAAGAAAAGACTGAAAAAAAAAAAACTGATATGTTCTCAGAATTGCAAATTTATATCTCACAATTCTGAATTAATCTCACAATTTCATGTTATAAATTATATACACTGTATAAACTATTTTATATATAAACTCTGAGAAAAAATTGCGAGTTATACATGGGTAGATAGATAGAAATGGGCACACATAATAAAATGCACACATTTGTGAATAAACTCCATTTGCTTCAGATAGACACTCACAAATAAAGTGAGTGCATGTGTCTGTCAACTAAAGTTGTTTTGAATACACTAATGTCCCAGTTGTTTTATTTTAATATAGACATTACTTATCAGTCATCATGGAAATCACAAAACTTAATGACCCAAAAACATTTTAACTAGAGTTTCACCTGAATACCATTTATTGTTTTCCCTCATTTAACACAAAGACGAACCCTGTGCGCTGTCTCTTATCTGTGCAGAATAAACATGCTGCACTGTATATCACGTCCATCAACAGCATGTGTCCACATAGTAATTACCCACACTGACCAATCAAGCCTTCATGAGAGGACTATGAGATCCACTCTTATCTTTTCTGGGCAAAGAAAGCTCAGGTAGAGTCAAAACACAGAGTGATATTAGACTGCTAATGGATTGATTGATGAAAGGTTTATGACCCCTGGACTACAACACTATTGAACCAGGCCCATCGGCTAATGGCTCTTTCCCAGACTCTCTTTAACTAATATTGGCTGAAAAGCCAATGAAACTTTGACTGCAATGTACAGTACTGATGGAGAAACCTTGTCAGTAACCAAGATCAAACACTGATGGGAATTCTTGCCTGCAGGAAAATATTTAAATTCAATTAGTGCATTGAATTTAATGTTATTTCAGTGTGACCTCCTATAGCTTTACAAAACTATACAAATGACATATACAATGCCTTGCAAAACTATTCATACCCCTTCATTTTTTTTCACCATTATGACAAAGCAAAAACAGAAATGTCATAATAAAAAAAAAAAAAGAAAGAAATAAGTACACTGCATAAGTATTCATACCCTTAACTCGGTACTTATCTGAAGCACCCTTACAGCCTCAAGTGTTTTTGGGTATGATGCAACAAGCTTTGCACATCAGCATTTGGCAATTATCTGCCATTCTTCCTCTCACCTCTCCTGAGCTAAATTTCAACTGTCTCAGATAAGGGTATGAATACTTATGCAATAGAATCATTTCAGTTTTTTTTAATTGTTAATAAATTTGCATGGTAAAAAAAAAACGTTTTTTTGCTCTGCCATTATGGTGTATAGATTGTAGAATCGTGGGGAAAAAAAGTAATTTAAAGCAGTTTAACATAAGGCAGCAACATAAAATGTGAAAAAATAAAGGGGTATGTATATTTTTGCAAGGCACTGTACAACCCAGGTATAGAACATCTGTATATGTTTATGTTCACAAACATTCTATCAACATCCTCTTTTCCTTGGCATTAATGTGAAATACAATCTTCCATCACCTTGTACAAGCATATGTTGACTTGTTAACCTGCTGTGCCAGAGGGACAACAGACTGAGAGGCTATTCAGTTTCACCTGTCAGTCTTTTGTAGCCCAAGAGTGCATCTGGTTTGGATCTATCTGGCTTGTGCAGCAGAGAAATGTCTGTTTTACAGTAACATGCAGGATCAGCTAAACATGAGACGTCAAATATCTCTCAGAGCAGCAAAACTGCTGAGTGGAAACAGGGAAGAGAATGAAGACAAGAAGCTGCAAATATGGATACTAGACCGTGATCTGTGTGTGCACTTTATAGTGCATTGCCTTCTGACACCAATATTGAGCTTGATTGAGAAGAATCCAGATGGAGGTGAAATGTCCTCCAAGGGCACTTCGACCTCAAGGGACCACAAATGACTAAGGTCAAGGTTCAGGTTAAGGATCAGTTAAGTTTTGGTTAAGTCTATTAGGAAATTGACATTTGCTAACCTAGAAATAAGGGTTAAGTGATGTAGTCAAGAATTAACTATAGGTCAAAAGGCACATTAAGTTGTCTAATTTAGTTCAGAAGACCAATGCCAGATTTGATCAAGGAAATGCAATGCGTGGGTTTCACTGTGGGTCATTCCAAGGACAATAAAAGTACACTGTTAAATATAGCAATGCACAATTCCCACTGACTTCAGAAGAGTGAAATCGCTACTTGTACTCAGTGTCGCTGAGAGCGTGGTTGCGCTCTGGGGCTGCTGTAGGATTTATGAACGGCTCATAAAAACCATTCACGGATCATCGATCTAGGAGGTGTTTTGGACAGAGATGAGAGGTGACAGAAATCAGCACTCTGACAAGACACACATTAGAACCGCAGAGGTAAGTATTATGTTGAGCTTGCTCGAAGCACTGCATAGGACTAGCTTTGATTAAAGTGTCCAAAACCTGTGAAAGATGAGATGAAAAGCCCAAACAGATGAACCTCCCCATGTCTGCTGATATCATAGATTTTACGGCTGCTTCAAGGTGAAATGTGCTGCTTCTGTGTGCCTATTGACTAACCGCCTACTGTCAAACCGCTCAAACAAACAATGTTTTGAAAATGGGATGCAGTCAAAGTGTAAATGGTCAAAGTGTTTTCTTTGTGCACAAAAAGTATTCTCGTAGCTTCGTAACATTACGGATGAACCACTGATGTCACATAGATTATTGTATTGATGTCGTTACTACCTTTCCGGGCCTTGAACGTCCCAGTTGCATTGCTGTCTATGTAGGGTCAGAAAGCTCTCGGATTTTATCAAAAATATCCTAATTTGTTCTGAAGATGTTTACGGGTTTAGAACGAAATGAGGGTGAGTAATTAATGACAGAATTTTCATTTTTGGGTGAACTATCCATTTAAAACCCCGAAAAATTCAGAGAGTGAGTTTTGTTGTATACACACACAAAATGATAAAATAAGTGAATCACCGTATTTAAATGCTATTGTCACTCCTGAAACATTACGTGGCCCTAAGATTTCTCTGTATTCTGAATTAACTAAAGACTTAAGATCTGCCTGCTGGGAGGATGAGAGAAACTGTGTAGAGAACGTCAGCGCCCTTTAATGTCATCCACCGCTGTCTGCTGATGAGCAAGACATGACAGGCAGAAATAGAGAGGAGAACAGGGACAAGTGTTTTTTTTTTTTGCTCATGAGAGTTGGCACTGATGCCGCTGTGTATTTGAACAGCTGAGATTGTTTTGATAAGAGCAGTCCAGAGACAGACAGCTCACAGAACAGATGTTTGGGTCCCTGCTCTGTGGACTACTGTTGTCATCTCCCTGATCGCTCCCACCACTCTCAGCTTGCTAATATCAACAGCACATTTGGCCAGAGTACAGCGAGCAACTGATGCCTAGCAGAAAGAGAGAGAGAGACGTGTTATCTCAAGGAATGGACTAATATTAAAGGAGACCTATTATGCCTCTTTTGACAATATGTAATATAAGTCCCCAGAATGTGTCTGTGAAGTTTCAGCTCAAAATACCCCATGAATCACTTATTATATAATTTTGAAAATGCCCATTTTGAGTGGAAGCAGAAACACACTGTTTTCATGCATGTCTCTTTAAATGCAAATGAGCAGCTGCTCCCCGCCCCTTTTTCCAGAATAGAGCTATGCCTCTACAGGTTGTACCTCAGATATTCTGCCAAAAAACATCTGTTCAGTTTTGATTATCATGTCTATCATGCAGAAATCATGAGTTTTAAAGCCATATTTGCTTAAACAACTGATATATGATTTTCTGAGCGCACACATCTGAAGCACATGCACAGCAAGCAGCTGTCACATGGCATGTGAGTGCTAAATTAAATTCTCTTTCATGTCGCATTGCGCTTGAACTGTCAAATACACACAAGTTTATGTTAAAAACACAAATGAGTTACAAAAACAGTTGATTATGTCTGTGAAGGTAAACAGCTGGGAAAGAAATCGCATGTTTATATTAGATCTGTGTTGCAGCACCGTAATATAAGTAAATAAATCAATAAATTGTCTCCTTTCAGTCTGGGACTCTAAATAAGTGTTCTGTGCTCGTTAGTGCAGCCAAAGACAGAACAGTTAGCATGCTTTGCTCAAACTTTTGCCATGACGTTAGAACTGGTACACCGTTGCCGCTTGCGTAAACTAAATGACGATGCCATGGGTGAAAACATGCAGATTAAGAAGTGGTAATATTATAATAAGACCCCTTTTCTACATCACAGGGGGAGCGAAATCTGAGAAGCTTGTTTTTGGCAGAGAAAGGCTTACCAAAACAAAGTTACTGGGTTGTCCTTTTTCACATTTTCTGGTTGGTAGATGCACCAGGGGCCTGATTATAGCACTTAAACATGGAAAAATAATCAGATTTCCATCTCCTTTAAAGCAGCATCAGAAATATATTTTTTTAAATTGTAGGGATAAAACAGTGTAGGGATAGAACAGTAAAAGAGAAATCAATAGCTGTCTTTCCATCTTAAAACTTTAGAGTCTAAAAAAAAACTAACAACACCTAAACCTAACAGAGCATCATTTTACAATCACAGAGTGAATATACAGAATGCTGATGTGCAGAAACTAGCATGGCCTGTAGCACTGTATGTGTCCTTGCTTTAGATGCTTTAAAGAAAATTTAAGGTGCACTTAAGTTCTGGCTGGCGTTTCTTTGTCCCAGTCCTCATGGTCTGTATGTTGACACCTACTGGCATGGACTTTATGAACTACCTACATTAACTGTCTTCTATGGCAGCATCCTATTCCTAACAGAGACGGAACCTCATAAATGACCGAAAGATTTATTGATTTTAATAGAGTGTGGTGTTAGCCTGTCAGGACTAGGGCATCATTCTTGGCATGATACCCTAATAAGAACTTACATGCATAACACACATAAAAAGTTAATTTTAAATTAAATGTGTTTAATTAATTATATTTATAGTCAGCAGTTATTTTGCTTTATCTGCATGTTTCAATTACTTTTTCAGTGTTTGCTGCAGTTCATATGCTGTCTATATACACTACTGTTTACAATTTTTAAAGAAATTATTACTTTCAGCAAGGATACATTTATCAAAAATGTGAGTAAAGACATTTATAATGTTACAAAATATTTATATTTCATATAAATGTCAAGTTCTGTCATGAAACTCCAGATGGCGCAGACAGGTAGTTAATGCAAACCGATGATATTCACAGCGCTAAACTACTTGGCACAAGATTATTGGTTCACATTGCATATTCAGCAAATGAACTTGCTGTTCTACAAATATATGTCTGGTTAGCATTCACTAGAGCATTTTGCAGCACGTATTCACAGTTACTCTGAAACCCTCCACCTCCCCAGCTCCACCTGTATAGATCTGCTACACTCAAAAAAAAAAAATGATTCTACAACACTGTTCAGTTTATTTAAAATAATAATTTTCATTTAACACCATTGTGTTAGGTTTCCCATTTAAACAATTGCATTGTGTCAAACGGACTTGAATCAGTTGTGTTTTGTTTCAACTCAATATTTTGATTTTGAAATAACATGTTTCAATTAAGAAGCCAAAAATAACATCTGATGCTTGTTCAATTTACTTAAGTAAATTAAGTTAATCCAACACAATTTTTAACAACCACTTTACTTAATTAATTTGAGTTGAGAGTACATTAATTATTTTACTTGTGTAACTAGGAAGTCGATTTTCCCTTCCCATCATGCTTTGCACATGGTTCGATAAGGAGAGTAAATGTTGAAATAAAATGTTATTTTATGCATTTTTTATTAATATGATAAAATTGGGAGATTTGTTAATGTTTAATGTTCTTCTATGTTTGTATTTAAAACAGTTTCTGGTATGTTAGTGTTTTTGAGGGTTACCATTGTGGTAAAGTGTAGAGCATGTGCTTGGGTTGAGGACCTGCTAGCATGAGTTAAAGTTGTTTTAATAATAAAATAAACAACTACTTTGGGCATGCCATGAATATAACAAAGCCATCTTATGGCTAATGCCTGACAAGTTGACTGCCAAGTTATTTGTTTACCAGTTTATCATGTTTTAGTTTGAGCATAAAATAATCACTTCATAAATGCATCAATTTCATTGAAACTATATTTGATCAAATTGAGTTGGCCCAACCTAATAACATTTCATTGCATGAATTTGTTTCTTATGAGTTGGGGTTACACATATTTATTGGATGGAAATCCTGCCCTCAATTAAATTGAGCTCATCCAATGAATTATTTTTCTGTACAGGTGTACAGGTTATTATATATGCTATTCGTGTAGCAGCAGTATGTCTTAAATACTCACAGCACCGTATCGGCATATGTATTGGCAGTAGCAAGTTCCTGTACTTGCTTTGCAGCAGCAGCAATAATCTACAACAACAGCAATAACTGAAAGCAGCGTAGCAGATCTATTCAGCCAAGACCAAATACATTGACATCGTCATATCCATTACCAAGCTAAAATCTTCTGAGAGTTGTCATTATAGAAATACATTCGGTCTTTTAAACTTTCTATTAATCAAAGAATCCTGAAATCCTGATTGAAGTTTTCACAAAAACATACAAAGCTAAACCGCTTTCCACATTGATAATAATAACAAATGTTTCTTAAGCATGAAATCAGCATATTAGAATGATTTCTTAAGAATCATGTGACACTGAACACTGGAGTAATGATGCTGAAAATTAATAAATTGCATGTGAAATATTAAAATATAAAAGTTATTTTACTCAAAACTAATACAATAAATAAACGAACAAATGAAGCCTTTTTGAGCATAACAGATTTCTTTCAAGAACATAAACCGTACTGAATTTTGAATGGTGCTGTACTTTTAAAAAAGTTCCTGCCTGCAGCTTTAATGTTTTAAAGCCTGTGAATGCGTACGTGCGTTTGTGCATGTGAATCATAGTCGCTTTTCCGCAGTCAGGCAGCTGTCATAAATAGTCTTTATCTCAACACCACCCACTGGAGGTAAATACAGCACATTAAAACATTACATATGAAATTGATTCACTTCTCCCAGCATTACAAAAACACTGGACAGTGATCGATCAGTCCAAACAAAAAGCGAGATATGCTTTCGGCGTAGTGCAGGTGCTCTGGGCTGTGGCTTCATTAGTTTTATTACATTGTATGGACGTTATATGGATGCTGATGTGAAGATTTATGCTAATGTCTCACCTCTTGTTTTATAATGCAACAAGGTCATACAGGCTGCTACAATAGCTAGTGAATGGTAGCCAGTGATTTACTTGCTTGTTATTTCACGCTTGTCGTTAGATCCTATTGTGGAACACTTTCATAAAATCCATAAATAATTTAACACTTTGATTTAAAATTTAAATCAAACAACGGACTCATTTGTGCATACAACATTCCTATTAACCTAAATAATAATAATAAAAAGAACAAATTAATTTATATTTCTACATTTTAATTTATTAATTAAATACAAAATACTTTAAATGGTAGTTTTATATATTTATTTAATTGAATATTTTTTTTTTTTTTAAATCATGGGAGGAACAGTTGGTCTGGTGCAGCAGATGTTGTTTGCACCTGATAAGTTCTGGAGGTAACAGTGAGGACAGCTCAGTCAATGAAAGTTTCTCACACACTTCAGTCTAGATATTGAGCACAGCAGGTCTAGCACACTCTTAGCACTCAGTATGTTATTCCAGCAATTAGCAGTAATCTGGTATGATTCAAATTATATTGCAACTATTTAAAAAAGTCTAACAGGCTTGGGTGTATTTTGAAAGCACATCCAGATTTCCATGCATATGTTCCCAGAGCTCTTTTCCAACACGCTCTTCCTACACAGTCGCGCCATGCAGATGTATGCGGCGTAAGATAAAGGAGCCATCCAATGAATAACAGATCGCCAAATATTCGTTTGACTTTTCATTCAGGCCAATGACTGCAGATGGCATTTAAAAGATTCGTGAAATAGTCTGCATTTTCAAAAAACAAGTGAAAGATGCTCTTAGCAGGGGCAGTTTGAAGAAGAAATCTCACTGCATATCCAAAATATATCAAATCAATTCAGCTGGCGTACTATCAACTTCAATAACAGTCAGGTCAAATGAGGTAAAATAGCAGAGTAAAGCTGAATGCTCTGAACTGGTGTAATCTTTCCATATCGCTTCAACTTGTTATAACATGTACCAAAGAAATTTAACATTGTGAAAAGCAAAATAGTTGAAAATACTCAAATGCAATCTTTATCTCTGTGGAAAACACTTGGACTGCAAACATTTCCATTTGAACTGCAACGGCCAGTGTGAAAAAACTGCTCAGGGCCAGTGAAGGCATCCATCCGCAGCCTGTGCTTACCAATCAACTTAGGCATGAAATGTGATGATGGCCCTGCTCTTTGGCCTTGCTGCTTAACGAGCATATATTCACCCGTATATTATGCAATTATGCCAAATGGAGTCGACACTGTTACACCAGCTGTTGTTTAATCAACCTCAGAATAAGGAAATAGCTTTAAATTCATGGTTTCCACTGTCTTACAAAAAAACAGGCGAAGGCTAAAGAAAGTATTGTGGAATAACTTTAAGTGATGAAACATCACGTTCTGCAAGTACTAAGAGGCACTGTGACAGGAAACAATTAAGATTATACATTTCAATAACATCTGTAAAATAAATAAGTTTTTTATTTAATTTTATTTAAATGAAGGGTTGCATAAATGAACACACCATTGATTAAACACTTAATATGTCTTCTAAGTATATTCTTGGCAGGGTTGCCAGGTTTTCACAATTGCTACTCCGCATTTAGAGGGGGTCCCACATTAAAATTCGCCTTTCGGGGGATAAAATACACATTTTTTTGTTTGGGTTCCCCTTGTAAATTCGTATTTCAGGGGCTAAATATGACGTTATAGGGGTCCCTTCAGCTCGCAGACACTAAAAACAACCCATGGCAACAGTGTTAAAGTAGCCCAATTTCACAAGAAAACTGTGGACTTGGGAACAAAGTGTAAAATGTTGTGACAAAGCATCCCATCTATCCTTTATAACCACTGGAAATTGTGCTGATCTTTAATCTAGAGTGTTGCTCAACTTGATGTGCTCAAAAATGTTAAGGTTGTAGGTTTTTCACTTTGGAAGACTGTATACAGCAACTGTCACTTTGAAAAATACCCAACATCTCATGGAATAAGGAGAGGGTAATATCTTCTGTTTCAAGTTTTTATATTACATATACAATGTTGTGTGAATTCATGACACATCTCTTTCACACCTTCAGCATCATACATCCCCAAATAAGAACTTCACAAGCACAAAACTTCACAGTGGGAACCAGACACTTCTTACTGTACTCCTCCCTGTGCAATTCCACAGCATTTTACATGCTGTTAGATCCAAAATGATTGACTTGGTCTCATGAGACCAGAGTATAGAATCCCAGAAGTCTCTATTTTGTAAATATTGGCCTTATTGTGCTTTGGCTACTGTAGGTAGCTTCGGTTTGGACTTCCGCATGTTGCAAATAGCTACTCTTTTCATAACTTTTGCCAGCCTACCGTATTCACAAGTCTATTGTCTTTGAATTTCTGTTACTTTTGCTATATGTTCACACTTTATTTGGTCGTAAATAGTAAAGAGTAATTGCTGAATTTGTTAAGCTTCAGATGGGGTGTTCTCATTTATGCTTATAAGAATTGCTTTAATTTAAAGGGACAGTTCACCCAAAAATGAAAATTCTGTCAATTCACTCACCCTCATGTCATTTCAAACCCACAAGACCTTGGTTCATCTTCGAAACACCAAGGGCCAGTTTTACTAACAGCTTGCACCAGCCTTTTGGTGTTAAAATTGTACCGTCAGGTTTTACTAAAGACGCACAGTGATGAATTATTGCTGAAAAGGCGTAGACACAGTTATTTTTGTGCCTGACCTTATTGAATATGCATTTGTAGAAGTTTCCCTTTCAGACGCAAAATTTATGGGAGGAGAGTATTCAAATGAATCACACAATGCGATTTACTGACATTTGCACTTGTCAAATTACTGGCATTTGCACCATTATTTCATGTCCAAAAAAGCATGTTTTAAACTATTTTGTGCCTGAAATGGCTGTAATCATTGTTGCACCACAGTTTCTACATGTATTAATTTATTTGGAATGCCATGAGAACACATTATCCGAACAAGCCATGTTATTTTTAATTTGTTAGAGGAGATAAAAGACGACTTGCAACCCTCAACTAAGGGTCACGCCATACCAGGTCTATCAAAACTTCTAGCAAACCTTCATTTTTTGGCCTCCGGTTCTTTTCAACGTACTGTGGATTCATTATTTCTATATTCTTTATTTGTGACTACGCTAATTTGCGCTGCGCTTGGTATACTGCGTTGGTCGATATGTAAATGAGATGTTGCGTCTGTGTTTTTTACTTTGCGCATTGTTAGTAATTCACCCGCAGAAATTTTCCCTCCCATCGACGCTATTTTGGAATTGCACTCTCGTGTTAATTTGCCCTGTTTAGTAAAACTGGTCCAAATTAAGATATTTTTGATGAAATCCGAGAGCTTTCTGACCCTGCATACACAGTAATGGTACTACCACGTTCAAGGCCCAGAAAGATAGCAAGGACATCGTTAAAATAGTCAGTAAAAGAAAGCAAAAATAACAACTTTATTCAAAAATATCTTCTCTTCCGTGTTAGTCTCCGCTGCGTGTTCACGAAAGCAACAAAACGCATGCATGTGGTGCTGCTGACGCAAGAGCCGGTCACATGTCGCATGGACTATTTTAACATGGACTATTTTAACGATGGCCTTACTAACATTTTGGGCCTTGAACATTGTAGTTGCGTTGCTGTCTATGCAGGTCAGAAAGCTCTCGGATTTCATCAAAAATAGCTTAATTTGTGTTCTGAAGATGAATGAAGGTCTTATGGGTTTAGAACGACATGAGGATAATTAATGACAGAATTTTCATTTTTGGGTGAACTAACCCTTTAAATATAGCATATCCACAATCCTACGATTGAAAGTACCAACCTCTGTCTGGCCCTGTAGAAGCTCCTCCTCTTCCTCTGGAGCATCAAGTGCCACGGTAACAGACGCAAACGGACGGCTGGCCATCTGCTGGCGCTCTCGCATTAGTTGCTGTAGAAAGACACAGAAAAATAAAAATGAGAAAAAAAGTCATAAATAATATGATGCAAGGAATATCTGAAATACGATTTGCCACATGGAGTTCTGGTAGAAGCGGGAGTAGATGAGGTGAAACAGATGGGGAAGACAATCCCATTTATCATCTAGTGTTTTAGTCCATCTCTTTTGAGCACTTTCCTGATGTCTTTGAGGGGAGGGTCTATGGGCGGGTGTATATGAGTTTTCTGATCTAAAATTGTGAAATAGGCTGGGGCAATTTACTTCTAAACATGAAAGGAGACAACGGATAACTATGTGGAGACATAATCTGAGTCTGCTATGATAGCCTCAGAACTACGCCAAACGCTGTGGGTTTTTGTTACAATCAGGACTGGTAAAAGAACATTGCATTTTTTCTGTCTTCTAACCAAACTTACGTTTTTGTCTGGCAAAGTTTAAATCCCATCTGACTAGCAAGCTTTAATACATTTGCAGTGCAAAACAATCCGAAAGAGAAGCATCTTTCGACTACCTCTGGAGCTTACAACGATTTAGACCCTGTTTTTAGACACCTGTATTTGTGACCCTGGTCCACAAAACCAGTCATAATGGCACTTTTTTTTTTTAAACTAAAACTTTACATCACCTAAAAAGCTGAATAAATAAAGTTCTCATTGATGTATGGTTTGTTAGGATAGGACAATATTTGGCCGTGATACAACTACCTGAAAATCTGAAATCTGAGGTTGCAAAAAATAAATAAATAAAAAATAAATAAATTGAGAAAATCACCTTTAAAGTTGTCCAAATGAAGTTCTTAGCAAAACATATTGCTAATCAAGACTGATTAGTAATATGATATATTTACTGTAGGAAATTTACTAAATATCTTCATGGAACATGATCTATACTTAATATCCTATTTATTTTACCATAAAAGAAAAAATTTGTAGCTATTGCTACAAATATACTCATGTCACTTATAAATGGTTTTGTGGTCCAGGGTCACATGTACTGTTGTCCACAAAACTGTATCTTAATACCAAGTGTAAACAGGCTGTTAGATAAACTTTTGATGATACATTATTTACTGAGGTAAAAGTTAGAAGAGCAATGTGTCACACCAGATGTTTTCCCAGCCTTTCTGAATTTAATTTGAATCACTCGCATCTGCATCACTCACATCAGTGTGGATCTGGATGTTCTTGTTCCAAACAGTGAAATGCATTATCACTTTCCTGGAGGACAGATATGAGACTATGAGAGGAAGTCAAGGTCATGGGTGGCAGGGTGCTGTGAGTTGATTCATAGGACAGTCACAGCGATGACTGTTAAAGCTGGCTATGGGTATGTGTGTGTGTCATGGTCAAGAGACAAAGAAACTGACTAGTAGAGCATGAATGGTTTATGTTCCCTGACAAGTCCTTCAGGAGGTGAGAAGGACATTGTGGCATTTCTCACCATAGCTTGTAAACAGCCTATAAAATGCATAATTAACCTCCACATGCTGCAAACAATGCTCATCTGGGACACATGGTGTTGTATGATTGTATGTGTGTGTGAGTGTGAGACGGATATGCTTAGTACGCTTAGTTAGTTTAAAATAACGGCATGATCCTTTACCATTTTGGTTTTAGGGCCATCAAATGATTAATCGTGATTAATCGCATCCAAAATAAAAGTTTACGATTACATAATACATGTGTGTGTGCTGTGTATATTTATTATGTATATATAAACACACATACATACAGGGGTTGGACAATGAAACTGAAACACTGGCCAATATAGTGTTGGAGGTTTCATGGCTATATTTATGCAGCCTGGTGGCCAGTCTTTACTGATCGCACATTCCACCAATAAGAGCAGAGTGTGAAGGTTGACTATGTGCACCCAATAGCTCAAACATTGTACCCTGAAGGTGGTGCCGTGTATTAGGATGATAATGCACCAATACACACAGCAAGACTGGTGACAAGAGTGATTTGATGAACATGAAAGTAAAGTTAAACATCTCCCATGGCCTGCACAGTCACCAGATCTGAATATTATTGAGCCACTTTGGGGTGTTTTGGAGGAGCGAGTCAGGAAATGTTTTCATACACCAACATCACATAGTGACCTGGCCACTGTTCTGCGAAAGGAATGGCTCAAAATCCTTCTGGCTACTGTGCAGGACTTGTATTTGTCATTCCCAAGATGAAATAATGCTGTATTGGCTGCAAAAGGAGGCCAAACGGCATACTAATTGTGGTCTAAACCCAGGTGTTTCAGTTTCACTGTCCAACCCCTGTACATGTACAGTGCTACTTGAATGTTTGTGAACCCTTTAGAATTTTCTATATTTCTGCATAAATATGATTTTCAAGTTTTGAAAACTGACAAAGAGAACCCAATTAAACAAATGAGATGAAAATGTATACTTTGTGAGTTATATCTATTTGTGAGTTGCAAAAGTATATGAATCTCTAGGATTAGCAGTTAATTTAAAGGTGAAATTGGAGTCGATCTGTTCAGAAGTGTTTTTAGTCAATAGGGTGACAATTAGGTGTCAGTTAATGCCCTGTTTTATTTAAAGAACAGGGATCTATTAAAGTCTGATCATGTTTGTCAAAGTGAATCATGGCACAAACAAAGGAGATCTCTGAGGACCTCAGAAAAAGAGTTGTTGTTGCTCATCAGAATGGAAAACGTTACAAAACCATCTCTAAAGAGTTTGGACTCCACAAATCCACAGTCAGACAGTGGTCGACCAACAAAGATCACTCCAAAGCAAGATGTATAATGGTTTCTGAGGTTGCAAATAACCCCAGGATAACTTCTCTTAAAGGCCTTTCTCACATTGGTTAATGCTGAAGTTCATGAGTCCATCATCAGGAGAACAATGAACAACCATGGTTGGTGTGCAGGGTTGCAAGGAGAAAGCCACAACTCTCCAAAAAAACACTGCTGCCTGTTTGCAGTTTGATAAAGATCATGTGTACAAGTCAGAAGGCTACTGGAGAAATGTTTTGTGGATGGATGAGACCAAAATATAATTTTTGGTTTAAATAAAAAGTGTTATGTTTGGAGAAAGAAAAACACTGCATTCCAGGATAAGAAGAACCTTATACCATCTGTGAAACATGGTGGTGGTGGTAATATCATGGTTTGGGCCTGTTTTTCTGCATCTGAGTCAGGACGATTTGGCATCATTAATGGAACAATAAATTCTGAATTATACCGGCAAATTCTAAAGGAAAATGTCAGGACATCTGTCCATGAACTAAAATCTAAAGAGAAAGTGGGTCATGCAGCAAGACAACGACCCAAATTGCACAAGTCATTCTACCAAAAAATGGTTAAACAAGAACAAAGGTGATGATTTTGAACGGCCGAGTCAAAGTCCGGACCTAAATTCAATTAAAATGTTGTGGAAAGACCTGAAGCAAGCAGTTCTTAAGAGGAAACCCACGCACATCACAGGGTTCAAGTGTTTCTGTACTAAAGAATGGGCTAAAATTCCTACAAGCCGATGTGCAGAACTGATCAGCAATTACAAAAAACGTTACCTGCAGTTATTGCTTCAAAAAGGGTCACAACACATACTGAAAGCAAAGATTCACATACTTTTGCACCTTGCAAATAACACTGGATCATTTTTCTCAATAACTAAATGATAAAGTATATATTTTTGTCTTGTTTGTTTGATTGGATTCTCTTTGTCAACTTTAAGGACTTGTGTGAAAATCTGATGATGTTTTGCATTATATTTATGCAGAAATATAGAAAATTCTAAAGGGTTCACAAACTTTCAAGCAGCACTATATATATTAAAGGAAAATATGCTATTTATATATAAAACACTTATATTTATATATAAATCTAAATTATACAAAATAAAAGTTTGAGTTTGCCTAATATATGTGCGTGTACTGTGTGTAATTATTATGTATATATAAATACAAACACATTCACGTATATATTTAAGAAATATTTACAAGTATTTGTATTTATTAGCATTTTAAAATAATTTATATCATATATAAATAAAAATATTTTGTACATAAGATATTTCTCTTAAATTTATGCATTAATTTGTATGTATATACATAAATTAGGCAAACTCAAACTTTTATTTTGTATGTGATTAATCAAGATTAATCGTTTGACAGCCTTAATGTAAACATAAACTTTGTTTTGGATACGATTAATCACGATTAATTGTTTGACAGCCCTTGTTTTTTTGGTTTTTTTGAACATGCAGCATTCTATACTGGAATAATGTACTGAAGCTTTTCAAAAAGCATTTTTAAAAAGTTAATTGCAAATTTTTTATATCTTACAATTCTGTTTTGTTTCTTCGCCAGGGAATAAGAAAAATAAAAAGGCGACTGCAAATTTTTATCCTGTAATTCTGACTTTTCTTGCAATTGCAAGTTTATATCTCACAGTTCTGACCTTACATCTCACAATTAAAAAAAAAAAAATGGTGAGAGAAGTCGCAATTACCTTTTGCATTGTTTTATTCTGTGGTAGAAATATGGCTCATAAGATGCTATGAAAGACAACAGTCAACAATAATGATCACATCTGAAAACTAGTGAACATCTGCGGTAGCATTTATGTCACAGTGAAGAGCAAACGAAACCTGGCATTTCAGAGAAAATACAATAACAATTGCTTTTTATCACATGAACTCAAACTCTCTTCATGCTGTGTACACAGAATGTGTATCACATACAATCCACTATCCACAAAAGGTATAAACAGCAGTACTTATGGGAGGTGTGAGTCTCTAAATGGGAATGATTCACATTATGTGAGGAAAAACTCCAATAAAAAAATGACATGAACGCACATAAAACAGCCAGAGAAATTCAACCAATTCTGTCTGTACGTACTGTAGACACACTAGGGTCTAACACACTAAAGTTGTATCTCCTAATATAATGATTACTGTAGTACAACCATCAAAACATCAAAGTAATTGTATGGAATAATGCACCATGGCTATGCATTGATTCCTTCCTGACAACAATATAAGTTAAATAGATGTTTAATTGTAAAAATGAATGCAAGATACTAAAATTTCATCTAGAAAAGTGCTTGATTCTATATGAGTCTTAATGTTGGTCATTGTCACAGATTAAAAAGGGTTTTATCATCCTTAAGGGGTTTCATCTGCTATAATAACTGGCTCGCTGTATATTATCCAGCTAATTACACAGCTACTTAGCAAATAAATAAATGGACATGAAATATTGATTTGGTTTGAAATGATTTCATTATGTGAGATGAAAGAGACTGTGGAATGATATGAAAGATATCAACTAGTCAAGTACAGTTTGTTGTTATTATACAAAAATTATGCAGATTGCCAAGACTGACTAATCAAAATCAAGTATCAGGAAGCTGGGTAATACATTATGCTATTGTTCAACCACAACTGATTGGGTACACAAATGCGTTCCCATTTCTCAAAAACTCATTACACCTAAACAAAAGATTTTTACTTTTTAGCAACTGACAATATAAATGCCTGCATATCAGCTGATTTATCTCTCTGAAGCAAATACACTAGGATAAATACGTCAAAGTAAAGAACACAGTATATTATAATAAATACAATCCACTGGTAGTTGTAATTAATGATAGTTGACTTTTATCCTTTTACGTGAATATCACACACAAGGATGTTCAGTAATGGTTGAACTTCACTGCCTCCAGGCTGCTTTACTTAATCAATGAAATCTCCCCTGGGTTCATCCTGATTAATGTTTACAGAGGCTGATGTAATAACTCAAACCTTTAATCAACCAATTACCCAATAATACACACATGCAGTCTCACTGCATTCAAAGCAGCTAGATTTAAAAAACAATATTTTTTGAACAGTAAGATTTTTAATGTTTTTTAAAGAAGACTCTTCTGCTCACCAAGCCTGCATTTATTTGATCCAAAGTACAGCTTAAACAATAAGATTTTTACTATATTTTAAAATGTAATTTATTCTTGTGATTTCAAAGTTGAATTTTTAGCATCATTACTCCAGTCACATGAACTTTTGACTGGTAGTGTTAACTACAACCCACTCATATATATACATTTTTTAGAGAATAAATACTTTATTTTAACATACTCCGCTTCTCTGTGTTTGCAGACAGACATTTAGTCTGTAGATTACAGTGGGGATTTTTCTGCAGGTTACATAATTTAATGTGTAGGTAGCAACATGAGTGAGTCATTAATTCATTAATTTTAACAGGTTTGTTAATAAACACTGTAACTGTAATCCAGTAACTCTTTATGAGGATGTCATGTGAATCATTAGCTCAACTGATTTGTTAAAAAACATATGCATTCAGGAATGAAACCAAGGACTGTCTTTAAAATAATTCACTCAACCATTTAATTCGAAAACACTCATTCGTGAATCATTCATTCAATTATTTTTTTTTTTTAAAAATACTGATTAATTCAGGAATTATAAAATTATAAATCTTTATGAGTGAGTCATTGAATCTTTCATTTAACTGGTTTTAACTGTTTTTTTATAGCAATAAAACACCATTGCTGTCTGTTTCCCAGAAACACAATGGTTATTTTGCTTTGGTTTTTAGTTTCAACAAAATTATCCTTTCCAGAAAATCAATTTTTTACATAATGATTCTTCGATAACACTTTTGAACTCTTTTGTCACCATAAAAACAAGGTGTCTCACAAAAAACAGGACACACTCTGTTCTTATGCAATAACATCTGAAGGACCAATAAGGTGTGATTTTATAACATTAATGTGTTAACTAACATTAATGAACACTATTCACATTTATTACACCATTTATTAATCTTTGTTAATGTTAGTGGATAAATACAGTTGTTCATTGTTTGTTCATGTTAGTTCACAGTGCATTAACTAATGTTAACAAACATCTTGTGATTTTAATAATGCATTTGTAAATGCTGAAATTAGCATTAAGTAAGATTAATAAATGTTATTAATAAATTTTATTCACAATTTTTTCATCTTGTTAAAGTCTTTATGATTTGCTTATAAATTCAGTAAGTTAATCTTTATTTCAACAATGGGCTTTTTATCCAATTCTGAGAAGAAAAAACGCTTGGCAGTGTAACATCTTTGTGTAGAATTGATTATGTGCATAGCAAAGGCATCCGTTATCCATCGCCTGTAAGAATGCAAGACAGAACAAAACCATACACCTATGAATAGGTCCTTTTTTTTTTTTTAACACAAATTGACAGAATAGGTACCACAGTGACCTCTCAGCTAAGGTGACAATAGCACCCAGGCATAGGTCTATAGCAAGCTGTTGTAAACATCCAGAATGTCTTTCTTCAGAATGATGCACAATAACTCTGGCCGATAAGACAGTGTAATTTCCGGCTCATTCCAGCACGCTTTTAACAGAAAACCCTGTTTACTTTCCAAGCACAGACAGAAAATGAGCTCTTTTGTCACCATAAAAACAAGGTGTCTCACAAAAAACAGGACACACTCTGTTTTTATGCAATAACATCTGAAGGACCAAGTTACTTTGCTCCAAAACAACCATAACTGTAGTCTGTTTCCTCAAGCCTTTTTGTAAACTGGCAGAACACAGAATAAAAGCTTACACAGAACATTTACTCCATGTGATGGACTAATTGTCTAATAGCTTTATGTTATATCATCTCTATCCTATTTACAACTACTAAATGACTATGCTGCTACCTTTTCACACTCCTGTGATGACGCGTTTCAACGGTCATCATCATCATAAATCCTTTAAAGTTTTTTATATTTTGATTTTTAAAAATATGTATGTACATTTACAACTCTATACTTTGTATTATATCACCTTTTCATCAAGTTACAAAAAAAATAGTTAACGCTATGCAAGGGTGTTTCTAATGCCGCGTCTATGGGAGGGACGGTAAATTTGACATTGTTCTCTCTTCTGACTGCTGATATCAGTCTAGCTCAATTGTTTTCCTTTGACTGAAAGTCGTGAAAACACTATCTTGTACTTTGTCTTTTGCTATTTGAGCAAAAAGAAATGGAAGAAATATATTTGTGGTACTCTCCCATTCACTGCTCTCTGATTTTACCCAACTATGACGACTTCTGCTATGAGAAACCCGGAAATGTGAGAAAGGTCCATTACACAGCCTTGCACATCAGCAAACTTACAATAGTTGAAAAGTAAAAAAATAATATATATATATTGTAATAGTAGTGTATACTAATACATTTTTATATAGGCTGTTTAATGTGTTACCAGATTGACTGTATTGTATGAATAATACAATAAAGTCTGTGTGATGGCACTAGAATACAGTATGATAACAAAGATAATAAATAGCATATGTTAAGTTTAAGAACATTTATAAACCCTCTTTTGTATATGTAAAAGAAAACACAATGCATTAGGAGCCGGGGGGTGAAAACTTTTTGAATTTGAAGATCATAGTAAATTAAACTTATTTTGTCTTCTGGGAAACATGTAAGTACCTTCTGTAGCTTCTGAAGGGTAGTTCTAAATGAAAAAATATGATATTTAGGGAAAATAAGAAAATTGTACTCATCTTCATTCTGTTCAAAAGTTTTCACCCCTGGCTCTTGATGCATTGTGTTTCCTTCTGGAAAATCAGTGAGCGTTTGAACCTTCTGTAATAGTTGCATATGAGTCCCTCAGTTGTCCTCAGTGCGAAAAGATGGATCTCAAAATCATACAGTCATTGTTGGAAAGGGTTCAAATACACAAAAATGCTGGAAACCCAAAGAATTTGTCGGACCTTAAGGATTTTTCTGAAGAACAGTGGGCAGTTTAACTGTAGGACAAATAAGGGATTCATGAATAACCATCACAAAAAAAAAAACAAAAAAACAGCTGTGGTAACAGGTAACAACACAGTATTAAGAATTCAGTGTATGTAAACTTTTGAACAGGGTTTTTATAAATTCAATTATTTTTTTTCTATTCTTGTGGACTATATGTAAACATATTTTATGCAAAATATCTTATTAAGGTCAGTACTACATAAAAAAACAACATGCATTTTGTATGATCCCTCTTATTTTGGTACTATAATTAACATTTTGCAGATTCTGCAAGGTGCATGTACACTTTTGACTTCAGCTGTACATAAAAGGTGACTGGACTACAGTCACTGTAATTTAATACTAAAAATGTTGCATAAATATCAAATGAAACACAGCCAGTAAAAATATTCAGAGATTCCCTTTAGAAACAAGGTAAAGGACAGACTACAGGAAAGTCACAGAAAGAAACCCAAAGTGACACTTTTGTGCTGCACAAATAACACTGCTGAGCATCAATTTGTCGGTACAAATCCAAAGTCACAACTCAGGAGCAGCGACAACATTAGGACCAGACAAAAGACTGTTTGTAATCTAGGCATGTCATCTCAGACTGAGCAGCTGAGTGCTAATTAGCACTGTGTGACATTGTCATCAACTGAAGGAGAGACCAACATCAGTGTAGAGATCTATGATTAACTCACTTTGATAGATCAGTAAGATCAAGATCTTAGTCAATCAAAGTGGAAGATAAGCAAAGCCAAGACCCTCCAGACACTCAGATGGGATGACGGGCTAGCAAAGTACTACGAGTACAAAGGATTCTTCGATTAACATTTAAGCTCATAAAAACTCCTTTTATGTGCACAGTACATTGTGAATACAGTAGATCAGTCGTCACAGACGGAGAGTCTTCTTCCATTTTAACAGGCCCAGTTGGGGACATTTATGTAACTCTGCTGAGCGGAGCAGAATATAACTGATTGTCTGATCCATCTCTGCACTCAAACAACCCGCTTTATAAATGGGCCAAATCCTTTCAGTCCAGGATTGTGACCACGTCTACAGTTCACAGGAAAAAATGAGGCAAGGAAAAAAGGTAAACGGATTGGGAAGGGAAGGATGGGGAGTGACAGACAAGAGAGAGGGGAATAGAGAAGGATATGGTCAAGAAGTAATGCAGGAGCTCTTCTGTACTTCACTTACTTCCCTAGATAGTGCGTAAAAAGGATGGACGGGGTGCCAAGCAAAGTGTAGACACAAGAGTAAATCACACTCTGTTGACATCTCACACTGCGGTGAGAGGAGGAGAAGTGTGACAATTTAGCGGTCATCATCACATCCTTACTTCACATTAGCCCTCGTCATCAGCGCTCTTTGACACCTCACATCCACTCCTGTTCACAGCTGTGTGTGTGTGTGTGTGTCAGGGATGTACAAATTTCAGAATTTAAGAACTGGCTGCTATTCCACTGATTCTTGAGTGCTTTAACAAAATAGTCTAAAGATTAAAAATAAATAAATAAATAAATAAATACAACTCTAAGCAAAATACGGTAATATAATTAAGTAGAAAAATTATAAGTACATAAATTAAATTATTTTATATGATAATATAAAATGAATAAAAAATAATACAATTACTACCATTATATTAAATAAATAAATAATCAGCAAATTATAATTTTTAAAACTAGAAAACAACATTAAAAATGAAAACTAAATAAGAAAGTTTCAATTGACAATGTAAAAAAAATAATAATATAATAATATTACATAAAGTAAAAATTTACTTTGATTTACTTTAACATGATATAGTAATAATTTCAAGTTGTAATATAAAAATAAAACAAAATGCAGTCAAATAATAAAACTGAAATATGATCGTAAATTAAAAGCAGAAATGTGAAAAAGATAAAAGAAAATGTTAATTAAAATACGTAAAAATTATTTCATTTCAAATAATATAAAATAAATAAAATAAAATATAATACAATTAATTTGAAAAATAAATAAATAAAAATATAAAAGCTAATATAATTTCTAAAACTAGAAAAAAATTTCATTTTCGAATGGCAATATAAAAAAATAACAAATAAATAAATGCAGAAATATAATAATATTAAATAAAGTAGAAAAATAATATCATACAGTAATCATTTTAAGTAGTAATATAAAAATAAAAAAATGTAGGAAAATAATAAAGCTGAAATATGATCATAAATTAAAAGAAGAAATGGAAAAATATAATACAATTAATTTGAATACATAAAAGCAAAATATAATTTCTAAAACTAGAAAAAAAACATAATAAACGAAAAATAAATAAGACATTTTAAAATGGCAATATAAAATCAAAAATAATAATTATTATAATATTAAATAAAGCAGAAAATTATTATATAGTAATCATTTCAAATAGTAATATAAAAATAAAACAAAATGTAGTAAAATAATAAACCTGAAATACAGGAATGTAATAAAAAAAAGTTAATTAAAATGCATAAAAGTTTTTCATTTAATATGATAATATAAAATAAATAAATAAAATATAACACAGTTTATATATATAAATAAATCAAAATAAATAGGACATTTTTAACTGACAACAAAAAATAACAAATAAACAAAAGCAGAAATATAATAACATTAGTGTAAAAATAGTATCATATAGTAATATAATAATTTAAAATAGTACCATAAAATTGAAATAAAATGTGTTAAAATAATAAAGCTAAAATATGATCATAAATTATAAGCAGAAATGTAATAAAATAAAAGAAAATGTTCATTAAAATGTATAAAAGTTTATTTATCAAGGACTTAGACTATGTATTCCTCATACATTCATACTGAGGATTATTATAAAACTACTCTTACAGCAGTTACACTGTATGAATTTCTTAGAAATTCATTCCATTTTAATTCCATCTGTGTCTCAAACTCAAAATCTAAATTACAATCCTGTTTGTTAACTCAATTTAAACTTGCCAATTTAATTTAAAAGCTACTGGCATTTGAAAGCAATTCTCAAATCATTTCTGAATGGCTCACAGCCGTGGTGAGTGTTATCCTTCCTTCCATTACTTGCCATCCCTCCTTTATCACCTCCTCCCTCTAAACTGCAGAGGCAAAACAGCTCCGAGTGCAATTACTCCTCAAAAGACCAGCCTCTCATTTCACAAAGCGCTAAATCTTACCTCCGAGCCACTGGCGCTTCTCTCTACGGCGCGTCGTGCACAAACTGGTACCATTAAAGTCTTAAGGGACTCACACGCTCCCCTGTGTGAGCGTGTAGGTGTGAAAGAGAGAGACAGAGAGCGAAAGTCATACTGTTAAATACAGCTATAGAGCTTAGTTTATCACCTCACATTTCAAGGAATCTCTCACACACACTCGAGTGACATTAAAGCTAGGTGCTAATCCTATATACTTCATTAAATGCTCTGCTCTTGGAAAGCAAACACAGTTTCATGCATTTCTTCCCCTCATCTCATATATTCCTCTTCATTATAGTACTGTGTATTCGTGATGAGGATTTAAAGACTGTGTGTAAGTAGCAGAAGAGGGAGGCTAATGATTTACTCTGGTGTAAATGGTGAGCCAGTCATCAAGCTCTGGTTTCATGCTGATTAGATGGCAGTTCACAATCTGGCAATGATGGCCAATTACACTATAGGGTGGTCAGAACAGCTAAAGGTAAACTCACATTGCACATTGACATTGTCGTTCCAGACCTGAAATACCTTCGTTCATCTTTGGAACACAAATTAAGATATTTTTGATGAAATCAGAGAGCTTTCTGACCCTTCATAGACAGCAACACAACTGACATATTCAAGGCCCAGAAAGGCAGTAAGGACATCATTAAAATAGTCCATGTGACATCAGTCGTTCAACCTTAAAGGAACACTCCACTTTTTTTGAAAATAGGCTCATTGTCCAACTCCCCTAGAGTTAAACAGTTGAGTTTTCGAATCCAGCCGATTTCCGGGTCTGGTGGTAGCACTTTTAGCATAGCTTAGCATAGATCATTGAATCCGATTAGACTGTTAGCATCTCGCTCAAAAATGACCAAAGAGTTTTCCTATTTAAAACTTGACTCTTCTGTAGTTACATCATGTACAAAGACGGACGAAAAAAGAAAAGTTGTGTTTTTCGATATGGCTAGGAACTATGCTATCGTTTCGGCACAATAATCAAGAAACTTTGCTGCTGTACCATGGGTGTAGCAGGCACAATGATATTACGCAGCCGTCAACTCTGCCGGCTGCAACTCTGCATCTACACAAACTTAGTGCCGGTCACTTTCAGGCGCTGCGTAATATCTTTGCGCCTGCTGCACCCATGGTACGACAGCAAAGTTTCTTGATTATCACGCCGGAATGAGAGTATAGTTCCTAGCGATATCAGCCTAGAAAATCACAACTTTTCATATTCCGTCAGTCTCAGTACACGATGTAACTACAGAAGAGTCAAGTTTTAAATATCCTCATTATATATGGTCATTTTTGAGCGAGATGCTAACGGTCTAACCGGATTCAATGATCTATGCTAAGCTATGCTAAGAGTGCTACCATCAGACCCAGAGATCAGCTGAATGGATTTGAAAACGGTAAAACTCAACTGTTTAACTCGAGGGGAGTTGGAAAATGAGCCTATTTTCAAAAAAAGTGGAGTGTTCTTTTAAAGGGTTTGTTCACCCAAAAATGAAAATTCTGTCATTAATTGCTCACCCTCATGTCGTTCCAAACCTTCTTTCATCTTTGGAACACAAATTAAGATATTTTCGATGAAGTCCAAGAGCTCTCTGACCCTCCCATAGACAGCAAGTGTACTGCCACTTTCAAGGCTCAGAAAAGTACCAAGATGATCAACAAATTAGTCCATGTGACATCAGTGGTTCAACTGTAATTTTACAAAGCTAAGAGAATAATTTTTTGTGCGAAGAAAACAAAAATAACGACTATATTCCGCATTTTTGACTGTAGGGCTGAGGGGCTGGGTGTTTTTTCCAATTTTATTAATTAATTTGAATCAAATGTTTTGCCACTATTTTATTTTTTAGAAATTGAGGAATTGCAATTTTGAATAGTAATCTTACCCAACGTTAGAATTCGACACTTTGACAATATGCCAATGATAACAGTAAAGAGAAAAGAACAATCAAACCGTATGTGACTTGCTCAAAACCCTAGTCACCATTCACACAGAATGCACTTAGGGGACTCACATGTTAAGACAGTTGTTATATATTTTAAGATACTGTCTTGACAAAGATGTGACGCGGGCAGTGGAATAGGAATAACATGCAAGAAGATGGTAGTTGAACTTCTTTTAACTTGAGCGCCACACTTTTATAATGCTGTTCATGCATGAGATGCTGCAAGAGACGTGAGTCCAACAGTCAAACATGTCCATGTTTACATAGAAAAAACTATGGAAAAGCAATGCAATCAAATGAAAAATCCTGTGAAGAACTTACTTCTTAACATATAAGATGTATAAGACAAGTCTGTACAAGATGTAGTTGTCGTTTATGCATCTTTTCTGCAAAGATATTTAACAAGTGATTTGTTTAACACTTACATCATGTCGACAACTTCATGTGTGGTGCACTTGGAATAGATTTTTCTTTAACTAGAGGGTTAATAAAGAAAAAGTAACTTGAATCATGTTGTAGTTACATTTTCAAGTTGATTCGTTAAAAATTCGGGAATCAGTCAAACGTTCCGAAAAAAATCGAGATTTTAGTTTTTGCCATATCACCCAGCCCTACAACTGCGTCACTTTTGGACGCTCATTCACGAGAGTGCTACGCCGCCGTGACTTGTTTACGTGCAGAGAAAGAAGTACGTTGTATGAAGGCTAATAGGCTTGTTCGAGATGCATCAGCGCTGTGCAGAATGATCGGCGTATGACATCAAACGAGGTGGTACTCTTGTGAACGAGCATCCACAAGTGACGCAGTACAGATGAAAATGCAGAATAAAGTCGTTATTTTTGTTTTCTTTGTGCAAAAACAGTATTCTCGTAGCTTTGTAAAATTACAGCTGAACCACTGATGTCACATGGACTACTTTGTCGATCATTTTGGTACTTTTCTGGGCCTTGAATGTGGTAGTACCCTTGCTGTCTATAGGATTTCATCAAAAATATCTTAAATTGTGTTCTGAAGATAAACAAAGGTCTTATGCATTTGGATCAACAAACGGGGAGTAATGACAGAATTTTAATTTCTGGGTGAACTATCCCTTTAATTTTTCGAAGCTAGGAGAATAATAATAACAAAATAACAACTTCATTCGACAATTTCTTCTCTTCTGTGTCAGTCTTTATTCTGACGTAGCACGTCCATCTCTCTTAGTTCATCGTCTGTATATGCTGATTCAAATATATAAGGCTGGGAAAAAATTGCAAGTCATCTCTCTGTCAAAATCTTAGGACAGAGTACAGAGCACGTCTTCTGCTTGTAAAGAAGACGCAGCGCATCCAGGTTCTACATCAGAATGACTACAAAAGGAATTTTATGAATCGTTTAATATAAATGCCATATCACAGAGAATACATTTGAGCTGAAGAAAAACTGAGCATAACTAAAAGCATTTATATTCACTATAGTAATGTCCATGACCTTTTAAGATTCTATTTTTCCCCATGACTTTTCCAGTTCTGTAACTTTCTGAAATTCTCTTACATTTCCAGGTTTTCCCAGAACGCTAATGCTTTATATTGAACAATGATGCCAAGATGTGATGTTTGCATCCTCTACTGCTCATACATCTTTTCACTATACACATTTTAAGGTCAGGGTTAACCAAATATGATCTTTAGAATGTAGAATGCAGCAAAAGGCGTCACATGTGATTTTAATTCTTCTATGCTTGTATGCGTATGAATGGAAGAGAATTAAGCACAAACTAGTGTGGCCTCACCTTTAGTTCAACTTCTCAGTCACTGCAGTCACAGTCCACCGACGACACGTCTTTATTCTATTAGTGTTTGTCGAGCAGTTGCCTCCTGACTTCAAGGTTGAGTAAATCACAGCTAACAGAATAGAGGACACGAGCACAGACATTTCCACTTCTTGTGACAGCAAGAGTGACTCCAATACCCTTCATCTACAGTCTGTCACAATACACTCTCGATGAGAAGAGTCAGAGGATATTTTGCAGAAAATCCAACACTCTAAAACAAGATGACTTTTAATGCACCCTTTGACTTTTGATTCTAAATTGCGAACTTAATTTGATTTTCAGATATATTCTTCCTTAAGGTGAAGGCTTCGCACTTTGCCTCAAGGGTCATCTTTTATTGCAACTTCAGTTGTGTTGTGAATAAAAAGCTTTTCTTAACTGTAATATCTCTAGTGTGATGTCGAATATCTTAATCAAGGTCTGTCGTTTACTTCTGATTTCCCTGGACCAGCTAATCCTAGCTATCCCTACAATGTAAGGCAAGAAAGAAGGTGAAAGCCTCCACCAATTAAAGAAGCCTCCGGTGAGCCGCATCAATGCGAGTCAGCCTCTAAAATATGATTCAGCAGATTTACAGCTTCATCTCGACATCCCCTTAACGAGGAGTTCGCCCAATCAATCTCTGATCGATACCAATCTTGAGCAAAAGCCGTGAGGCAGAATCCACCAGCATCCCCACGGAGCTTTGCTTCTGGATAATAAAGCATACAAACAGAGAGAGGCAGAGGATGGGATAGTGCAATCGTATGCCCTTCAGATGAGATGGTAATATGGACGGACATTATGGCATTATCAACCGGTATAATGCTGGTGTTGAGTTTACGCTTTGAGAAGAACAACAAATCGAATTTATGACAGAGAATCAGCTTTACCACAAACCAAGTCCACATTTAATTTAGAGGAAATTACAGTTCAAGTTTAATTTATTGGAAATTACAAAATGCCATTACATTGTTAATGCTGGAAAAGTGCATTCTGTTTAACAAGTTGTGTACACATGTATACACCACCAGTCAAAAGTTTTTGAACAGCAAGATATTTAACGTTTTTTACACTCACTCTTCTGCTCACCAAGCCTGCATTTATTTGATCCAAAGTACAGCAAAAACAGTAAAAAAAAGTAAAATGTTTTTACTATTTAATAACTGCTTTCTATTTAAATATATTCAAAATAGAATTTTAATATTTAAAACAGTTGAGTACATTTTTTTCAGGATTTTTTGATGAATAGAAAGATCCAAAGATCAGCATTTATTTGAAATAAAAAGCTTTTATAACATTATAACATTAAAAATTAATACTTTTATTTATCAGTGATGCTTTAAATTGATAAAAACAAATTGATGATAAAGACATTTAAAATGTTAAAAAAAGATTTCTATTTCAAATAAATGGTGTTCTCCTGAACTTCCTATTTATCAGAGAAACCTGCAACAATACTACTCAGCTGTTTTCAACACAATAATAATAATAATGCATGTTTTTTGTTTGTTTTGTTAGTTTTTTTTTTTTTTTTTTTTTTTTTTTTGAGCAGGAAAACAGAATATTACAATGATTTCTGAAGGATCATGTGACTGAAGTAATGCTGCTAAAAATGTTGCTTTGAAATTGGAGAAATAAATTACATTTTAAAATATATTTAAACAGAAAACAATTCTTTTAAATAGTAAAAATATTTCAAAATTATACTGTTTTTGCTAAATTTTGGATCAAATAATTGCAGGCTTGGTGAGCAGAAGCGACTTAAAACATTCTACTGTTCACAAACTTTTCCCCGGTAGCGTACATGAAAGTTTTGTGCTCCCATTTACACTTACAGGTCCAGATTCAATAGCTTACGTACTTACTAATCAAAAACTAACTAGAATGTATACACTTTAAAGTCTATTTGAAGTCTAAACAAGTACATTCTTACCTAAAAACCTCTTAAAACTACATTCCGTGACACAAAAACAGTATTGTTTTTTTAATTATAGTGGACTTGGGCGTCCACCATGACACTCACTGTAAGAAACGGTTGGAGTTCAAATATCAGTCCTCCCTCCAATCAGATTTGTGGACCAGAAAGAACTGTTTTCAATATTTCAAATATTTCAAGTTGTGAATATATGTTCTCTACTTTACCAAATAACAAAGCCGCTCTATGCCATCAAAACTACTGGTACAGTAACATAACAAGCACTATTTAGAATTGTTTTGTAGGTCAGGCTCATCCAAAGGCTAAGCTTTTATTTCACTCCTCCCTGGGCTGCGTGGTCTGTTTTAACCATCTTGTTAGAGGCCAGTCTGTACCAGTGGCATCCAATACTATGTTTCAGAAGCAAGACAGGCCAGCAACAAAGAATAAAAGTCATAAGCACAACCTTCAGGCATAGATTCCCATTACAGAAAGCAGAAAAGGCATAAACAACCCAAACACTCCAAAACGTATGTTGCACTGGTATGCAAAATATCACACATAATAAAGTTAATGTTTTGTCTGAGCAGACCAACGTGAGGCGAGTAAGGTCAACAGCAGGGGATGTCTCCACAGGCGTCTGGAAACGAGGCCAGTGAGATTCTCACAACATCACAGCATCGCTATCCCAAATTATTTTCTATCTGAGAAATGTCTCAAACCACCAAAAAAACTTCTAGAAAGTCACAGAAGTAAATGTGGATATCTGGAAGTCAAGATGCTAAGTGAAGTAAAAAGGTGGGTATAAGCCAATGTAGGTCAGACCTACCGTGAGACTGTGTGCAATAAGAAGCAAACAAAGGCACTGGGGAAAAAAAAAAAAAAAAAAAAAAAATAATCACACATTGGGATAAACAGACACCCTAAAGTGCTGAGGTGGTTTATTTCTTTAAATATGTGCTAAACAAAAGAAGGTTCAGATCTAAATATGAATACAGGCTGAGTTTCAAACTGCCACCTCATATGGATCCCGTAAAGTGCACCGTAGTGCATTAAACGGATCATTTTCAAGATATTTTAAGAAATGCCTCTCTTTTTTCATATAATGGATGTAAATGGGTTCTAATATTGTTTCTTTCCCAACGTTCTTCAAAATATATTTCGCAGAAGAAAGTAAGTCATACAGGTTTGGATCCACAAACATTTATTAAGCAAGTGAACAGAGCATATGGCTGACTAACAGATTTACTTGCCATTAGCACAAGCCACTAACAAGTATAAATAGGCTGCTAAATGCATATGCAAATGTAACATGAGCCGTATCTACAGGGCTTGAGGCAATTACAACACACTGAAGGGCGCATATGCACACAATTCCCACTCTCACACACATACTCATAAACGCATGCAGCTCACATACGCACTTTTTACAACCCTTCTTGCTTTTAAACCAGCCGTCCTTGCAGTGCAGTCTTTAAAGTAAAGGGAGAAAGAGATAAGTGTAGAGCCGGTGCCGTTTGACTGCTTGTTGACTCTTGAGAGAGGCTTTCTCTTCAACAGCTCCTCGGCTGAGAGCAGAACTGGCCTGATTGCAGCAGATGTTGGCACTTGAGTGGCGGCAGGCTAGAGGTAATTAGTGCCCAGCGCTAGCTCTGTCTGACTTCTTCTCATCCGCTCTGTCTCTTTCTTTCTGCAGTGACCAGCATCATCAGATCATACAGCGCTGCACTGAATACTGCAGGGATAATAAGATCACCCCAACTGCTAATCAGCAGAATCAAAACACGATCGGTAGAACGTTTTTTTTTTGACTGGTGGCTCACAGGTCTATTGCGAGAGGGTTGTGGACAGAAGCGATAAAAAGGTAAATAATAAAATGCAACAGATTTTATCTGTATGCAAGATTTGAGTTAACACACTAAATAAGCTTACAAACTTCAGTATTTACATTTATGTAGTGCACACTTAGGTTACAGGGCTCAGTTATGTGTGTGATTTCCATGAAACGCATGACTTTCAGAGTTTCAGAGTGACAGAGAACTACAATAAATCAGAGTAGTTCAAAAAAACAAGAAGTTAAAGGGATAGTTCACCCAAAAATGCAAATTCTCATGTCATTCCAAGCTCATAAGAGCTTTGTTCATCTTCAGAACACAAATTAAATTTTTGATTAAAATTTAACAAATTAAGGTATTTTTGAGAGCTTTCTGACCCTGCACAGACAGCAATGCAACTATCATGTTCAAGGCCCAGAAAGGCGACCCGAGTTCGAATGCTGTCTCAAGGTCCTTTGCTGATCCCACCCCTCTCCAATACTATCCTGTTTGCTCGTCCATGTGACATTGGTTCAACTGTAATTTTATGAAGCTATGAGAATACTTTTTGTGTGCAAAAAAACAAAAATAAAGACAACTGCTTCTTTTCCATGTCAGTCTTCGACGTGCGTTCACAAGAGTATCACGATGCAGGGGCCGACATTGAGTACTGTAAGAATCATGTCATTTGAGTGAATGATTCAATGACTGCCTCATAAAGTGAGTCACTTATTGTTGTGCAATGTGTTTAAATTAATGTTTGAGTAAATGATTCAATGAATCGCTCACAAAGTCAATCACTCGTTTCATTGCTATATAAATTGTAAATTGCAAATCAAAAGTGTTGTGAATGAATCATTGAATGAATACAGACAATCTCTTGTTTTGCTCCTGAATGAATCAGTTTTTCAACGCACTGATTCATTGACTTTTTACACGTGCTTGTTCTGTTGCTGAATAAATGAACAAACTGTTTGAGTGAATGACTGAATTGAGTGAATGACTAAATGACTCACTCAAAGTCTGTCACTTCTTTCATTTTTGAATCAATTAGTACTGTGAATCAATGTTTCTATTAAAGGGATAGTTCACCCAAAAAAATACAAAGGACTTATGCTACACCTACGCTCTACGCATCAGCTGGAACGCCATTCTCGTGAATGTGTGTATGACAGCAGAAACTAGAAATTATAGTTCATAAAGTTTTAAATATGGATATTATTCTTACACAAACAATGATTTGCTTTAGAAGGCTTTTATTAACCTTCCAAAGCTGTGTGAAGTACTTTTTTATGATGGATGGACTTCAAAATATTAAAGAAGTCCACTTCCAAAACAAAGATTCACATATAATGTACTCACCCCCTTGTCATCCAAGATGTTCATGTCTTTCTTTTTTCAGTCGTAAAGAAATTATGTTTTTTGAGGAAAATATTTCAGCATTTTTCTCCATATAATGGACTGATATGGTGCCCCAATTTTGAACTTCCAAAAATGTAGTTTAAATCCAGCGTCAACCGATCCAAAATGCGGTTGTAAACGATCTCAGCCGAGGAAGAAGGGACTTATCTAGCGAAACAATCTGTTATTTTCATTAAAAAAAATAAAATTTAAGTACTTTTTAATCTCAAACACTTGTCTTGACTTTCTCTCCCTGAACTCTGTGTATTCTAGCTCAAGACAGTTAGGGTATGTTGAAAAACTCCAATCGTATTTTCTCCCTCAACTTCAAAAATCATTTCAAAGTCATCCTTCATCGCAGACGTTCTGACACAGTCAAAGTGAACATACAAAGAACAGCAAACACCCTTAAAAAAATGGTAAAACAGCGATATAGGATGATTTTGAAGTTGACAGAGAACATGAGATGGGAGTTTTTCCACATACCCTAACTGTAATGAACCAGAAAAGTCGAGCATTTTGCATTAAAAAGTATTTAAATTGTATTTTCTAATGAAAATAACCGATCGTTTCGCTAGATAAGACCCTCCTTTCTTGCTGGGATCGTTTACAACCACATTTGGGATCGTTTGAAGCCACATTCAAACTGCATTTTGGAAGTTCAAACTTGGGGCACCATATCAGTCCACTATATGGAGAAAAATGCAGAAATGTTTTCCTCAAAAAACATAATTTCTTCACGACTGAAGAAAGAAAGACATGAACATCTTGGAACAGCCAGGGGATTTTTAATATAACTCTGATTCTATTTTTAAATATACACCTAAGATGGCTTGAGGGTGAGTAATTCATGGGGTAATTTTCATTTTTGGGTGAACTATCCCTTTAAAGCAAATTGGTTTAACTAATGATTCACAGACAAACTCACATAATCGCATGTTCTTTTGCTGAATACAATCAGAGTGTTTGAATCATTCATTTACTCACTCACCAAGTCAGCCACTTGTGTTATTACTGAATAAATGATGGTGGTGTGAACCAATCCATTGAACTCCTTCATAATGGAATATTTCAAAATGAATCAGAGTTTTTGAATGAATTGGTTGAACAAATGATTCAGTGACTCACTCATAAAGTAAGATACTTGTTGCCATCTACTGGTGTGACCTGATTTAACCTGCACAAAGAAAAAAAAACTTGCGCACTACTGCACAGATTGATAGTCTGCTAGGGACAAACGTAGACAAGCGGATCTATTACAATACATGATTGCGTAAGCACATCCCTAATTCATATGTTCTGCTTAAAATGCACAGCCAGACAAAATAAATATAGTGAGAGGCGTGCACAGACACAGCAAGACAGGCTTTTATTGTGTTTTATGCAATGAACGGTCATTTAGCTCACTAAATGTTTGTCTCTGTCACTCTCTTCTGCTGTTCTGTCTCTCAGGACTTGTACGTGCCAACTGCTTGTCTTGGTCACTGCCTGGCTCTCTCAGCCGACTGAGTGAGATAGAGTGGGTGGGAATAAACCACAGCCCAGACATGCAGGACAAAAGACTGGTGGCCAGACAACCTCGCTGCTCTGCTCTCGACTCTCATCTTCTCCTTGAACCAGCCGGCGAGACACCCAACACAGGTCTCCCAAAGTGATTACACACACAGTCTCATCTCCACCATCAGTATGCAAGGCTGGAGCGCAGTCTGGCTGAGAGATGCGATTTGCTCCAGTGATCAGGGATGCGCCGTTGTGAGGACATCTGTCCCGCTCAATCGGCTTTGAGGACCCACTCCAGTCTGTTTTGTGAGCTCAGTTTGTCCTTGTGGAGGGGTCTATAAGCACCCTCTCTCAAACTTATCTGCTCCCTGCTATGGTCCACCTGGCTGTGGAGGATTGCGTCAGTTAACGCTAACTTAATAGAGGAACAGAGGAAGGGCTGTTGGGCGAAATGCATGGCCGGAAGGTGGAGAGGGTTCATTAGACAATGCTCCAGGCATCTGCCTGCCCGGGAAGACACAAAGGCCTGGGTTGAGCAAGGGTTAATTAATGATCAAGATGACCAAGACTTTCCCATGTGGGATTACTAAACTCTGGGGATGGGCTTAAGGGGAAGGAAGAGAAAACAGCATGTTTCATGCCTTCTTTCACTCGTTTACTTAATCTAATGCTGTTCTTGTCTTGCAACCCTAAATTACTGAATTTTCTGTCATTTTCTAAAAAAGTCACTGTGATATTTGCAGGATTGTTTGTGTGTTGATTTGTAATAATAATTTTAATAATAATACATTTTGCTAATTGTAATAATTAATTGTAATCATTTTTAGAAATATTTTCGTGTGGAAAAATTGGACAAAACTGAGAACTGCTACAAATAATGTGCCAGTTAGTTATAATTTATATTATTTCTATTATATTTTTGCGATTAACTGGGTTAAATTGTATATCAAACTTTCACTAACAAAAGTCAGAATTTAAAAAAAAAAAAAAATAATAATAATAATAATACAGTTTTAGCAGTCTGTATGTAATTGCATGTGAAATAATACACTACCAGTCAAAAGTTTTTGAACAGTAAGATTTTTAATTTTTTTTTTTTCTTCTGCTTGCCAAGCCTGCATTTATTTGATCGAAAGTACAGCAAAAACAGTAATACTGTAAAATATTTTTACGATTTAAAACAATGGCTTTTTAAATATATTTTAAAACGTAATTTATTCCTGTGATTAAAGCTACATTTTCAGCATCATTACTCCAGTCTTCAGTGTCACATGATCCTTCAGAAATAATTCTAATATGCTGATTTGCTGTTCGAGAAACATTTATTATTATTAATATTAATATTATTATTATTATCAATATATAAAACAGTTGAGAAATTATAGAAATTAATACTTTTATTTAGCAAGGAAACTTCAACTGATCAAAAGTGATGATAAAGACATTTATAATGTTACAAAAGATTTCTATTTCAGATAAATGCTGTTCTCCTGAACTTTCTATTTAAAGAAACCTGAAAAAAAAATCTACTCAGCTGTTTTCTGAGCAGCACATCAAAATATTACAATGATTTCTGAAGGATCATGTGACTGGAGTAATAATGCTAAAAATTCAGCTTTGAAATCACAGGAATAAATTATATTTTAAAATATATTCAAACAGAAAACAGCTATTTCAAATAGTAAAATTATTTCAAAATTGTGCTGTTATTTCTGTACTTTGGATCAAATAAATGCAGGCATAGTGAGCAAAAGAGACTGCTTAAAAAAACATTAAAACTCTTACTGTTCAAACTGATTGGCTGTTGACTGATTAAAATAATATAAAATTAAATAAAATAGCAACCAGTGTAGTCCAACCTATCAGCAACTTACTGTTTTAAGTCTGTTCTTTTGAATAAATCAAACGATTAGTGTAGCCTGATCCCCAAAATGACTGAAATATCCCCAAATGCATTAGGATTACACAGAATCAAATTGGGAAATAATGTACTAATATAAAACTCAGAGGACTGAATATTGTGTAAATTGACAGGTTAGTAATTGAAAACTCTACCGCCATGTGAAATCCCTGGTTTTCATCTGAAACTGAAATAAAATGTAAAGCCTTTCAAATAACCGAACAAAAGGACTGACCTTTTTTTCATCCATTAACACAATGTGACAATGACATCTTATTGTGTGAATTTTCTATCAAAAGACTCAGTTCTCTTTAAATGTTCCCACATGCAAATCTAATTTATTGCATTATCATGACTATCATGGACCATTTGCATTTAAGGAGTGATTTACTCAACAGAAACTATATTGAAACAGCTAATTGAACAGAAAAATGAACAATGACTTAACAATGCAACCAAACTGAGCACATGCTCTCATTCTCTCCTGCACTCATGGGTGACAAACAGACATTCAGACCCACAGTAATTCAAAGCTACTGTTAGACAGCCCTACTGACCTTGAAGAGCAAACTATTACGAACAGATCAATAAAGGTCCCCTTCAGAGCAAGTATGTGGATCCAACAAAAACAAGTCCCACTGCACTACTGCCCTTCCTTTTAATAACTCGCCCACTACAGCCTCTGTTGTAGATACAGTTCACCTCTTTATTGAACAAATCTCTGACATGCCTTTGTCTATAAGTGCTAGTATTTCCCCTAAGCCCGTTTTACTGGACGGTATCATCTACCTTCATATCGCCTCCTCATCCATGACAGTATATCTGACCCAGTTCCTCATCCTAATTAAAAACACTTTTCTTTCCCTGCAACATTTTGGAAACTGCCCATATAGTGTATATGTGTGTGTGGCAGATGGTTGTGCAAGGATAAGTCTTATGGGACTATGAGTTCTTGCTGCTTGAGATCACAGCTGTTTGTTCTTCCAGCTCTTCATAAGAAACGGACAGACTCTCTCTCTTTCACAGATGCTTTCTGAATGCTTTTTTTTATTAGCAACAATGCGAGAACATGTATCTAACTTACACTCACTAAACAGTGGATGATCCATGTAGTTTATTTGTAAAGAGCAAAGCTGGATTACATTTCTCACAAAGACAGCATGGCGGTTTAAGCAGGTCTGGGTTTGCAAATCGATATGTCACATGTTAGCACGCACCGAACCAGACTCTCACTGCATAGTGCTGATAACAATATCTTTACGCACTTATTAATGCATTTTGCAGTGGCAAATTGTTTAACATGGAGTGAACGAAAATAAATTATCTTTAATTATTCATGACTGATAAAGAAAATAGAAAATCTCCAGCAAATCCAGGTCATGTTGTTCAAGTTATCTATATGTCTTTGCTACAACCGGTTTTCCAGGTGAGCATCAACTTAATTATACTGAAAATCTTGCCAACATTTTGCTGGCACAGAGATGTGGCAGAAACTATTTAGTTCTTTGAAAAGTACAGAATATTATTTCCGCATGTGATTTGGCATAAGCAAATAGTACAAATGCTTTGCAATACTTACTTATTTCCTTAATTTATTATTATTTTTTTTTTTTCCTGGCCAGTACTTCCTTCCAACAAAACAAAATAATTAAATTTTTTTATACAAAATAGTTTTGTTATATTTTTTGTTTTAATACTTTTATTCAGCAAAGACACATTTATAATGCTACATAAGACTTTTATTTCAAATTATTTTTTATTTATTTTAATTAAAAATATATTAATATTATATTAATAATATTTATATAGTCAATATATTAAAAAAAGTTTCTTGACCATCAAATTAGCATATAGAAGGATTTTTGAAGGATCATGTGACACTGAAGACTGGAGTAATGACTGTTAAAAATGCCACTTTGCAATTACAGGAATAAATTACATTTTAAAATATATTAAAATAGTAATTTTAGCATTGTACAGTGCTATTGTTACAGTCTCTTTCCGTGCCCAATGTCTGTAATGTTTTTTTTCATATTTTTTTGTTCACTGAAATATATATATATATTTTTATATATATACATATACATATACATATATATATATATATATATATATATATATATATATATATAATATATTTTACACATAACTACATTGTATTATGACTATACTGCATAAACACCCCTTTGATTACAAAAAAATGGCTTACAATGTAAAACGTTTTTTATTGATTTGTCTACCTCAGAACAATTCAAAAAGGACAGAAATTTTAATTTTTTTTTAGAAAATGACCAATAGTTTCGCTAGATAAGACACTTATTCCTCAGCTGGGATCATGTAGAGCCCTTTGAAGCAGTGAAACTCCCATTGAAATCCACTGGAGAACAATCTTGGAATGTTTTCCTCTAAAACCTTCATTTCTTTTTGACTGAAGAAAAAAAGACATGAACATCTTGGATGACATGGGGATGAGTAAATTATCAGGAATTTTTCATTCTGAAAGTGAACTAATCCTTTAAGTTTGAAAAAAAAAAAAAAAACTAAAAAGTTTGCAAGCCATAAAACAGATGTACGAGATCAATGAATGTGACATTTTCGGTGGCAATGCAGCACTGGTCTAAAAGGGCAGATGTCTTTTCTATGAACTATCCAGAAACTCGTTCACACTGGGTCTGTACCATCCCTATTTTTTGAGCCCTGCTTTACTTTTATTTCTCCACTGATGAGCTTTTGAACAGCCTGTCTGACTCCTGCCTCATTAAATCACCTGTTGATCTTCTCAGAGGTCAAAAACCAGCCTGAAATAGCCACCAACCAGGCCCCTGTCACCACCCACCATCTCCCAGTGCCAAATGTCACAGTAGACCAGAGGCATGATGGGCCATAATTATCATAACAAATATCCAAACAACCATCAGAGAAGCAAAACGTACCCATTCTATGTTAGTTAGACTATTGACCCCAATGGGTTCATCAGGCCCTTCCTCAAATTAAAATCTGCTGATTGCTTGTTTCATTTTCACAAGGTCATTGTGGTAAGTGAACTATAGGGAGCTTGCGAGTGGGAGATCTATGAGAGCTCATCACGGGGATGGCAGAGAAAGGCCATCTCATCACGGCATACGCCGCACCAATGACACACTGATTGATTTGTGAAACGAAGGAGGTGGAGACTCATGAGCCCGGTGGGGTGGAAGGTCTCTCGGGGCTCATTTAGCACTTAAAAGCATAATTAGAGAAAACGAGTCGGGGGTTGGGCATGTGCTACTTCTTATGCTTTCAAAAATCATGCTTCTGCTCTGTGCACTCTGTGCTATCACAATGAGAGTCTCTCTTCTCATTGGCCATGACTGAATAGATATTTAAACTATAGTTCAGCTAAAATTTTGTAGATATGTAGGTTACTAACTTACATGTCACTTCAAACTCATATGACTTTTCTATCTGCAGAAAATAAAGAGATGCTTAGCAAAAATGCTAAAATTGTACTCTGCTTGTTCAAGTAATGAAGTGTGACATGCTAGAAGCATGCTAGAAGGAGAAGAACTGATGCATGAAATTCACTCTCGTGTAAGTCTTTGAATGCACAGAAGTGTAAATGAAATTTGATAGGGCATAAAGAGAGACTTTAAGTGAATAACAACCTGCAACTTTTAGATTTTTCAGTGATTCTTTCTGCATGTTACAATGTTACGCCAGTAGGTGGCAACAAGTGACTGTGTATGACACTGAATATTTTATTCAACAGATTTGTTCAAAAACACTGGTTCATTATAAAACTAAACTCTAATGAGTGAATCAGTTGAATCATTCACTCGATTATTCATTCAAACACTAGCTATGTTCTACCTGATCTCATGACGAAAACGTACCTGTGGGAACATTTTCGCAAGATGTGAAATACGTACCAATAAGTACATATCACTGCAGTTTCCAACAGAAATGAACACTAGAGGTGGTAAAACAGCGAGCACTTGTAATCGTTTTCGTGCACAGTTATGATTACAGCTCCATATGTTCCGCTTTCGAGGGTAGACCCCCGCCAGATTACTACCCCAGCAGTATTGGAAGGTTTAGGGTTTAGGTTTAGGGGGAGGAGTTAGGATTAGGCAATAATTTGGCCAGGGGTCGAAAATGGACACAACACCAGATGTAACAAGCTTGATTGGTAGCTCAGTCAGAATGGAATTAACCTTAGGCTGCGGAGTCTTTGGGTACGAATCTGTGAAAAACATGACTCACAATGAAAGAGCTGAAAGATGAGAGATAGAAAAACAAAACGGCATGCTTGGGATTGCGTTTTTATGTCACATTTGTTTTTGTTCATACTATTGGGTAGGTTTAGGTGTAGTGCAGATGGTACGTTATTTTAAAACATCACGGAGCATAAGTTATAGAGCCACTTGACGGACATCGAGTCAGAACTGCAGTGACACGTACAAAACCAGCGTCACATAAAACGTACCATATGTATATTCATCTGTTCTGGGGAAAAAAAACTTCTCGGATGGGATCGTTTACAACCACATTTGGGATCGTTTGAAGCCGAATTTAAACTGCATTTTGGAAGTTCAAACTCGGGGCACAATATCAGTCCATTACATGGAGAAAAATCCTGAAATGTTTTCCTCAAAAAACATAATTTCTTTACAGCTGAAGAAAGAAAGACATGAACATCTTGGATGACAAGGACTTGAGTACATCTGTAAACTGTAAACTGTTGTTCTGGAAGTGGACTTCTCCTTTAAACATCATAGTACAATGCATTGTTGTCTAAATGAACTAGCTAGTCACAACTGTTTCCCGAACACAGTCGCATCTCCATAGTTTGAACCACATTAGTGCATTAGTTCATTAGATGCATTGCGGGTTTCCTCTTACGTCATACTCTGGGGTCCCCTTAGGCATTTACATACATTCCCAAACAGCAGACATCCACCTCTAAAAAGCAATGACCGCATTATTTGTTTCGTTTGCTCGCTCTGAGGGGCAAGTACTTTTTTCTAAATGAAAATCATCATATTCAATGGCTTCCCCTACTTTTCTTCGTGATATTATTACTAGTTTATCAGGAAAGTGACGATTTTGTTCTCCTTGACTCGTTGGATGGAAACGGTGCTTATTTGCAAATGTTTTATGTGATATTCCAATTTTGCGCAGAAGTTAAATTTGCAACTTTGGATGGAAACCCAGCTACATTCAGCAACAAAAAGTGGCTGTCTTTATGAGTGAGTTAATGAATCATTAATTCAACTGAAATGATGTATAATTACACTAACTCAAAAAACACTGATTCATTCATGAACTATTTTTATTGACTGAGCTAAAACAGACCACAGAATTGTTGGCATTATTGTCTAAAATGGAAGTGCACTATAATAACTACTGTTGTATAAACTACTGTATAAAAAGTCTAGTTTTTAAGTAAAAATCTGTGATATTTGCCATACAGTCCACAGCCAAAACCCATTTCTAAAATGATTTCTTTATGGAACATGGCTCTCGGAGATTAAAAGACCCAATGTACAAAAAATCATTAGCTTCTGACCTGGTGTGAACTTAACACACCTCTTGATCCCAAAAACACTGTTTACTCTTGTACTTTAGCACAAAGTTCGAGTACAGCTTGATAATATGCGATGGGTGTGAAACCATGCTGCGTAAAATCACTGTTAATAACTGTGCGTATATATGGAAGAAAAGGTCAATAATAATATTTGGTGGCTTGTAATACAAAAAAAGCCTAGAGAAATGCTAGCGCAAGGCAACATTTATGTCACACAAATAGCACAAGCTTTAGCCATTATAACTTTATGCTGTTATGTTCTTTGACAAAAGTCTCCTAGCTGTCCATATGTGTGTATATAAAAGTGTTGTTGCTACACTTCACCTTAAAAAGCACAATCAAAAAGCATGCCAAAAAGAAAATTGATATGGGAGAAAAATAAAAGCATCCAAACAACAAGTCTCTAAAAGACAGCCTAGCTCCTAATAAAGAAATAGAAAAGCTAATCTATTTGCTTCATTAGTCCTGCCGTAATTACAAAAACAACAGAAAGCAGTGTGTTTTATTGTTTTCTCAATAGTCACAGAGCTAATTTAACAAACAGCATTCATATAACAGAAGAATGAGAGGCTATTCAATCAAGAAGTGTTAAACACACGCACACATACTACTCAAGTTAATATTCTTCAATTCACCTATTCCCATTTGTGGAAGCGTTCTCACCCCTGAAGCGGGAAAACAGCATGTTTAACAACATGTTTACGAGGCAAGAAAGTCACTCTGCGTAACTGAGGGTCATTAAGACAAGCACTTCATTGTCACCGAGGACTTGAGATTGTTGTGTGGCATCTTCTCCAGACAGACTATTGGCGGAGATTGATTCTTTTGTGTGTTGCCCTCATCGTGTTCTGGACTTGATCATGAGGGTCCACTGGGGGAAGGGATGGGCAGAATTAGTGAGCGACCAACTCACCACCACAGGACAGTTTTAATAAACGACCATTTGAAAACATGCTAAACAAAACGGAAAAAATGAGAAGCAGACCTAAGTGGTTTACGCAGCAGGATTGATTCATTAAGTGGATGACTGTACAGAAGGGGTAAATATACATTTCTATTAGCAGAAAGAGTTGTGTGTAATTCACCCACACTAATAGGAAAACGAACGCAGCTTCCATTACAGACGTAGATATAAACCAACCAGTCAAGCTGTGTCGATCCAAGCTGTGATTCAACATTTACTGCCCTTTATACTGATAGAATGATGTTTGTAAGCAAACGCAATTCTCATTTCATGTACGTGGCACTTAAGTGGCGCATATTTATTTTGCTGCCCATATTAACAGCTTACAGCGTAATGCTTCTGACTGAACACAGATTAATTATTATTTGGATGTAAACATATTTTAGATTAGATCTTATTCTCATTCTCATTCAAAGGTTTGTGTTTGGCAAGATTTTTTAATGTTTTAGAAAGAAATCCAATTTCCAATTATCCAATTTAATTAATTAATTAATTTATTTATTTTTTATTCCTGTAATGACAAAGCTGAATTTATGAAAGCCCATTTCTGTCACTGAATAAAAATTGAAAAAGGTAATTACAGCTTTTTATCTCACAATTCTGACTTTTTCTCGCAATTGCAAGTTTAAATCTCTCACTTTTTTCTCAGAATGGCATGATATAAACTTCGTTGTGAGTTATAAAGTCACAATTTTATATCTTGCAGTTTATATCTTGCAATTCTGACTTTATAACACACAATTGCCAGTTATTAAGTCATAAGTTATAAGCTTACAATTCTGAGAACATATCAGTCTTTTTTTAAACTCGCAATTACGATTTTATATCTCACAATTCTGAGAAAAAAGTCAGAATTGCGTGAAAAGGCAAAATTGTGAGCAAAGTCAGACTTGCGAGATTTATCTCACAATTCTGACTTCATTTCTTGCAATTGTAAGTTTATATCACATGATTCAGAAAGAAAAAATCAGAATTGCATTAAAAGTCAGAATTGTGAGAAAAAAGTCAGAATTATTATCTCACAATTCTGACTTTTTTCTCAGAATGGTGTGATATAAACTCACAATTGTGGGTTATAAAGTCACAATTTTATAGCTCGCAGTGTATATCTCGCAATTCTGACTTTATGACTTTATAACACAAAATTGCGAGTTATTAAGTCAGTATTGTGAGCTATAATCTCACAATTCTGACAATATATTAGCCCAGACAGAATTGCAAATTTTACCTCACAATTTTGCCTTTTTTCTTGCAATTACTAGTTTACATCTCACAATTTTGACTTTTTTCTCAGAATGGTGTGATATAAACTCAGTCTCGCAATTGTTTGTATTTTGCAATTCTGACTTTATAACAGAAAATTGTGAGTTATTAAGCTATAATCTCACAATTCTGACAATATATTAGCCCAGACAGAATTGCGAATTTTACCTCACAATTTTGCCCTTTTTCTTGCAATTACTAGTTTACACCTCACAATTCTGACTTTTTTCTCAGAATGGTGTGATATAAACTCAGTCTCGCAATTGTTTATATTTTGCAATTCTGACTTTATAACTCACAATTGTGAGATTATATCTCGCAATTCTAAGAAAAAAAGTCAAAATTGTGAGATAAAAAGTTGCAATATCTTTTTCATAGAATTTAATGCATTTTTGCTAAATAAATAAATACATAAATCAACCGTAAAAAAAACAATTCTGACTTTATAACTCGCAATTGTGATTTTACATCTCGCAATTTTGACTTTTTTCTCAGAATTGTGAGATATAGAAATGTGAGTTATAAGTTGTAATAACTTTTTCATAGAATTTTCAATGCATTTTTGCTAAATCAATCAATCAGTCAACTGTAAAAATAACAATTCTGACTTTATAACTTGCAATTGTGAGTTTATATCACGCAATTCTGAGAAAAAAGTTAGAATTCTGAGCTTATATTTTGTAATTCTGACTTTATAACTTGCAATTGTGTTTATATCATGCAATTCTGAGAAAAAAGTCAGAATTGTGAGATTAAAAAGTCTCAATTACCTTTTTTATTTTTTTTATTCTGTGGTGGAAACGGGCTTCCATAGAAAACACAGGAAGTCCTCGTAATTTGTTTGTTCTGTAACATATTATACACAACTGTGCTCTCATGAACCATGTATACAAATGCGCAGACAAGAGTTTACATATAATATTGTGATAATGTTACATGAAAAAAGACTCTTTAAAAATGTACCCTAAAAGACAAGAATTTGTTATTCGAAAAAATTTGGTCAAACATATTTTATTTCCTTTCTTCAAACTTCTGATTAATATGTTTATTATGCCTTCAGTGCCTGCTTTTACCACTGGATAGCACTCACGGGTCAGGCTGTTAGGTGGGGGGGGATGTATTTTTATTTATTTATTTTTTTATTTATTTTAATATTATTATTTTTCTTATGTTCTTTTCTCCTTTGTTATGTTTAAACGTTAAAATGCAAGTTTTATATGTTTGTATTCAAAAAAGTGTAATTACAAGTGACTGTCTGTTAAAATTTCAAATAATAAAAATATTTAAAGCAAAAAATATATATAGATTTTGCAATTCTGAATTCATCACTCTCAATTGTGAGTTTATATCTAACAATTCTAAGAAAAGTCGGAATTGTGAGAACAAAGTTGCAATAAAAAAAATCAACAGTAAAAATAACAGTCAAAAATGAAACTCACAGAGCGCACCTTTAATGAATTAGCAAGCTACTGAAAGGTTGGGAGGCTTGTCAAACTACTTGGCAGTAGCTTCCTTTTGAAGCAATCAAACCTTTTAAATCATGGACAATTGCACTTTTGGCTGCAGAATGTTGCTCTGATTAACTGCTCAATCTGTCTTGTAAGAAACTCTGTGGTGTGACTAATGAAAAGCAGTTTTGCATCTCAACTCTGTGAACTCTCAAAAGTGTGTGATGATAATGTGGCCAATCTCTTGCTTTCCATACCCTGAAGGACTGGTTAATTTAACAGTGCGCCGTTATGACAAAATGGGGCCATTGGACCTGATTCATCGTGTCCATAACCAGTGTAGTTGGTAGCTGGGGACAGGACAGGTTTGAAATGTTTCTTTTTCAAACATAAAATCGCATCACTTATTCATTATGCCGAAAAGGATTTATACCACCTGAAGGTGCAGATAAAAGGTAAACTGTGACATACAAAAACAGAGAACGAACTCTGCATTTATAACCTACCGTAGAAAAATACAGAAATGAATAAAGTAATAGATTCTTAACAGCACAAGACCTGAATCCCACCGGGTCAGAGAGGTGCAGCTCTAATTAGACCGTCTCACACAGCGGGAAAGGCGTAAACCAGAGACGTGTGAATATGAGAAGGGTCATCGAACATCCGGCTGGCGTCAGAAGATGATGGATGAGGTGAGTTTGTGGCCAATAACTGAATTCATTACCTCTGAATATTTACTGCCTGCTTCTCCTAATCAATACATACAGTACACATGCACCACCGGCCTCTCTTTCTTTTCCCCTTTTCGTTTTTCATCTAGACAAACGCTCTCTGAACTCAGCTTTGACTTTTTGAATCAGATTTTCTCTGTTCTTCCCAAACACTCTGCAGGTCACATCACTGAGGTCTGCACAAACAATGGACTCGGGTCCGTATAAACTAACATTTCACTAAGGAGTCTGGAGTCTGACTAAAACAGCTAAACAGAAAAAATACACAGTGTTTGTCTCTCTACACACCATATCAAGTGAGTCACATCCAAATCCACAATGACAACTAGGAAAAAGTTGGATTTATGTAATGGATTCCAGGTAGAAATGTACAAAGGGTTATAATACTACGTGGGCGAGCTATAAACTGAAGTTTATAGTTTCCATACTGTATGTGTGAACATGTAATTAGGTAATTTCCTGCTGATAAGACTCACAATTCAGTTATTCACAATATTTGTATGTGTTTGACGACATGCATGTTCTCTTTATTACATGTGCATGGTTCTAGCTAGATCTGAATTATTATATTCTGATAAAGTTTATGAAGTTCAGATTACTGTGATAATGTTTACAATAAAACAAATAGCGATGGTTGTTGAATATTAAGGCTTTATGTGATGTGTCTGAGTTTAGAAGTGTTTTTAGCGTTCATTCTGATATGGTCACAATCAAGTGCTTTGTAATATGGCAACAATTATGGTTAATTAAATTATTGTGAGAAGCAGAGAATATGATTCATATATACAGTTGTCTGTTATTAACATATTCAAGTGTTACTCTATAGCTGAATTTATTGATTTAGAAGTACTGCATTTTTATTTGTACAGACTTCTCACATGTCGTACAAGCATTATTATTTTTGCCATTATTGTTGTTGTTGTTGTTGTTGTTGTTGTTGTTTTTATTAATATCATTATTATTATAATATCTTAAAAAAAAAAAAAAATTAAATCACAGTATCTTTCAAAATAATCACAATTTTATTATTATTATTATTATTATTATTATTATTATTATATCTGGTTTCCAAAAATAAATAAATAAATAAATAATAATAATAATAATAATAATAATTTAGAGACAAAAAAAAAAAAAAAATTAAATTAAAGTATCTTTGAAAACAACCACAATTTGATTCTTATTCTTATATCTGGTTTCCGAACCAATAGGTAAAAAAAAATCTGTAAAATATGACAAAAAAACCCCTTAAAGTATCTTCATTATTATTATTATTATTATTATTATTATTATTATTATTATTATATCTAGTTTCAAAAAGATAAATAAAGTCGACCAAAAAATCTTTCCAAATAATCACAATTTTATTATTATTATTATTATTAATAAAATATCTGGTTTCTGAAAAAAATATTGTTGAAATATTTAATTTAGAGACCAAAAAACAAACAAACTCTAAATCAAAGTATTTTTCTAAATAATCCCAATTTAATTATTATTATTATTATTATTATTATTATTATTATTATTATCATCATCATTATTATATCTGGTTTCCAAAAAAATAGAGAAAGCAGACCAAAAAATCTGTGAAATATTTAATTTAGACAGAAACCCTAAATCACAGTCTCTTTCAAAATAATCACAATTTGATTATCATTATTATTATTATTATATCTGGTTTAAAAAAAAAGGTAAAGTAGAATGAAAAATCTGTAAAATATTTAATTTAGAGACAAAAAACAAAAACAAAATCAAAGTATCTTTAAATATAATCACAATTTCATTGTCATTATTATTCTTTTATTATTATTATCATCACTTTTACTATTCTTATTTTTATTAATATACCTGGTTTCCAAAATATAGGTAAAGCAGATTAAAAAAAAATCTGTAAAATATTTAATTTAGAGACAAAAAACCCTAAATCAAAATATTTTTGAAAAAAAAATCACAATTTGATTCTTATTCTTATATATAAGTTAAAGTAGACCAAAAAAATGTGTCAAATATTCAATTTAGAATAAAAAAAGGCTAAATCACAATTTGATTATTATTGTTATTATTATTATTACTATTATTATTATTATATCTGGTTTCAAAAAACAAAGGTAAAGTACACCAAAATTAATTAAAGTATTTCATTTAGAGACAAAATAATAATAATTAAATAATAATAATAATTTGCACCTGATATACATGATTTTATGTAACTGACTGTAGATGTACAGAAGCTTAACAAGTTCTGTGTGGGCAAGCCAAATTTTATAGTTTATAAACCAAACAAATCAGTCATTTACCGCATAGGTGTTTGTTTGTTATTTTTGATCAAATTGTGCAGCCCAAATGTGCACAAAGATGCACAATATTCTCAACATAAAAGCCAAAGACAGAACTGCGCTGGAAGTAGTCTAAGTTCCTATGAACTGTAAAACAGTCTGTTTCCCTATATGTCCGCTCTCTTTCTCTCTTTCTCTGTTGTGCTAGCGGCTGAATGAAGAGAGAAATGCTGCACAGGAGAGCGGAAGTGTCTCTGATCACAGGGGCTCAGTCATTAGCTCTCCTAATTGTCTCTTCCTGGCATGGGGGAGGTTACCACGGCAGCCGTTTCCACAGCAGCTGTCACCACTTGGCGGGAGAATAAGTGGAAACATAGTGTGAGAGAGAGAAGCAGGGGTTCTTGACAACACGAAGCTCAGCACTCAAAGAGGGAAACAGAGGGAGGCTTAGAGCCACAGGGCACTGCGTGAGAGAGACAGGATAAGACCAGGAGAGAGTGAATGAGTGAAAGACTAAACCGTTTTATGCTTAGTCCCTCCCTCTCTGTCTGCCTCCATCACCTAAAACATTATTATTATAGAGTGTACGGCTGCTTCAGAGGTAGAATTATCACACACCATGCAGTTAGCTTAGGTAGCATTTCTGGATAATGCATGCATGTGTACAACAATAGATTGCGGTCTTACATCTTGATCGATTGTCATAGACAAAACAGGCCAAAGATATTTATCATCAAAATGGAAAATTATTGTTTCCAGACAGTGTTAATTTCGTTGACGAAGACTATGACGAAAAATATTCGTCAACGAACATTTTTTACAGACGAAAACTAAATAAAAAGTCAGATATGATGACGAAGACGATGACGAAATTTAACTGAAACTTTAGTCAACGAATAAAAACGAGAGGAAAATGTTGGGGCGGGACGAATGGAGAAGAGATCCAATAAGAACTACCCTTTTGTGGGGAAATCCAATCAGAGCGAATCTTTTGAGGGCAGGTTGATCTTGGCAAAGCCATTTTCAAAAGCCGCGGTTTTCAAGTTATGAGGACGTTTGTTATACATTATATTTAGTTATACATTATACTTGGATGCACAGTCTTGGTTACAAAGCTTTGGTTAATTTAAGTTGACTTTTCTCGTTAGCAACACGCTAACGTTTTGTGCACGCGGTCCGAGGGCAGCGGTATGTCTCATGAACAGACAGACAGACAGAAATGTCAGAGCTTGGTCTAGGATGTCATATGCGTTTCATATAATTCAGGGACAATGCATATCTTTTTCAGGGAGCATGTATATTGTTCAGGGAGAGCAGGTCTTATGGTTATTTTTGTGAAAAAGGCTAATGTTTTTGACATTTAATAAAATAAATGTTTTTTATTACAACAATTAGATATGTGCCTGTATTCTCTATATGCTTCCATATATTGTAATATACTTACAATTATGTGAATTATGGAGAAAAAATATGCTAATATTTGGTCTACTAAAACTAGACTAAATCAGAATTTGCTGTCAAAATTAACACTGTTTCCAGAGTAGCAGTTCAACCTCACTTCACATATGTATATATACTGAATGTATGTGTGTGTGTTTGTGCATGTGTTACTGAAAATTGACATTAATTGGTTATAAAAATCTTATGCTTTGTCTATGATTGTTAATCAATCAATCATAATTATTTTTGTTGTTGTTATTAACAATAAAAACAACAAAACTACTACTGTTATTATTATTAGAAAATTATTTTACAAACATACTGGTAGAATAATAAGAAAACTAAGAAATGACAATAATAATAATAATAATAATAATAATAATAATAATAATAATAATAATAATAATAATAATTTATTATTATTATTATAAACAACAAAACTATTATATTAACAATAATAAACATTATTAATTTTTTTATGATCATTATTATTATTACTATTATTTCCTACTTTGATGATGATGACAATTATTATTCAAATTATTAAATATTTGCACTTAACTACATTAACTAGTATTAAATAACTACACTTAACACTACTATTACTATTATTAAAAATAACAAACAACATCAATTAACTAAAAAAATATTATTATTACAAAACAATTTAACAAAAATAATGGTAGGATAGGAAAATTAAATGAACGATATTAAAGATAAAGAGATAACAACAAACAACAACAACAACTATTATTATTATTGCTATTACAAAATTATTTAACAAATATAATGGTAGAATATTATAAAAATTAAATAAACTAAAGATTTTACTACAATGAAATTTCCTGAAATAGGAAAAACCGACAACAATATATTATTATTATTATTATTATTATTATTTCCTACTTTGATGATGATTATAAATTATTAAATATAAACAATTAAATAGTAGAAACAATTTATGACAACATCACTTATCACTACTATTGCTATTATTAAAAATAAACAATCAATTACAAAAACAACAACAACTACTATTATTATTATTATTATTATTATTATTACTATTATTAACACAACAAAATTGATTATTATTAACCGTAATAAACGTATGATTATTATTAACTGTAATAAACATATTATTATTATTATTACTACTACTGTTACGATTATAAATTATTAAATATAAACAATTAAATAGTATTTTGTAGTATTAAGCAGTAGTAAATTGATAAAAAACAATACTCATTATTATTATTACCGCCATTTATTTAAAAAATAACAAACAACAAAAATTAACTACAAAATCAAGAACTATTATTATTTATTATTATTATTATTATTATTATGAAGTTAACCTGTCCACCAAAATATGCCCAATACTCTGAATATGAACTGGAGTAGTCTAGAAGCAATGCTCATGTCAAACAAATGACATTTGTTTAAAATTCTGTGTTGCACACACATTAAATTCAACAGCAAACATGCAGAGATTACAGAAGCAATGTTTATTGTCGAGCATTCAGCAAATGTTTTCACATGAGCGCTTTCCAAAAGGCAGATGACAGTAGGAGTACCCACCGGGGTAGAAATGTCGCCATGCTGGGGTAAAAGAGCAAGATGGATCCTCTGATAACCTCAGTAAGACTTTGATGTATCTCAACGCTCAAACACGGGGGAACAAAACGAACAAAACGACAATTCACATGCTTGAACAAGCCGCGGTTAATCTGGTTAAGGCCTGCATTCATGTGCAATTAGTTTCAGCGCTCCATATCGCAAGGAAGCATTAATATCCACGCCTGGAGCACTGCTCAATTTGAAGTCATTTAACAGTCAAATCTTTGGAATTGTAATTTGGCCCTCAAGCTGTTCCTAAAGGCAGAGTACATGCGCATGTGTCTGTGTGTGTGTGCAAAGAATACACGTCACTTTGTGAGTCACATTATTTGAGGCTCTGTCTACTCACAGAACTTGTGTATTTGCATGTGTTACAATTTCCACGTTCCACTTCTCAGTCTACATGAAGCCAAAATTGACTTTTTTCTTTTTTAAACCACATCCCTGTTTTTTTCTGTAAGCAATTCATTGGTGCATGTTATTACAAAGAAAAAAAGTATTTACAGATAGATAACTTTGGAATCTTTTATCAAAATCTAATAACTTTATGCGCTTTCTCTAACATCACTTTCCTGCCTTGTTGAATATCTAGTTTTACTTGGAAATGCAATTACAGTAATATGTGTATGTTAAAGGGCTAGTTCACCCAAAAATGAAAATTCTGTAATTCATTTCTCAACCACGTGTCATTCCAAAACTGTAAGACCTTCGTTCATATTCGGAACACAAATTAAGAGCTTCTAGATATACTACAATTTATGTTTTCCATGATTATTTTTATTAAAATTTTAAAAATAAACTACAGTAAGTGAAGAAGAGTGCTTTAAAAAAAACAGATTCTGACATAGCTGGTTTTGTTGTGGTCATGTTAATACCTTTATGTTATCTCATATCCACCTGAGCAATGTTATCACTCCCCAGGCAATCCAATCATAATATAGTGTGAAATCATTTCTGCTTCATAACAACTCAACGTGTCCTCCATGTAACCTTCACAGAACAATCAGAGCACTGATGCACACATACATGCATGCACACACACAACAGGCACATCTGAAATTGAACTTGAGTGTAGAAGAACATAAAAACAAAAACACATTGTGTCTGTTGTATAATGGAGAAACACTGAGCATAATATGTTCAATGTACATACACAGACATACATAAACATGCATGCACACACACAAACACTGCTTTCTTAAAGGGGCCATGAACTAAGAAATCAAAATTCCCTTGATCTTCTGACACAGATGGTCATTGTACTATAAAAACATCCTGTAAGTTTCAGAACTCAAACTTTCTTGTTAGTCTAAAAACAGCTTATATTGAAGCCAACCTGCCAAAACAACAGGCTGTGGAATGTGCCACTTTTTGATGTAATAGTGTGAGTAAACTCCGCCTCCACAGAAGATAATCAACACCAGCTTCTACATCACTGCCTGTTTAGCCCCGCCCACCAATTCATGCATGTAATGTAATTAATGAGAGAGGCAAACGCAGGTCTACGCAGACACCAAATGATAGAGATGGCTCTGAAAACTACAAGACGATGTGCAGTGCCAAGTTGTGGAAAAACACAGTCTTCACATTGCCTTCTTTCTGATCCCAACATTAGGAAAGAGTGGAAGAATTTTATGTTGAATGAAGATTCAGACTGTGTCAGTGAGAACTTTGTCCTTTGTTCACTTAATTTTACCGTGGATTAATTTACAAGCAAAGCACAATTCAACGCTTTTTTCAGAAAGATTGAAATTTAAAGACGATGCTGTGCCGACTATATTGGATCCGACAGTAATGTCGCAACACAACTGTGACTGACTGTTTTCATAACTGGTCGTTATTGCTTTGTCTGTTATTACAGAGCATTTGATATGTACTATTTTATCCTAAATCACAGCAGCGTCTATCTATGATGGATGTATGCTGTCAAACATATACAACTGTAAGCCAGTCATAGCAGTGGGCATTTACTTCCAAGTTCAAAAGGAGAATAGTTCAAACTATTCAAACAGAACATTCTGACGAGGGGGTCAAAACAGAAAATATAGAAAATAGCAAGACAGAAAATAGCCTATTACTGCTAAATTCTGATATTTTTTAATGTAAAAATCTTAATAACATTCTAAGTGGACCTTAGAGAACAGTACAAAATAATAATAATAAAAAAGGCAGTTCATAACCCCTTCAATAGAGCTTGACATATTTGGAGCTTCCTACAAAAAAAAATCATCACAATCATAGCTGATAAAAGTATATCAAATCAAAAACTGAACATAGTAAATGGTGCATTGTGAGTGTTTTAGATGGAATAGACTGAATATACATAAAACTACATTTAAGGATGTATTAAATTGCTTAAATGTGACTGTAAAGACTTTTATGGAAGCCCATTTCTGCCTCTGAATAAAAAATAAAAAAAGGTAATTGCAACTTTTCAGAGATGTGTAATATAAACTTGCAATTCGAAAAATAAAGTCAGAATCGCGAGATCTAAACTCACAAATCTGCCTTTTTTCAGAGTTGCATGACATAATCTCACAATTTCAAGAAATAAAGTCAATTTTGACTTTTTTTTTCAGAATTACGAGTTTATACTGTATCTCGCAATTGTGACTTTACAAGACAATTGCAAATTAAGAGATATGAACTCCTAACTCGGAGAAAATATCAGTCTTTTCTTCCTCAAACTTCATAACTTAAAAAGAATTGAGTTTATATCTCAATTCTGAGAAAAAAGTCAGAATTGCGAGTAAAAAAAGTCAGAATTGTGAGTTTGATACAATTTCTGACATTTCTGACTTTATTTCTCACAATTCTGAGTTTATATCACAATTCTGAGGAAAACAAAGTCCAATTTGGCAGTTTATATCCTGCAATTCTGACTTCATTTCTCAGGATGAGAAGTGAGGCGCAGATCGCAAATCATTCAATTCGCGGAATGATTTAAGAACCAGCTCCGAAGTCCTGATCTGAATCAAATGTTTTGTGAATCTGCTTGAAGTCCTGATCTAAATCATATGATTCACGTTACGCGATTTAAAGGCCTGATCTAAATCAAATGCAAAGACTGGGTTGGTACTTCTGCAGAGATGGTGGATGATTTTGAAATGATTTTTGAAATTGACAGAGAAAATCCGACTGGAGTTTTTCAACATACCCTAACTGTCTTGAGACAGAATACACAGAGTTCAAGGAGAGCAAGGCAAGACGAGCGTTTGAAAACAAAATGTATGTAAATTGTATTTTTTAAATGAAAATAATTGATCGTTTCGCTAGATAAGACCCTTCTTCCTCAGCTGGGATCGTTTGAAGCTGCGTTTAAACTGCATTTTGCAAGTTCAAAATCTGGGCACCATATCAGTACATTATATGAAGAAAAATGCTGAAATGTTTTCCTCAAAAAACATAATTTCTTTATGACTGAAGAAAGAAAGACATGAACATCTTGGATGACAAGGGGGTGAATACATTATGTGTGAATCTTGTTTTGGAAGTGGACTTCTCTTGTAATGGCTCTTTTAATTTGATCTGGTTTTTGCCAGTCACTTGAAAAAAGTCACAAGTTTAATTCAATCTGAGCTATTCCAGCTTAAATGACTCTCTCAATTGATTTTGTTTATTGTTCCTCTTTTTGTGTCTTCAGCCAGGTTTACATGACACTGTTATTACTACTACTGGTTTAGCTTGACAGTTTTATGACATTAACTAAAATAGTCAAAAAGTATAAGATATGTGCTTATTTAAAAAATTGAACACTTATTACATAGACATTGTCTTTTAATAACTCAAGCACTTTTCAAGTACCTCTTCAGGAATATTGCTATTTTCAAGGGTTTTCCAGGCCTTAAATGTCAAAAAGTCAAACTCAAGTACTTCAAGCAAATCAAAGTGAACTCCTGCCTGAAAATCAACATCTGGCATCTTGAGTGTTTCTTGCTACTTTTACCAGTCACTCTCAAGAGCATCTAAATGCAGGCTGATTTGTGACTTGTTGTAGATCCTTGAAATCCTTGGTATGATTGTTTTCGCCTGACCCATTTTAACTTTAATCTGCGCATTTGTGTTTGTATGACGGTGTAGAAAGTGGTAGATCGTTTACAAACATTACAAAATTTGAAGGAGATGCTGCTGCACAGCCTTGTCATACTCTGGAGAGGTTTCTGTGATGATACTGCAGCACTATGAGCAGAGTTTGGACAGAGGCCAGTGTGAACTCAAGCGATCATGCTGTAGTGACAAGCACTATCTAACCGCAGATCACTGCTCCTGTTACGCGCTCCGCTTCTCTACCTTTGCCCACATGTACACCTGAGGCGACTAACATGCACACAACCCTGACACAACCTCAAAAGTCAATCTTCTATTGAGAACAGGCATCTGTTATATTACACACTGGATGTGCGGAGGGAATAACTCAGGCTGTCTTATGCATAAAGCATAAGATCCTCTCCGATATCCACTCACCGCAGTGTTCCTCTGTAAATCTCTGTGAGGCTGGAGCACAAGGGAGAGACAAACCTTTCCTACACACATAACAAAGCATAATCCAAGACCAGGGGCCCAGATCAAATCCTTTGTTTATGCATCAACACGACAAGGTGCTATTGAAAAAGGGTCTTCTTCGTCTGGTTGAATGCTCTTCAGAGCAGGACTGAAACTGAGGAAACAATACCCTCCAAGAGAGACAATTCCCTGTATGAACACTTTAATAATATAAACCACAGCTTTCATTTCCTGAATCAGGCCAACCTGAGCTCCGCCATTTATTCTCCACGAGCGGGATCGCACGGTCTGATCACTATCGCTGTCTGATAACTCAAAAGTACAGAAAAATGGAGAGCGTTTCTGGCTTCTCCCTGGCTGATGCTTTGCAAAGCAATTAAATTTGGCTTTCCTGATATAGTGCATGTAGTACTGATAATAAAATCAAATAAAATAATCAAAACAAACACAAGTTCAAAATATCTTCACAGACGTAATTTAAATGTGACATGTTTGATTTGTGGGCCATCAAAAAAAAAAAAACTTTTCTGGCCAGAAAACTCAACAAATCACACCACTGGTTGAGCCAGTGTTGTTCTGACAGGCTCAAACAAAGCAAAAATGTTTATACAGGATACAAGAAATTAATAATTTTATTTATCAAGGATGCATTAAATTCAAAATTGACCACATAGAAATTTGTAATGATATAAAAAAAAATTCTCTTTCGAAGTTCATTTGATTTAAAAAAAATGTATCATGGTTTCAGAAGAAAAAAACATTTAGCAGGACAACTGTTTTAAATAATAAGAATACAAATAACAAGGATAATAAAAAATACTTCATAAAAACAGCATATTAAAATGATTTCTGAAGGATCATGTAACACTGAAAAATTCAGCTAAATTACATTTGAAAATATACTAAAATAGAAAACAATTACCTTAAACTGTAATATTTCACAATATGACTGTTTTTGTAGTATTTTTGTATCAAATAGATGCTTTTCAAACGTTATATGTTCTTGCTAGTAATTACTGTGGATGGTAAAACTTGTTACGAATGGTATAATTTATGGCATTGGTTGAGTGTGTTTTGTAATGTGAATCCACCTGCCCTGCTGTGACAGTGACTGCTGTGCTTTGTATGAAGAAGTTTATCAATTATACATTGTTTCTAAACCACAAACAGTGCGCTGTGATGCTTTTAAGTGTCATGAAAATTATTCAATTGGGGCAAATGCAGCATTTAAATTTTTTATCGACAGTTCTTTTGTTTTTTTGAATCCGCTATAGTTTATGCTGACTGAGAGCAGGCTAACGTTCATACTGCTCACTAAGCAAACGTGTAATTGAGCAGACAGCTCTGTTCCCCTCTTCTGTCTAAGTCTTCTCTCTGTCATCTGTAAATCTCTATGTCAGGTTAAGGAGGCTGAGAGGCGAAGAAATACGTTTTTATATATTTGCGAAAAAGGATGTGCCCATTATGCCTAAAATGAAGTGCGACAAAAACCATAAGGCACTGCATAAGATGTAAGAAAATTCAACTAAATGGATTTTCAACTAAATGGAAATTTCAAAGGTAAGGTTTCATTAGTTTGAATAATCATTGAACAAAAAACTATCATAACATCTTAGCTGATATTTCAGCATACTTAATTTTTGACAAAACATCCCATGTTTCGTTTGTGACAGCACATTTTTGGCGGTGACCGTAATGCTTTGGTAGTGACCACTTCACAGTAGAGAATTTTAACTTGCACACTAAAACACTACTAACATATTCTAGAATACAAAAAATAAAATAATAATAATAAAAATAAAAAAACATAACTGTACAAAAATTTGTGAACAGTGTACGGAACAAATGGTATACATATAAAAACTACATGTTATGGAATAACTCCCAAAAAAAGTGTGCTTAACTGCAGAAAAAAGGTGTTCTGTAGTGACGTTCCTTAACGTTACATACAGGTTTTTCAGACTTTTGAACACATTCAGCTCAAAATTATGAGACCTATCTAGGCACACAGGAATATTTTCTGATCATAACTTCATGGGCTTAGTTCAAATCAGTAATGGCCAATAGACTAAAACATACACTGTTTCGATGGTGACATGAAAAATGTGGGACACTTTTTTTTTTTTTTACATTTCCATTTTTTTTTTATCATTTGTACTGATAGTAAGCATTTCCCAGCAGCTGAATTACAGAAAAACTACCCAGCAGCTGGGCAAAAAAATTACATATATATATATATATTTTTTATTTTTTTTTTTAAAGGCCCAATAACGCTGAACCCAGCGTTTGGGTTAAAAACAAAACAAAACATTTTTTAGAGTGTACTTGAAAAAAAAAAAAAAAAAAACATCCGATAATCACAACAAATATACCAGCACATAAGTATTAACTTAGATCTACCTTCGGTTTATCACATTAAACCAGTGGTGTTATTTTTAACTAATAAACTGTTTTTATTAAACGAAATTAAGCTGCAGCAAAATAAAATATGAATATAAAATTAAAAATTAAAACAAAAATACAGTACTAAAATGACTAAAACTACAGAAAAAGTGAACATTTAAATATTTCAAGAAACAAACTAATAATAAAAATAACAAAAGCACAGCCAAAAAGGCCAGATTTATTTATATACTAAATACTTGTGTTAGTGCACACCATCTTTTTAAAATAGTACGGTCAGGATTTACTAAAGATGTGCAGTGAAAGAGCTGAAAAAGCATGGACAGTTATTTTTACACCTGATCTTATTAAATATGCATTTGTAGGAGTTTCCCTTTTCAGACGCAAAATTTTACAGGAGGAGAGTATTAAAATGAATCACATAACACGATTTACTAACGCTTGCGCTCATCAAATTACTGGTATTTGCGCCATTATTTAATGCCAAAAAAAGCATGTCTTAAGCTATTTTGCAATTCTGCAACTGTGTATTTTTTTCCACACGTATTAAAGGAGAAGTCCACTTCCAAAACTAAGATTCACATATAATGTACTCACCCCCTTGTCATCCAAGATGTTCATGTCTTTCTTTCTTCAGTCTTAATGAAATTATGGTTTTTGAGGAAAACATTTCAGCATTTTTCTCCACATAATGGACTGGTATGGTGCCCAAATTTTGAACTTCCAAAATGCAGTTTAAATGCGGCTTCAAACGATCCCAAATGCGGTTGTAAATGATCCCAGCCGAGAATTATTTAGCAAAATGATCGGTTATTTTCACAAAAATAATACAATTTATATACTTTTCAAACGCTTGTCTTGTCTTACTCTGCCTGGACTTTTTTTTTCGTTCATGACAGTTAGGGTATGTCGAAAAACTCCCATCTCATGTTCTCCCTCAACTTCAAAATCATCCTATATCGCTGTTTTACCTTTTTTGTTAAGGGTGTTTGATCTTCTTTGCATGTTCACTTTGCAAAGACTGTGTTGCTACTTCTGCAGCGATGTAGGATGATCTTGAAATGATGAGAGAAAATACAACTGGAGTTTTTTGACATACCCTAACTGTCTTGAGCCAGAATACACAGAGTTCAGGGAGAGCAAGACAAGAGTGTTTGAGATTAAAAAGTATTGAATTTTATTTTTTAATTAAAACAACTGATCATTTTGTTAGATAAGACCGTTCTTCCTCAGCTGGACTTGTTTGCAACTGCATTTGGGATTGTTTGAAGCCGCATTTAAACTGCATTTTGGAAGTTCAAAATCGGGGCACCACAGCAGTGTATTATATGGAGAAAAATCCTAAAATGTTTTCCTCAAAAAACACAATTTCTTCACGACTGAAGAAAGAAAGACAAGGGGGTGAGTACATTATATGTGAATCTTTGTTTTGGAAGTGGACTTCTCCTTTAATTTACTTGGAATGCCATAAGAACACATTATCCGAACATATTGTTTGCCAAGATGACTTGGAACCTTCAACTAGGAGGAGTACGCAATACCAGGTCTATTAAAACTTCTTGCAACCCTTAATTTTTTGGCCTTCAGTTCTCTTTAACATACTGTGGCTTCTTTATTTGTAACCACGCTAATTTGCGCCGCACTTGGTATATTGAGTTGGTCGATATGTAAATGAGATGTTGCGTCTGTTTTCTTTAATTTGCGCTTTGCCATTAAATCACCCACAGAAACCCGCTGTTTTGGAATTGCACTTGTGATAATTTGCCCTGCTTACTAAATCTGGCCCTTAAATTTAAACTGAACACACTGAAAATAGAATACTATAAATAGAATACTATAACATTATATAGAAAACTAAAACAACACTTAATTAAACTGGGGTAAATGATTAGAGAGATGAATTACACAAAATGAAAAATACTAGCAAATTAATAAACAGATGCTGCTTGGCCACATTTGACAAGGGTGGTAACAGATACTATTGGTTTATGTGATCACCAAAGCATCAGTCAGTCGCGAGTCTGAGCTATCAATCACTGTGACACAGCAGATCTCATCTTTATTCCCCAACATAAAATGATACACCTCCAGAGACAGACTGTGCCAACAGTAAAAAATAAAGCCAATAAACGCCACACAAATTTCAACACAGGCACCCATACCTGTGCTTAAAAGATCTCTGACACCATTTTGAGGCATTCTCAGAAGAGTCCTTGTCTTGTCCCTGGGAGCAAAAAAGCAGAGGGTGAGACTGATTTTGCTGCTTTGAAGATTGATGTTGGTGTTTAAGACGCCTCTGAAAAGCAGACAAGACCTTCGGGCTAATCTAGCCTTAGATGATAAAGACGCTCACCTGCTCGGAGCTGATAGCATGGCACCGCTAGCCAACATTGTAAAGAGCAGCCACCTCTCTATGTAGCAATATTGAGACTTCAACATCCTCATTTCAACTCCAAGAGATGACCATCTTTTAAGACCTTATATAACCTTGAGTCAAAGTTTTCGCAAATGTGTACAGTGGGATTCACTCAGAGCTTTCCAACAGATGTTTAATAGAGATATTTCGTGGGTTGGCTTATATGTGACTTTTCATGATCGAAACATTGCAGAGAGATTTGCATTTTCATGAAGCTTTCAACATGAAACTGAATAATAATGAACTTTAATGTCATGATGTTAGGCTACAGGTGAATTCACGTGATATGAAATGATATTTAAACTGCGTAACAGGCCAGATAAACCCTGCTCTCAAAAATAAACAGTGTCAAAGATCATCTCGCTCACGAAAAATAACTCAAATTTGCATTAAACAAAACCTGAATCATCATAATTTAATCACAACTTCTAATTATTTAATAACGAAAATAATTTAAATAAATAAAACCCCTAAAAGTATGCTAATCACTGTCTGAGGTAAATAGGACTATCTTGTTCAAAATAATTAATTCCTGTAACAGGGAATTATGCTAATTACCATAATGTTGCAGAAAGGTCAAATAAACACACCCACTTCAAGCCTCAAAACAACCTGGTATTTCATAAATTAGCATCAGTTCATTGTACTCTATGCAAGCGGATAGAGGTTTGGCCGATCGACGTGGAATAAGCCAGCGTCAAATGATAAAATTAGCCAACATCTGGCTGACAGGGGACGCAGTGTGTTTACAACTGAACAGGCGACAAGAAAGCAACTGGGAATTATCCTCATTTGCAGGTGGGGGGCTGCCTTTGTAGCGCTCTAGATTCATCTGGTAAATGCATGTTTAATATGACCAGGCTAAGTATATTTAACAACCGCATCACTTGGTGTTTAGCGTTTCCATGTTTGTCAAGGCCATTGACAGCTTGTATTAACCAACGCATAAATAACAGAGCAAAAAAAGCATGAAAACTGAAATAAGCAGGGTCGTTTTTTGTTTATTCCTACATTTATGGCAAGACAACAGCAAAACTTAATGAGGTTAGTTGTCAAAATACGGCTAAATCTCTGTCTGCTGGGGGGAGACCCTATTAGGAGATTCATAGACATCTGTACAAGACGTCTTGTGCATCATCATTAGAATTTCAAAGTGGTTTTGATTGTTTGATCTCATATCCAGAAATTATTGTTGGGAGAGTCATTATCATAAACCCAGTTCTAAATTTGTTTTCCACACTCTCGGTTATGATCCATAATTAACCATACTGGCGAGATTACATTATTTCTCCCTTTTCGAATAAGGAATCCGTATGGAATTTCTCCCATTGGGGGGGAAAAGTTTTTTTAGGCTCAGAGTGTCTGTTCTTGAGATTCGCCAGACACAACACATATTTCACCTCACAGCTACTCTATATATTACTTCCATCCGCGTGCCAACAGACTGAGACTGATATCCCCCTGATCGCAGCTGCAAAGAAATTATATTACATTTGGTGGAATGAAATGAAAATACCCCCCCTCTTCCTCAACGTTCTGCACTTTAGAAAAGAAGGAGGGACGAAATAATGAATTAGGCCCATTTGAGGATATTGACTGATTCCCTGAGTGCTCACGGCGCCGTCCGTCCGTAATCTATCTCAGAAATAATCATTCATGCTCTAAATACATCAGAAAGAGGGGATCATAAAAAATACACCATTCAGCTCCATTGATTTGCATTGTTAATTTCCCACTTGATGGCTTCAGAGAGAGAGAGTGATGAAGGGGCCGCTGTGGCGGGTTTAAAGTATCCAACACGGCAAATCACAAGATAGCCGGTGTCAGCAATGAGGCTTGACAATGAGGCAACACAATTAAGCAGCAGTGGGGAGCGGAGTGATGCAGCTCTCCATAAAACTTCTGAGAGATCACAACTTATCAGCCTCCACATAACCATAAAAGCACGGCAGAGATAAAGCCCTCGCTACGAGATCTTTATCAGACGCCACAGCTGGCAAAAAGTGACTTGGCTGTTTATGGATGTGACTGGTGGGATAGATCCTGCTGGATCTGACATCATCACTGCCTGACACCTGAGCTCTGTTGTGTCGGGCGGAACGTGACAAATGACTGTGTGAAGAAGAAAGAGGTTCGGTGGAACTACAGCAGCAACAGCAGGGCCTGGCCGATATGGGACAGACATCATAAATAATGTAAACGTATCAGCTAAGATCCGTGTGTGTGTGTGTCAATATGGTAGTGTTTGCTAACTAGGGATGTGAAGAACATGCAACAAGGTCCAGAATCACATGGGAAAATACACAAACAAACACATACAGGATCCATTTTAAAATACTTAAAGGGGTCATCGGATGCCCATTTTCCACAAGTTGATATGATTCTTTAGGGTCTTAATGAAAAGTCTATAATATACTTTGGTTAGAAATTCTCAATGGTTGTGTAAAACAACACCCTTTTTACCTTGCCAAAATCAGCTCTGCAAAAATCATCTCATTCTGGTTGAGGCTGCTTTAAATGTTAATGAGCTCTGATTACCCCGCCCCTTTCTTCTCTCTATGGAAAGACAAGCCTGTTTACTTTAGCCACATTCAGCCGTTAAACTTGCTAACTAGCACTTTATTAGGAAAGGCGATCGCAAAGATTCATAAAAAATACTTATACTCACTTCTGCTGTAAGTGAAGCTGGATCATGAATGATTTGGATGTATGTAGATCGAGATATAGACGGATATATGTAGATCGAGAGGCGCATTCTGTTCACAAACAAACAATCCACTGCATCTTCTCAGATGTCGGCTCAGATGTCGGGAGTAAATGACGACCACTATGTTCACTATGTCAATCAACTATAGTGGGAGCGGCCTCTGTGGGTGTGACGCAACAACGACAGGCATCCGAGAATGGCTCGATTTGAAAAAGGGGATATTATTTTTACAGATTAATTAAAAACCACTGCACGGATTTTTATCATTATAGGGTAAATTTGTACATACACTGACGACACACATTAAGGTTCAAACAACATGTAGAAGTGAACTTAGCATCCGATGACCCCTTTAACATTACAGTTGCTTTAGTATCAGTGCATGGATGTGCATTTGGCCAGTTTTTGGAGTACAGAGAAGGGCTGTGCAAAATACAGAATTAAAGACGTCTTCCCTTTAAGTTTATGAGCTGTAATTTAAAATTAATTGGCCCCACCCACAAAAAGCTGAACTGGAATGTACTGAATTACAATTCATAGTTAATCAGGCATTCTGGGAAATGAAGAGTTTCTCCAAGTTCATGAATTAGTTATATATAAAAAATAATAAAAACCTCTATAGGTGATACTTCAAATAGACATGCACCGACTGCAATTTTCTTGGTGTGACCTGCCGATACAGATTTTAGACTTTTTTCCAATGCATTTTTTACATTATAAAATGAATGATGCAACATTACAAATTAAATGCAACTTTTACATCAAATTCTTACATCGTGTCAATTAGTTCAGTTAGAATAATAAGAAACTGTAGCGTTGTTACCATTCAAATGAAATCAGTATCTTCAAACTCCATCTTTCCACTGCAGAAAAAACAGAAGCTGCATTTAAAGTAGCATTAGCTATATTTACATCGAACAGGCATAACATTATGACCACCTTCCTAATATTGTGTTGGTCCCCCTTTTGCAGCCAATACAGCCCTGACCCATTGAGGCATGGACTCCACTAGACCCCTGGAGGTCTGCTGTGTTATCTGGCACCAAGCAAAGTCCTGTAAATTGTGAGGTGACATCAAAACGGACCAGCTCAGAAACTGCAAGACGTGAGACTGACTATCTGGACAACAGCCTGGGTGCGATCATGTGGAAAATCAGCTGCTTCCAGTCCCTGGCCGGTTGATCGATGCATCTCTAATTTCAAACAAATCTGCTTTTTCTCTCTGAAAAACCTATAAAACCTTCAAATGTCAAACCTTTTTACTTTTTCACAAGACATGGTCAAGTCAACATTCAAAGTTGTCTTGACAAACTTTTCTATTAAAAAAATGACACTTATTGAAGTTATATGTCAGACGCCCACGTTGGCCGTTGCATCAACATCACCCTGTTTTTACTCGGCACCTTGCGCCATAATCGCTTCATTTTTAAAGTGCTGTCAAGTTAAAACGAGCACTTTTAAAAAGTTGCTCTCGCTCTCTTTCTTTAAAAAAAAGACATTTAAAACCCATGCATTTTGTTCCATTCAGTTGTGCTCCATCTAGCTGTCTGAAAGGAAGAATGTGCCCTCTGTGAACGTCCCATTGAGTGCTGACCTGGACTGAAAGTCACCATGAACAGTTCTGACACAAATTGCTGTCTGAAGAATCGGTCTGCAAGGTATCACCGAAAAAAATAGCATAACAAATCACAAAAGCAAAAATCAGGTCCTTCTGACATATAGAAGCTACTTCAGCTGACACAAAATCTTTTTAAGATTTTAAAGATGTTGCATTGTTTTCATGATCCCGGTTCAGGTTCTAATCCCAATCACAACAATGATAGCTTCATTATTTACTGTAGCTTTCCTATCAAATCACATTGCGCTTATTTCTCTGATCAAAATGGCTCTTGGGGTGTTAAATGAAAGTCTTTTATTTGGTTTAAACTATTCCATTATCTAAATGCGCATAGATATATGATGAAAAGGAAAACAGCAACTGTGACAGGCGTCGTTGAAAACAGCACACATTTAACTCCGATAAACCCACACTTACGGCTCTCGACATGCTTTCAATTACAGAGGCCTCGATTATTGTATTGATTATAAAACGCTCGATGACAGCTCGTTCGCAAATTCCCATTTGCATTTATGTAGCCACTAAAATGACACACAAAAGAAGGAATAAAAAGAGAGAGAGCAAGTGAGAGAAGGCGGCATCTGTTGGGGCTTTTAGACGGATGCATCACACTAATCCATTCCTTTTACATGAGCCCCTGTCAGGGTTAATTGGTTTGTGAAGATGGGTAATGAAGGGAAATGGTGGTGTTTATTGTTGCGCCTCTCTCATTAAAACAAGGCAGTTCGCCTGGCATGCGGGTGACATTTACGCACCCGTCAGACACCGTGAGGAACGCGTTATAAAATGATCAGCTTTATCCAGTGTCTTCCGATCTGAGCACAGTAATGTCGCATGACAGTGAGTTTCATAAATTATAATGAGGTTAAAGCCATAAGCTGGTTTACAAAGATCACCCATACCCAGGAGCATCATGGGAGGTCACAGATGGTAAAAGCAATAACATCCCAACTAACACAAACCTGGGTGCTCAAACACATTACAGCTGAAGCGTTTCATTGGTCGCACAAACTAAAGGTCCCGCCCCAAACTCGTGCTACTGGCGAAGCCGACACGTCAGCTTCAAACCAGAAATCACTGGCAACATATAAAGAAACCGCAGGCAAGTATGGACATCAATAAGCACAGGAAGTGCTCTTGTGCAGATGTTACCTCTCTCCTACGCGATGCCCAGCACGTCTGTTTGACTTTCCAAACCACAGCAGCAACCAGCAGCAGGGACAGGAAACAGCTGGGGACGAGACACATGAAAAATCAATAGATCAGTCAATCAAATAAGATTCATGAGTTTGTGATTCCTCTAACATTCCTCTAACCTTTGAGGCTGGACTGAGGACAGCTGTTACATATTTGTATTTCAATCATACAATCGATGATAAACAAGTTCATCCAGCATGAAAGAATCAATGCCGTATGGAACCGACTGTTACGTCAATCATTTACGCAATGCCAAACAAGCTCATCTGTACTCCAACAGGTTTGATTTCCTCTCGCGCACATTCGCAGACGGCTCAGCGGCTATTTTAAGCCATCTAGAAGATGGGTGATGTTAGAGAAAGGTGGCCTTGAGTAGGAATAGCTGCTGTAAAAGCACATATAAAAGCAGAAATGGTTCTGTGTGTTTTATCTGGAATTGACAGAATTCACTTGACAAGGTGACAAATGCATAGAGCTGAAATAAAGGGAAAAAGCAAGGTGGTCATGCACAATCCATTTTGTTGTTGTTTTTTTCCATCGGAAGTTCACGGCCAGCACCTGCTGCTGCAGTACGTGATAAAGCACTGGTGAACAAGTGTCAGAATGCTTGTCTACAATGTGGGAGGACTGAGTGTTAGTACTCGCAGACAAATTGTCACAAAATACAATAAAATAAAATAAAATAAAATAAAATATAAGGAACACAATCACATATAAGACCCATGAGTGCTTGATTATAAATTGTGTTTATATACTGTAAATCATGTCAATAAAATAAAAAAATAAAATAGATATATATTTTTTCATCACCCTGGTAACATCAGCAAAACCCCAATAAGACTTTTAAATTTGCTTTTGCAGAAAGCAAGCTCTGTTACCAACAAAAATGAATGGTTCTCACATTTTTTCTTCATAAAATAAAATAAAATAAAATAAAATAAAATAATCAGCACTGGGTATATATTCTGTAATGTGTATTATTATTATTATTATTATTAATTTTTTAAAATATTTAATTTATTATTATTATTTATATTTTACTAATTTAATGATAACTTCACATTTCACCCTTCATTCATTTAGTATTTTAGTGATTCAGGTACTATCATTGTAGAAATGTTTCACTAAAGGTGTATATTCTGTTATGGTTATTATTATTATTTTATATAAATATTTTTAATTAATTAATTAAATTTATTTATTTTTGCCAATTTAAGGTCAACTTCATTTTTTACCCTTCATTCATTTAGTAGTGATTAAGGTATTATCACTGCAGAAATGTTTCACTAATGGTTTATTTTCTGTCATGTCTATTATTATTATTATTATTATTACTACTACTATTTTACTATTATTATTATTATTATTATTATTCAATATTATTATTAAATAATATTAATATCTTATTTAATTAGTTAATATAGTAGCTGTAGTAGTTGTAGTAGTATTTATTATTATTATTATTATTTAATATTAATGTTTTTATTTTTTAATTAATTTATTCTTAGTAGTAGTATCATTATTTTATTTAATCTCATTTCATTTAATTTTAATGTCAGCATCACTTTCACCCTTCATTTATTTTTATTATGTAATATTAATATCTTATTATTTGACTAATTTGAGTAGTAGAAACAGTACTATTTTATTTATTTACTTATTTATAACTATTTATAAATGTATAATTATTTATAAATTTAATGTCAGATTTATTTATTTATTTATTTATAATTAGTAGTAGCATCATTATTATTTTATTTTATTTGATTTATTTTTTTAACTCATTTAATGTCAACTTCAATTTTTCACCCTTAATTTAGTATTTTAGTGATTTAGGTACTGTCATTGTAGAAATGTTTTAGTAATGGTGTATATTCTGTCATGTTTGTTCTTATTCTTATTCTTATTCTTATTCTTATTTAATAATAAAAATGTCAACTTCACTTTTCATCCTTCATTCATTTAGTATTTTAGTGATTTAGGTACTAGAATTGTAGAAATTCACTAATGTTTCTTTAAAGTAATGCTATCCATGGTTATCACTTTCAAACTGCCTCAATTTTGATCCACAATATTATAATAAAATCATTCAAAAATTTCTTTGCAACGCATTTTCATCTGCTGTTGTTCTGTAATGACACACTTCATCCCAGCCCATGAATAAGAAAAAGAATATCCATTCAATTTTGACCACTTTTTAAGCACATTTTACTGAAAATCAAGGCAGTTCATTCCCATGGGACATTCTGCAAACCTTGTATGAGCGAGTAACAGTAACCAAAGGGAACGGAGTTCCATCGAAGGCTCAGTATCCTGACATAAACATCAGAGAAACAGGGGGCATGTAGGGATAATGTCATCTACCCATCATTCACATTCAAACAGAGCCTTCATTCAGCCAGCATTATTACAAACACATACCATCAACTCCACAGACACATTGCCCAGAGGAAGAATGTTCAATCTCAAATGAGACAATCTGAGGCTTTGTGAAGCTCTGCAAAAATATGGGGTGTATAATATAACTTTATATGAAGTGTTATACGATCACGAAATTTGAATTTGCACCATGGGAAGGGTTTAAATCCTACTGCAATTGCACAGCTTGGGGACGTCTTGGGCTCTAATATTCTTCTTCTAGTCTCTTTGCTTAAGCATCATATATTAAGGGGCCGAGCTCATTACATCTGAAGCTGTTCAAACGCTAAAATTAGCACTGGACTAATCAGAGTGTAGTTGAGGTAATGCAAGAGCCTGAAACTGCCTTTTCAACCATTTCATCTACCATATTTCAAAACCCAATCAGCACAAGTCAGAGGTCCCTTATTAAATCTATTAATGATGAGGGCAATTAATTCTTAACGAGCTGGATAATGGTTCTAATGGGCGGAGAATAAGGCCCAATAATGCCAGAGCACTTTTACTGAGAAAGTTAGAAAAGCACAATCTTTTATGTGCTAGGACGAACGTCCTGGATGCTGCCATATTGAATGAAACCTGTGAGAGATAGATGGTGTCTTACTGGGTTGTGCCCGTCAGTGGATATTTCACCTGGGAACGGAAGCGATCTGTGCTGCCATTGGTCGATTTGTACCGACCTATGCCAGCACATGCTGACAGGGGTAACAAACTGATCAGACAAAACCAGACAAATGTGTCTGCTGCCATTTGTTAGCATCTGTCGGTGCTGTGTGGACTGGCCCTTAAAGGGACAACTCTGTACTTCATCTACCAGTGACAAGTTGCAGTATCTTCTCTTGTGATTTTTTTTAACTAATTCATACTTAGTAACTACTTAATTTAGTTTATGATTTACAATTGTTGTACAGTTTTTGCACATTTATCACAGTTATTTTTGGTGATGTTTCAAAATAAAATAAAATTTAATTAAATAATTTTTCATTTTATCAATTTAGCCAATACTTGCAAAGAAGTACAAAAAAATATTTCATGGGAAAAAATACATTTAAAAATGCTGAAAAACTGCTTTAAAAAGTTTAAAACAAACTCATTTAAAACGTCTCAATAAAAAAAGTAAAATAAATAAAATAATCATTTTTAATTTCATCAATTTTGCCAATACTTATAAGTAGAAAAATTATTTAATGGGGAAAAATGTTTTACAATTCTGATAAACTGCTTTAAAAATATTTAAAGCAAACATTTTATTTGAAACTTTTTAATGAAAATAAATAAATAAATAAATAAATAAAGTTAAATAATAAAATAAAATAAAATATTTTTAATTTCATCAATTTAACCAATACTTGGTTAAGTAATACTACAAATAAGTAGAGAAATTATTTAATGGGGAAAAATATGTTTAAAAATGCAAAAGAAAAGAAAAAAAAAACTGCTTAAAAAAACATTTAAAGCAAACTTTTCTTTGAAAACTTTTCAATAAAAAATAAAATAATAAAATAATATTTTTTTATTTGATCAATTTAGCCAATACTTTACAAATAAGTAGAACATTTATTTCATGGGGGGAAAACTGTTTAAAAATACTGAAAAAACTGCTTGAAAAACATTTAAAAAACTTTTCATTTAAAACCTCTCAATATAATAAAAATAAAATAACCTAAATTTTAATTTGATCAATTTAGCCAATACTTACAAATAATTCAATTGGGAAAAAATATATATGTTTAAAAATACTGAAAAACTGCTTAAAAAATAAAAGCAAACTTTCCATATAAAACTTTTAATAAAAAAATAAAATAATTTAATTATATAATAATAATTTGATCAATTTAGTCAAATAAGTATTATTTAAGAAATTATTTCACAGGGAAAAAATATTAAAAAATACTGAAAAACTGCTTCATTTAAAACTTTTCAAAAAAATAAATAAATAATATAAATAAATAAATGAAATATTGTTTTTAATTTTCTCAATTTAGCCGATACTTCCAAATAAGTAGAAAATTATTTAATGGGGATAAAATGTGTTTAAAAATACTGAAAAACTGCTTTAAAAACATTTAAAGCAAACATTTCATTTGAAATTTTTTCTCAATTTAGCCAATACTTACAAATAAGTAGAAAACTTATTTCACAGGGGGAATATTTAAAAATACTAAAAAACTGCTTTAAAAACATTTAAAGCAAACTTTTCATTAAAAAAATTTCAATAAAAAATAAAACAAAATAATATTTCATTTGATTAATTTGGCCAATACTTACAGTAAGTAGAAAAATGGTTGTATGGGGAAAAATATGCTAAAAAATTATGAAAAACATAATAATAATAATAATAATAATACACACACACACAGCAAATTAAATAATAACAATGACAATAACAATAATATTAAAATGATAATAAAAAGTCATTTAAAAAATAATAATTAAATTATATATAAATAAATAATAATGATAGATAGATCAATAAATAAATAAAAACAGGTAACACTTTAGTATAGGGAACAATTCTCACTATTAATTAGTTGCTTACCAGCATACCTATTATTAACATATGATCTTAAAATAAAGCGTGACCGAAAAACATACATTGTGTATGTGTAATCACTTTTTGTAGCGCATGATCTCTTTGTAGTATTGATCTTTGTAGCAACAAGAGTCTGAAGGATGAATGAGAACAGCCAATCTACCAACACCGCCCGACAGAGCAAACAGCCGACAAGGCTTACACAATCAATACAGACAACCAGACAACCTGAGCTGAGGATAGAAACATGCACACCATCACAGCCACTTCCTGTATCTATTTGTCATCCCACCCGGCCCTGCTTATGTTTATGAGTCACAATAATGTGTAATCTTGTATTCACTCGCTCTAGTAGGTACAAAGGACAAAAGCCCCATTACGCTCAAATCACGAGTGGGAGAGAACGAGCTTTAGTCAGTTACACAAGTCAAATGAATTGCCTCCAGTCGGCATCCAGTAAAGCACAGGCATTCAGGACGTTAATAACATCATCGCTGATATGAACGAGCTCACTCAACACTTCAGCCCCGTGGACGACTCTGGTCCTAATGGAAGAAAGGAATAGAAAAAACAGAGGTGGATGAATGTTAATCAACATAGAGAGAGAAAGTGTGTGTAATTGGGCTAAACCGAATTGCGGTGTCACCAATTAGCTGGAGGAGTGGGTGAAAGGCTTAAGCGCTCTTTAATTGTTACTGTTTTTCTTGCTCATTTAGTGGAGCTCCAAGAAAGCAGAGAACCAAAGAGACGGAAAAAAAAAATTACTCTTCAAAGAAAACGTATTGAAAAGGACTTTTCGAAGCTAATGAGGGACTACATCGAAACACCTAACTGTTCAAAAGTACAGGCTTTGTTTTAGTACAACTAAAATCTAGGAGTTCTTCCAAATATACATAAAATATTATCATTTTATTCCCACTGCACCATTTATTATTTTAATGGGCTTTATACTTTTTGAATCCTTTTTTCCAACCTAATCTGCATAATGGTCTCTTTGTTTAGAAAGGCACAAATATTTGAATGGATTGAAATACATTAAAAAAACATCTGGGATGCGCATGATAGACAGCACAGTTTGCAGTCTGATTAAAAAGCTCATCAACTTTATCAAAGCCAGATGAATCAGAAAGAGATAAATATCCATCTACTTGCTTGAGGCTTGTAGCCCAGTCTCTCAGGAGGATGTTTTCAAATTTTAGGAAGATTTTGAGAAACGCACTTCTAATTAAGATTACGTTAAAAGCTGGAGGTAATATGCTAATCAAATGCATGAATCAGATGGTGAAAAAAAGGAAAATTTCAATGGCCAACTTTAATTATTTTAGCCTTTCACTAAGGTACACTGTAATGCTAACTCGCATTAAACTGCTGTAGTGATGGCGTATTTTTTGTAGGCAACACCCGGGGTTCCCATCTGGGATAAAAACCCAAAAGAATTTTTCCATTGGCTTTTGAATTATTGCAGTTTGTGATTTTCACTTACTTTGTTCATTATGATAATCATCACAAACGAAACACAACTTTTATGAATTTTGACGCCAAAATACAATTGGCAGAGGTTAAAAAAAAAAAAAAAAAAAAAAAAAAAAAGTAGTAAGGACATTGTTAAAGAGCAGGTCATATGTTTTTTTTTAAAGTGTCCTAATATTGCGTTGAAGTCCCCTTTAACAGGTTTAACTGCATCTAAGGTCAGACAAAATATACATTTAATAATAGAGTCATTCTGATTTTAAAATGGTTCATTCGAATCAGTTTTGTCTGTAAACCCCTGCCTTCCATAAGCCTACTCTGCTCTGATTGGTCAGCTGCCGAAGTCTGTTGTGATTGGTACAGAGCAAGTTAGTGAGCGCTCTAGTCCATGGTTGTTTGTGAAGCCCATGGGTTAAAGCGACCCTAATAACGTCATATTTAGCCCCTGGAATGCGAATTTACTGGGGGTACCCTGACAAAAAGCTTGTATTTTACACCCCAGAATGCAATTTTTAATGGGTGACCCCCCTCGAAATGCTAGTTTTGAGTAGCAATTGGGAGGGTTTTGTTGTAAAAACGTTTATCTGCTAACCTGTAAACACTTAACAAAACAGCAATGGTGGATACGTTAGTCGAGTGCTACCGTGACAAACAGATGAAACAATACAGTTTGTAAACCAAAATACGTCTACTGTAAAGTCCGAAGAATGACAGACAAAAGACGTTCCATGTCTAAACTTTTAGCTGTATCAGGCGCACCAGCCTCTAACTCGCTCGTCTCTCTTCCGGGTCTTTAACTCCACTCCTATAACTGCCGGTGCACCAAAATAAACAGCAATTTTACAATGATTCTAATGTCTGGGCACTACACTACATTATTTTTAAAGTAATTAGAACAACGACAGTGTACACTAATCAACATGTTCTTAGGAAATAGTAGGTTCACAGCGAAATATCAGACCTATTTCATAGTCATATATCAGACCATATTGTGCTTTACCTGGAAATCTAAAGCTGCACTAGGTATATATCACAAAAAAGCTTGTTATTTTGAGCACTCAATTGAAAATGTACACATAACGTATCATTTGTACTCATAAGTTGTGTTTCAGAGATGCTTGTTGGTCCAAATAAATAAGACTAGAAGCCAAAGATGATAAAAGCCAAGATTGGAGAAGTAGTCTTCGGTAAAATGACGAGCACACAAAAGTTTGAATTGAATTGCTGTGGTTTCGTGGAAAAAAATAAGTTTAACCACTGATTCTTCACATCACCATCTTTTGGCAATGAAAACAAAAACTTGCTTTCACAGTGCAGAACACATCATCTTCTTGACATGATAAACATGCTAACTAGCCGAAGTGTTTGTGGGCAGGTCAGACTGGTCGTATTTTGCGGGCAGGCGGTGATTATGTTAATGTGTTACCTAGTGATGTATATCAGTAACAGAAGATTCAAAAATATGATAACTCGTTAAAGCGATTCTGACTCGATTCTTTCTTTTGAGAGACAGTATCTTAATGTATAATTTTTTGATGAACAACTTTGCAGATCGTTTACAAGAAAACAAAAATAAACTTTATTCAACAATTTCTTCTCTTCTGTTTCAGTCTCCACCACCATTCACAAGAGTACCACGACGTGTGTGTGTGGTGCTGATGACGCAAAGTTATATTGTTTTTTACACACAAAAAGTATTCTCATAGCTTCATAACATTCACAAGAGTTGAACTGCTAATATCACATGGACTATTTTAACGATGTCCTTACCACCTTTCTGGGCCTTTACCATGGTAGTTGCGTTGCTGTCTATGCAAAGTCAGAAAGCTATCAGATTTAATCAAACACATCTTAATTTGTGTTCATATTGTTGGAACAATATGAGGGTCAGTAATTAATGACAGAATTCTCATTTTTGGGTGAGTTATCCCTTTAAGTTTGTGCTAAACACATTTCATATTTCAGGGATTTAACAAAAAACACAGCCAAAAAACCTATTGATTTCAGGACAATGACACTAAAAGTTCAAAAATGTTAACTCATTTCCTGGTTTTAGGATCTTGCAACTCTCTATAAAAAAAAAACACAGACTTGCATCTTGCAAAACTTGTTTGATGCAACACAAACATGGCGCCACCCACGGATAAACATTCGCATTTAAGCAAATAAAATGCATCAATCAGTGAAGATTACATGACTATGCTACATCAAAAGCTAATCAGATTTGTTTACCAAATGTTTGCGGAGACAGATATGTAAAACACTGTAAATGATCTCTTAAAAACTTGCAGAACATCCTTGTTTATCCTCTAAAATGTACTTGATAGGAAAATTCTCAGCGAGCAATGAAATGCCTTTATAGATAACGACAAGCGACATCAAGCGGGACTATCCCACATCCGACTTTGAATGGAAAAAATTGTGAATGCAGAATGAAGTTGATATGAAATATAATTGGCTCTAATCTCTGTAAGTAGTTTACCAGGCCCACTTGTGTTCCAGTAGAGAAGTGTTTGTTTACCTCTTTAGCGTGTCTGGTACATGGTGGTATATCCATCATCCTGACAGCCAATCAGGTTAGGGAGTCAGAGTTACACGGTTACTGTGACATCCAGACACAGAAAATGTTTCAAAGGGGAGAAAAAAAAACCTGAAGGGAATACAAAGGTGTAAGAAAAGAAAAACGGATGATCTGAAAGGTATGTTATGGGGTAACCTCGCTTACTTTTGTATGATTACTTGAGGTTGACCAGTGTTTTAAAACTGTTCTATAATATATGAATATTCAGTTATTAACAAATGAAAGAAATTAAAGCACGCTGATATACAGCATATTACATGGCTACAGGTATGATATTGCATTTATTCAACAGTTTGATGGCACAAATGTGTAAATAAGAAACAACAAAGTGTCTTTAAAAATCCTCTTTCGTGCAGAACTACTTCCTTCCACCACAAATTCAAATCTCAGTTTGACACTTTAACAGCTGAGCGTTACTTTAGGACTCTTATCAAAGGAATGTTAAGTTGCTTCATTAAAAGCTTACTGTATTACTGTATTCAAAGCTCACTGTATTATGTAGAGTATTATGAGAGAGAGATGGACTGATCAAGTGTGATTACCTGCATCTGATACAGCATTTATTCATCAGCTAAGTCTCATAAGTCTCACATCTTTGTCATACTATCTTTTCATCTGTTAAGGGTGACTGTAGGGTAACTGCACTGTGTTGTTAAAAGCAAAAACAACTTCTTTGTTTACAACCCTGTTTCAGACTCTTGTCACAATCTAATGGCGGAATAATTTAAACACACCATTTCTCAATACTAAATACAATTATTAACTCTCTCCCCCCAAACGCGGAATTTTCCATTATTCACGACACGACGCTCCCCCACCAAACACTGAATTTTCCGCTATTTATGCTTCCCTGCTAAACACAGAATTTTCCGGGTTTGTGCATTTTTACTGCATCTCCTGAATGAGTCTAGAATGTGCCAATCAAAAACACAGACCAGGAAGACGCAGAAACGAGCAATCTCGTTCGTATGCATATTCATACGAAAAATTATGTGATCATCAGCACTAAATTGCATATAAATCAAAACTGTCCAATGTTAGCAAATTAAATGTCGATCCAGGAAGTGGTAAAGGCCTGTGCAAGCTTTAGGAGTGCTGATGGAAGTGATCTACTGCATCTTCGCTTTGATGCAGTGTGATCTACTGGATCTTTGTGATGTGCTTAGATATTCGTACAACAAAATATTCTGGAAGCCATGAAATTTTAGTGACGATCATCAAAAATGCTGCCGGTGGCTGGCAACTTTTTTCAAAAACGCTGGCAGGGAAAAAAGTTAAATACTACTATTATTTATACTATTTATTAATTAATAATATTTAATAAACAATAACAGCCATCATAAAAGTTGCTAGGCAATTCAATCAAAACAAATAATGGTTTAAAATAATAGTAACAAATAATAGTCTAATGAGATCAAAGATTGCACCGTTAGATTTACCCCAAACAAATTGTATCTCATGTTTAACCACTATAGAGACATCAGAGCCAGTAGCAAATTCCAGAAGAACTGGCCAAGGTAAGGCTGCTCTCGGCGGGTTCATGAGTGCTGAATGGCCACTGACGCCCCGGAGCTTACATCTCTGAAAACACTGAAGCAAATTTTCAAATAGTGGTTATCTTTATTAAAAAACGCATATTTGAAGTCTAAACAAGTACATTCTCACCTAAATAAAACTCTTGAAACTACATTCTGTAAAACAAAAACACTAATATTTATAAAATTATTCTGGATTTGGTGATACAAACTGTGAATATACGTTTATATATATATATATATATATATATATATATATACACACACAAAATTTTTCTCTCTTTCACTCTTTCTTTCTTTTGACTTTTGCAGACATCCTGTTGCAGACAACTTTCTCATTTATTTTCCCAGGAAAAAAACATGAATTCATAAACAATCTGTCAGCTAAGCCACATCAATACTCAATGCTCCTTACTGCTGTTTCACAAACAAACACCATTATTCATCCATGTAATTAAAATAACTTAAGTGTGCCAATGCAGCACACTAAATTAACCATGATATAACATTTTCCATAGAGCTTGATGTCTGTTTTGGCATTGTAAAACAGTTGGGCATTTGACTGAACTTTGGCTTTAAAGGACTTGGCTTAAACTACAAGTATACTCTCGACAGAGATCCAGAACTGTGAATCCACAGCCAGAAGATATGATGGAGTGAGGAAAAGAGAGAAAGAGATACAAAATAGGAGGGATACAAAGTATACGCACCAATCTCCCTCAAATGCCACGATGAATTACATCAGACGTGTCCCTCGCCTGCAGAGGACTAAATGCACACCAAACAACAAAGCCCTACAGCCCCTAGCTTCAACTTTGATATCTATCAACACACTCCTATGCCCACAATTGCAAAACAACAACAAAAAAAAAGCTCTTGCTATTCATACTAGATAATAACTGCAAGAATCTGTATAGCAAACATTGAATCCCTGTTGCCATGACCTTAACCTTTGAGAATGTCGGGATGTACACACTCACACAATCATATCCGCTTGAAATTACTGCACACAAATATGGATACATACAAGATAAATGGCCAATGTCAAAGTTACGGTGTTGTGATGCAGTTTCCAGCAAAATCCATTAATAAAACCAACATATCTGTGGATCAAATAAAGTCAAATGATTAGATATTCTTGAAATAAAAATTACTGTGGTAAACAAATTGATATGTAAAGGTTGAAATGATGTTACACAACATCTGTGTTGACCTGACAGTTAAAAATCCCACAGAACACAATACAGAGGCGGCTGACAGTCTAACGCGAGCTTCAATATTTATACATAGCAGGCGGTATGTTATTATTTATACAGAGTAGGTGGCATGTAATTATTTTGCTGCACTTTGAGGCACTTTAAACACAACTGTGGTCACTCAGCTCTGTAATTTGACTGTCCAGAACTATAACAAGTATGGCATTTCTGAACACATATGACTAGTGAAAACTGAAAATGAAACCATGCAATTGCAAACATCATGTGCTGTCACAGAAATGGATGATTTCCATCACCTGCAAAATGTGCATATGGTTCTGACTGCTGTTCAAGAGAAAAAAAAAATTGTGTAGGTTTACCCTCAAGTGCCTTTTTTTTAAATCTTGCAAACTTAATTAATGCATACACTACCATTCAAAATATTGTTGTTGTTTTCACTATTTTTGCTATTTAAAAGAACAGTATTCTATTTGAATATATTTTACATTTTTATTTATTTGATTTGGTGCTCAAGAAATGTTCCATCTTATTAGTGGAAAATTGTTGTGCTGCTTAAAGGAGAATTGTTTAAGTTTGAAGAAGAGCATTTATTTGAAATAGTATATCGCCATTTTAGAGCCATGTTTAAAAAAAATTCTAAGATTACGAGATTAAAGTACTATTTTGAGAATAAAGTACAAATTACAAGAATAAAGTCCAAATATTTTAACAATAAAGTAAAAATTATGAGAATAAAGTCGAAATGGGTCGAGAATAAAGTCAAAATATTTTAACAAAAAAGACAAAATTACAAGAATTAATTCGTAGCAATTCAGAGATCAGAGTTATAATATTTTGAGAGTATATTCTAGCCTTTTGCACATGCAAATTGCCCAGATTGGGAGCACCTGAAAAATACAATTCCAAAGTCTCCGCTTTCAAAATCTGTCAGTTTTATAGTGAAATACAAACAATATGTCTATTGTGAAAATGTTTCTTACGCTCCTTAATATGGTGTGACAGATCGCTGTATTTTCTTCAGTCAAAGTGGCATGTGAATCAGTCATCTTTCCGATTAAAGTGGGACATTTGTTTAATTAAATTAGACTATTGTGTTTTTAGACTATACTATTCCTTCTGATGTTTCCTTCTTGTATTTCGTGACCAGGTTAACAGAATATTGTTTGATTAAAAGCTACAAAGCACAAAATTATTGCAATTACTGCATTATATATTATTTCCAATCATTTACTGTATTATTTCGTGAATAAAACAGCTTATGAATAGTCACTTATATACCTCTGAAAAGACAACAATATAACAATGTTAACAAGTTGGAGTCCACTTCAACCTTTAGAACATTTTATTGTTTTTAATTAAATACATGTGAGGAATGAAAGATTGGATGCCACATACGTTTTTGCGGAGTACGTGGTCGAATTTTCACAAAGAAAACAGTATAATTTAATGAAACTAATGTCTCATTGTAATCAAAAACACAACTGATTCACATGAATACACAATCTGTCCCGCCACATTAAATAACGTGGAAAAATTATTGCCAGACACATTGTTTGTATTTTGCTGTAAAACTGACAGATTTTAAAAAAGCTGAGACTTTGTTTTATATTAAAAGTACCAAAAGCACAAAGCTTATTGCTATTATTGGGTGGCTGTCGCACTACAAACAGGCCTAATGAATGCAGTCGAAGACGTGAAATATTATTTCCAAGCATACTGTCCCTGCGAGTATAAAATATGGTATGATTTCTGCTAATAATCCCACATACATTCTAAAAAATTCTGGTGGCCTAGCAACTGGGGCAGCCGTGGCCTAATGGTTAGGGAGTTGGGCTTGTAACCGAAAGGTTGCAGGTTCGAGTAACAGGTCCAGCAGGGATTGAAGGTGAGTGGAGTGAATAACCAACGCTCTCTCCACCCTCAATACCATGACTAAGGTGAGTCCCTTGAGCAAGGCACCGATCCCCAAACTGCTCCCCGGGCCCCGCAGCAATAGCGATATGGCTGCCTACTTCTCCGGGTGTGTGTTCACTGCTGTGTGTGCACTTGGATGGGTTAAATGCAGAGCACAAATTCTGAGTATGGGTCACCATACTTGGCCTCACATCACATCCTTTAACTTCTCCCGGTGCTCCCAATCTGGGCCATTTGCATGCATAAGCTATACTCTCAAAATATTATAACTTGAATTGCTACGATTTAATTCTCATAATATCGACTTTATTCTCTTAATTTCTACTTTATTCTCGAAATTTTGACTTTATTTTTGAAATATTTAAACTTTTTTCTCGAAACATTTCAACTTTATTCTTGTAATTTCGACTTTATTCTTGCAATATTTCGAATTTAATCTCGTTTTTTTGTGTGGCACTAAAATGCCTTTATAGAAACAGAAATCTTTTCTAAAATTATAAATGTTTTGACTATCATTTCTGGTCAATTTAATGCACCCATACTGAATAAAGGTATCAATTTCTTTAAAAATAAAATAAAATAAAATCTTGCTGACTCTAAATGTACCCAGTATATACATGCATTTGTATTTAGGTGTATATAGGTAATGGTTACACTGGATATATGTTTACAAATACATTAAAATTACATATCATAATTCATACAGGTTTGGAACGTCATAAGGGTGAGCATATGTTGACAGAATTTAAATTCTTTGTGTGAACTATTTCTCCAAATTTATATAAAAAAGTATTTTACTCATTAAAAAATAGACAATTGCAATATAATATATAATAGAATTCATTTCTCATTTCTATTAGTTCCCAGATAAATTGTCTTCAACACTCATTCTTCAAAACCATGCAGCTGTTTCTAAATGCAAGAATGTACCTTTTACAGGCATCCTCTAAAACAACACAGAATGTTTTTAATTGCAGAGACAGCAAGAGTGGTAGTGTTTGGCTTCATCACAGCCAACACAATTATATCTACTGTGCTTATTCATCAGCCAGCCCTCATTAATGGCTTTGAATGGAGAGGTTAATGCATCCTTGCATCCTCAGCAACTTATCTCACTGAATTCCAAAAGCTAGAATTCAATGCACATTATAGAGAAAGTAAATGTTTAATTTAGTCACAACTTTTATTCTGTTTAATTACACAGAACATTTAATTTAAATTAATGAAGTGTGCCTACCTAAAAAATGTGACAAAAAACTGCACCAGGTCCATGATGCTGCTGTGTTGAGAGAAGGATATCTGTGAGGAAAGAAGAAGAAAGAGTTAGAGATTGGACTATTCTTACCCCTTTAAAAAATCATGCAAAAACTACTGTTGAAAGATACCCAAATATATTTATAATGAGACATAAAGTACTGTGAATCACAATTACATAAAGTTCTGCATAAATGTGGCTTTAGTAACAAACAACATACATCAGTTTACAGTGCAGTTTAAATATCTTAATTCAATAAATGTTTTAATCACCAAATGGCTTTAAATGTGAAGGAATCAAGCAACACGCTACGAATGCTGGGCTAGGTGACAAAAAATAAACCACTGTTGAACCATGTTTAAAAGCTTTCTGAAAAAACAGATGGCCTGTAATAAACTTGACATATAATTTAATCAAGTGTTTATGTTGTTGATCTAATCTAACTTGAATTTGTTGTGCACCTTACTCTGCAAACTTTCTGTGGAATAATAAATGCTTCTAATCAAAATGATTTTTACTTGACATGTAAGTAGTTTTATTACATATTCATGGGATATTAATTTTCTACAGCTTGGCAAGGTTTCCCAGAAAACAAGCACCATGAATTTTCCCCAACTGCCGGACGGGGACTTGAAATACTTAATTATGTGCATTTATGGTGGAATTTTATTTATTTATTGATTATATTTATTTGTTTTGCCGCTGTTACACATAATGTCACACGTTCAAATTCTAAATATCTTAAAAGACACCAAAATACAAGTACTTTTACAAAGATAACAACTTGCTACTATCTGCATTATGGAATATTATAATCCACTGTATAAAAGTAAACTAATTATGCAGTGAAACATTTATTCACATCATTACTAAAACACATTAGAAAAACAAATTAGAACTAACAGTGTTAGTACAACATTAAAACACCTATAACAGAATTAAAACTAACACGTCAAATATAAAGAGCTACTGAAGTGCACTTAAATAAATATTTAACATTCTTAAATCAATTAGATATATTCTGGAAAAAAATTATTTAGCATTGCAGTTTTTTACTTAACATTAAATATTAATAATGTATTGTTATATTGAATAATTTAAAACCATGCAAATTAAATGTAATTAATTACTATTAATTAATAATTACAATAACATATTTTACATTATAACTTGATTTTAAATTTCAGGCAAGAGATTTACTTAAAATGTATTTAAAAATACATGTAAATAAACTTACATAAGGATGAAAGACCCCAAAAGCCACTGGGAATGAAGGTCTGTGATGGCTAATTCATTACATTACATAATATGCCAATACATAACTAGAGTTTGAAATCACTGGGGTTTAGTAGTTGAACATTTCTCCAATGTCCTCCTTACGTAAACTGTACAATAAGCACAGTGTGTTATATAAAATGCATTTGATTTCTCAGCTGTTGCAGTCAAGCCCACAAATAAGATTGTGTGTTCCTGTCCATTCGCTGATTGCTTCAGCTACATGACCGAATTATTTGCCTTTTCAATATCTGAGGCCACTCACATCGATTGCTTATGAGAATCCAATACATAATTCTCCCAACTAAACCTATCTAAATCTTAATCCGCCCTCCATCTCCAACTAAAAATCGACCATCTGATAAAAGAAAATGTCATTTTATGATTGATTTGTAAATGTCAGATGTTATCACAGTGATTTATTTTTCAAAAAGTGGCGTGCTTTAAAAGTTCAGGCGACAAAATGTGTTTACTTATTTTGAATGAGTTTTGGACTCCCACTTTTCTTTTTCTTGGAGGACACAATATTATCGACTGCAAAAACAGAGGCAGGTATAAAGCGAGGCAATTACGCACACACACATACAGATATTACATGCAGACATTCTCTGTCACGCTACGCAGCTGTGTTCATTTGTGCCGGGGCGCACAGCCGATGATCATGAAAGGTGACTAATACATCCATGAGACATTTCCGACCGTCATAAATGTGCTTTTATTTCTGGATGGAGGAAAGGAGCATTAGGATAGATGGAGAGGAGCGGATAGGGAGGTGTGTGTGCGTGCAGGTGGAAGCGAGGGGGTTGGTCAGCCCTTAAGTGATTTACTGGCATTTGCTTTTTGCAGTGAAAGTGCATGACAATCAAAAACTGAAAGAAAGACAGAAAGTGTTGAGAAAAGCTGATTTTTCTTGCCAGTGGGACTGGCCATTAAGAGAGCCGAGCTGGTGGCTGGAGCTAGTACCTTACTGAAGTGCTCTCGACTCCTCCCTGCTCCTAAATTCAGCCCTTTACCGTAAACATCATGCTGGGTTGAGAACGGTAACACGTGAATTGAGAAAATCACTACTAGTAAATGTGTTCCAGTCCTTAAAGGAACACTCCACTTTTTAACTTAGAATAGATCATTGAATCAGATTAGCATCTCGCTCAAAAATGACCAAAGAGTTTCGATATATTTCCTATTTAAAACTTGACTCTTCTGTAGTTACATTGTGCACTAAGACTGACAGAAAATGAAAAGTTGCGATTTTCTAGGCCAATATGGCTAGGAACCATGGGTACAGCAGGCGCAATGATATTACACAGTGCCTGAAAATAGGCTAACTTCCATCAACATAACCAACGTGACCACCTGCTTGCACAGGGACTATTTTCAGGTGCTGCGTAATATCATTGCGCCTATTGACTATTATGCCGAAATGAGAGTAAAGTTCCTAGCCATGTTGGCCTAGAAAATCACAACTTTTCATTTTTACGTTTCACTTTCCAGACCAGGAGATCGGCTGAATGGACTCGAAAATGGTAAAACTCAACTGTTCAACTCTAGGGGAGTTGAAAAACGAGCCTATTTTCAAAAACCGATCTCCGGGTCTGGCGGTAGCCCTTTTAACATAGCTTAGCATAGATCACTGAATCTGATTAGACCGATAGCACATCGCTCAAAAATGACCATATATAATGACAATATTTTTCCTATTTAAAACTTGACTCTTCTGTAGTTACATCGTGTACTAAGACTGACGGAAAAATGAAAAGTTGCGATTTTCTAGGCTGATATGGCTAGGAACTATACTTTCATTCCGACGTAATAATCAAGGAACTTTGCTGCTGTACCTTGGGTGTAGCAGGTGCAATGATACGCAGCACCTGAAAGTGACTGGCACTAAGTTTGTGTAGATGCAGAGTTGCAGCCGGCAGAGTAATATCACTGCGCCTGCTGTACCCATGGTAGGGCAGCAAAGTTCCTTGATTATTATGCCGAAATGAGAGTATAGTTCCTAGCTATATCAGCCTAGAAAATCACAACTTTTCATTTTTCCGTCAGTCTTAGTACACAATGTAACTACAGAAATGTCAAGTTTTCAATAGGAAAAATATCAAAACTCTTTGGTCATTTTTGAGCAATATGCTAACGGTCTAATCGGATTCAATGATCTATGCTAAACTATGCTAAAAGTGCTACTGCCAGACCCGGAGATCGGCTGAATGGATTCGAAAACGGTAAAACTCAACTGTTTAACTCTAGGGCAGTTGGAAAATGAGCCTATTTTCAAAAAAAGCGGAGTGTTCCTTTAAAAGACACCCTAGGGTGAATAGGGTAAAGAAATAAATGAACATCTGAGCACTGGATGAAACTAGGTTCAAAAAGGATTGACCAGTGCATGAAACAAAAAAATATATATATATATTTATATATATATATATATATATATTTTTTTTTTCTTGTAGTGTTTTGCATTAAGCTTTAAACGGTAAGATTATTTTAAGTGCTTTGGGTTTGGGCTAAAATGCCTAGCTCGGACCCTTCTCCCCGGGCAGGGGCAGTGCCCCGGGCTCGGGAATGATTACCGAGCTCGGAGCCCTATCACGGACAGCACGCCAAATATGCATAACCTTTACTCAGTTTATAATATGCAAGTGTGAACTCGTGAAAGAATGATTATGTGACTTTTACATACAGGTGACCTGTAAATGCAGAGAAAAAACTATTTCCATTACAGTTTTGCTATATATTCCTTTTTCAAATAGCTGAAAAACCACCTCATGCAAGCATAAAACCTTTTTCTGCGATATATGGGAGTTTTTGCAAAAACTGACATGTTTCCCTTGGGTGTATTTTCAATTTGCGACCACATAACATAACAGAATTTTAACTCACATACTAAAACACTACTAAAATGCGATATATGGGAGTTTATGCAAAAACTGACATGTCTTCCTTGGGCGTATTTACAATTTGCAATTTTATTCTGCACACTATCTGGTTATTTATAATATTATTTCACTGGAATCTTGTTTTTCTCTTAATTCTCTTCACAAAGAGAGAATTTTAAAACATTTTCTTTCCTTCTCTTCTGGATGCTAAACACGAAAAATCAGTCATACTGTATAAAAAATGCTGCAGTTAACATAACCAGGTGGCAATAGATGCAATCACATCATAATATGCAACTATAATCCAGCTAAAAATAGAAAAAGTTATTTTAAATTGTAATGACAATATTATTGTTTTTACTGTTTTGATCAAAACAGGTTGTTGTTGATTTTTTTTTGGGAATAGGCAATAAGTTGATCAAACTGGTTTCAAAGTTAAGGATTAATTAATTTGAATGTACATTGAACCAAAAATATTATCAAATCTTAGTTGACAGTTCAGTATACTTTATTTTTGACAAAACATCCCATGTTTCGGTAGTGACTGCACATTTTTGCTAGTGACAGTAATGTTTTGGTAGCGACCACATAGCATTACCCATGGCCCATATATGGCATCAAAGTACAAGGCACATTTGACACACTTTGTCTTTAAGACACCCAAGGACAGCTGATCATTGGCCACACAGTCCTCCCGGCTCAAGTCTTGGCAGATACCGACACATTCTTTTTGATGGTTTGTTGTCTCCTTGTCAATTAAAATAATAAAAACCCTAACAAGCACTGAATTTCTCATGATGTCTTTACCTACCGTCAGCATATTTCTCTCCATCTCACTCCAGCTTCTGGCTAATAACCCTGACTTTGCCACCTCCATTAAAGAGCTCTTTGAGGATATAAAAGAACATTATGGGTATGCTAGCTAGCAGATTCCAAGCTCTTGCTTTTTTCCTGACCTTGTAGATTTTAGATATCTACAGAAGAGATTTAACAACCTGAAAATGTTGATTGATGGTCAGGCTCAGAAGTTTAGGCCCAAAGTCCACTAAAGCAGATGCGCGTTGGTCTATGAATGAGCACACGTCTCAGTTAGTGCCAGACCTCTGGCTCATAGGGCGGTGTCAGCTACTCTCACAGTATCCACATCATCACACTTTATTGCCAATGGGTGAGGTGAGGTTTTAAGCACATACTGTATCAAACTGTCTTTTTTGTAATTTATGTATATTGATCGAGCTATAAGTTTAGAGTAGAAATACACATCCTCCAATCAGATATAGAAAATGAACTTGACGTGAGGGCAGTGAGGTGCTGGGCTACTAAAAAAAAAAGTATGTTGGACTATGAAGGAACTTTGTGGAACACCATGCCAGACATCAGGGATCACAGAAGCAAATCGCATTACCATAATTTCTCTTTTTACTGAAAAAAGTGTGATAATATTCAAGACCAAATCCCTCATTACTAAATGTATTGATTTAATTTTGCATTAGCATACAATTATCCTAAAATGCTTCCTTATACATCTCATTTACATTTAGCTGCTGCCCAGTGCAACGTGGAGGAACAGTTTGGCAGGAAAAACACTCTAGAAAAGTTTCCTGAAGGCAGACCCAGATTCATGAAACTTTAAATCTGTCAGAAAATATGTTTGCTAATGCATTAAAATGGAGCTGCGTTCGCTAAAGCCTTGTGTAGTTACAAAATAAGGAGCTAATAGCAAATTAAGCAAGTTTGTTTCTTGTTTTCTGTCATGTTGTTGACTTAATGGCGAACACTTTACATGACCAATTGCAGACTATGGGCTTCACTCAGAAGGTCATTTTTTCTCCTTGATTGTAGCTACAGAATTATTTCAAAGTGCACTCTTACACAAACTCATGCGCATAGCTACATAAAAGTTGATTCTTTACAGAATGTCAACGAACCATATGGAGGACTTTAAAATAAACAGAAAATGAATGTATGGATTTGACTGATTCATCTAGCAAATATTTTACTACTTAGGGTTTTTCAAACTTTCTGTTGCCAAAGACTGATAGACCAATAGACCACAAAAAACCCTGACATATTTTTCTTTTTAATGACACTTTTCTTTTTTCTGCCACTGAATTTGCCACTGAACTAAACTAACTGCGATATTTTATCTGACAATTCAGATTTTTATTTCACAGACTTACAAGATATAAACTCACAACTTCAAGCTATATAAGTCAGAATAGTGGAATATTTTTCTTACAAATGCAAGTTTCTATCTCACAATTCTGTTTGTTTTTCTCACAATCGTGAACTTGCATCTCGCAATTCTGACTTTTGTCTCGCAAACGCAAGTTTGTATCTCACAATTCTGTTTGTTTTTCTCACAATCGTGAACTTGCATCTCACAATTCTGACTTTTTTCTTGCAAATGCAAATTTGTATCGCACAATTCGGATATTTTTCTGGCAAATGCAAGTTAGTACTTCGCAATTCCGACTTTTTTCTTACAAATGCGAATTTGTATCTCGCAATTCTGACTTTTTTCTGGCAAATGCCTGTAGTGTTCTTTGTCTGTTTGATTATGTCATAAATTGATCTTTACCATACATCTCTGCCATATGTACATCAACTTGACATAGTCTAGCAAGCTACTACTACATATATTGTAAAAACTTTAATTTGCTGTAAAGCTGCTTTGCAATGATATGTATCGTGAAAAGCGCTGTACAAATAAATTTGAATTTAATTGAATTTTGACTTTTTTCTGGCAAATGCAAGTTTGTATTTTGCAATTCTGACTTTTTCTTGCAAATGCAAATTTGTATCTCGCAATTCTGTTTTTTTCTTCCTCACAAATGTGAGTTTGTATCTCGCAATTCTGACTTTTTCTGGCAAATGCGAGTTTGTATCTCACAATTCTGACTTTTTACTTTTTCTAAATTCTGACTTTTTTCTGGCAAATGCGAGTTTGTATCTCGCAATTCTGACTTTTTCTGACTTCTGACTTTTTTTCTGGCAAATGTGAGTTTATATCTCGCCATTCTGACTTTTTCTGAATTCTGACTTTTTTCTGGCAAATGCGAGTTTGTATCTCGCAATTCTGACTTTTTTCTCACAAATGTGAACTTGTATCTCGCCATTCTGACTTTATTGTTATAAAGTCAGAATTGAGAAATATAAACTTGCAATTCTGAGAAATAAAAGTTGCAATTTCAAAAAGGTTCAGAATCGTGAGTTTAAATCTCACAAGGTTTTTTTTCTCACAACTGCGAGTTTGTCATGCAATACTGAATTTATAACTTGTAACTGAGTGTTATATCACACAATTCTGAGAAAAAAGTAAACAAAAAGCAAACAAATTTCGAAATGTAAACTCGGTTGCAAGAAAAAAGTCAGAATTGTGAGATAAAAAGTCGCAATTACCTTTTTCTATACCTTTTTCTACAGTGGCAGAAACGGGCTTCCATAGCATTCGTCTCTACCCACCACTAATGTTAGATGTACAAACCTGAAGAGAAACTAAATCATGGCTGTCAATAGGTTAAAATGTATTAAATTAATCTTGTAATCTTCAGGAAAAAGGATAAAACCATAAAAATGTCAAATTCTACAAACAATTGTTTCAGACACAATCACACCTAACCTTATATATTGTAAGTAATATTGTAAAATGTAACAGGGGACATAGGATGAAACTGTAGTTCAGAAGCACAGAGACCATCTGGAGCGTTCTGATGGAAAAGCTCATGAGAAGCATTTTAGTGTTAGTGTTAAAAGTGTCCACCACTACACCATAATTATACAGAGATCAGAGGCTAAGTGATTATTGAGTGCATGTGCTTTTTAAAGTTCAATACCACCTTTGAGGACCAACAACTCTAAGGGAGAACAGAAATAAGGTGAATCAGAAGGTCTGTGAGGCCTGCACATAAAAGCACAGGGAGCTGTTAAAGGCAAATACAACGATTCTCTGAGGAGAATATCAAATGCTGAGGAGAGGACATTGCTAACCTCAGCGCTGGTCAGTGAACATGTTATTGCAACGGAGAAAAAAAAAGTTTGTTTATAGTTGAGTGCATTAGAAAGGGTAAAAATATACGCTCCTTTACCTTTCCCAGGAATATTAAAAGAGTTATAAAAGGTTTATGAGTATGATATCTGACTTTTTGAACTGGCCGTGTAAGACAATGAGATGTACAGCAACAGAGAGAGAGAGAGAGAGAGAGAGAGAGATAAAGATACACAGATGGTACATTATCATATTCATGACAGAATCTAATGACTGCAGTAAGATATTAGTTGAATATTATGCATACCTACAATATTCAAATGAGCTTCATATTTATAATCAGTCACATGCAGAGATGTGGCTCACCTATATCATTTGAGGTGAAACAAACTAATCGTATGCTTGTATAACATGATGCTAAATCATACAACACTCACAATATACATCTGGCATCAAATCAAACCACAACGTCAGGTTTTGGTGATCTAAGGTTTTGAATCTGTGGTTTATATTGGATTGACACTACTGCTGAAGCAAAAAGTTAGAAACGTTAATAAATCTTCTGATAAATCCGTACAACAAAATGTGAGATGCAAAATTGGCTACTAACAGGTAAAATAAAGTAACTATGTGACATTGTTGCCCTCTCAGTATTCACATCAATGCCAGTTTTGCTCTTTTTCTTCCCATTGCTTCTCCACAAAAGGAACTATGGAGCATACACTACACAGGTAATATGAATGAGAGAACAAGTGAGAACAGACACAGCATATGAAGTAATCTCTGCTGTCATAGCCTTCTCGTATTCAGGAGCACTGAGCACTTAGCTTTACCTATCCTCTTTCAACCCCATGAAAGCCAATCTGCTGTGATAAAGCTATCAACAGATATGGCACCACTGTGTTTCTGGCTAACCGTTTCAATTTTCCCTTTATCCAAAGAGACTCGCTCAGATGTCCGAGATGGACAGAGGCTGAGGTAGACCGCAAACTGTCTGTCAGAAATGAGATTACCAAAGGCATTCTATTTAATGATGTCCACCAGACTGGGGAAAATAAGCGACGTGTGTGTAGAGAAAATCAAATCAACCTCCATTCCTCGGTCTAGAATGGCTGCGACAAAACGGCCACACAACACAGAAAGCCATCCAGTCAGATATAAGTCAGTATTGCTGCCTATTGTTAGAGTATTATAAACACTTTTTGATTTTTACTTCATTGATGTTTTTGAGATAATCCTTGTTCGTATTCACAGAAATAAACTCAGATTAAACTGAAAACTGGACCATGTTTTGCAGATAGTTAAAACAGTACACTGTGTGCTGTTCCTTTAAGATGATATTTACACTGATATTGCAAAATACACTCATGTATAATGATTATATAAACAGCAACAATCATCTTTATGCTTTCATATGCTATCATATGCTCAGCCATTGGCATAATCCAATTATTGACAATAAGGGCAGGGAACAACATTAAATTTGATTAATGGGTGATTAAAACCAACACAAAACAAGATATTAAACTTCAGCACAAAATCTAGCTTACTGAAAATTGTGTTCATTTGCAAGTAAAAATAAATAAATATATAAATAACTATAAAAAAGGGGGTGAATAGAGCAGCCCGTTTTGGATGTGGACTGGAAAATACCGGAGGGGTGAGGTACAGGACCACAGTGACAAACCAAATATAAGTCTGTTCCAGTAGGATGGGCAAATCCCTCCATGCTCTGCCCCCTAACCACCCCTGAGCTCTAAACTGATGTCATCCTGAGACTGGGGCGTTAACCCTGGGGAGCAAAACAAGGGCAGGAAATGCTTTCATCACTGGGGTAGCCTTTCCCAAGCCGAGCAGCCTCCTTTACAGATGACTATCCTGATTCTCCTACTGTTACCCATTAATGAGTCTAAAGGACTGCACTTATTTGATCTGGATTAAACCTGATAACCAGGTAATGTTAAACCATGAGCACAGATTCATGATTAATAGGAAGAGATATAAATAATGGCACGCATTAGGGCAGAAACATGTGTGCAATCACTGCTGGGAATATGTGATTAATCTCATTTTTTTTTTTTTGTAGTTAATACAAACAGAATTGTTTATTAAAAAATGGTTTGTAATTATTGGGTTCAGAAATATGTGAGGATGCCACATGTGAAATGAGCCACAGGTGTAAATATTATAAAATAATATAATAATATAATATAATAAAAAGAATACGTAATGTATGCTATTTTAATCAAATATACAGTAAAACTGTAGCACTGTATGAAATAACCGTCTTCCATTTGAAATTGTCATTTATGAAATTGTCATTTATACCTGTGATGGCAAAACTAAAATGTCAAAAGTCTTTACTCCAGTCTTCAGTGTCACATAATTCTTCAAATTTTCTTATTATCAATGTTGAAAACAGTTGTGCTGCTTCATATGTGTTGTGGAAACCATGATATTTTTTCAGGATTCTTTAATACATAGTTCAAAAAAGAACTTTTGTAACAAAAATGTCTTTACTGTCACTTTCAATTTAATACATCTTTGCTGAATAAAATTATTACATTTCTTACTAATTTGACTTTTTTTTAAAGGCGACCTATTATGCCCCTTTTAACAAGATGTAATATAAGTCTCAAGTGTCTCCAGAATGTGTTTGTGAAATTTCAGCTCAAAATACCCCACAGATCATTTATTACATTGTTTTAAAAATGCCTACTTTGAGTGCAAGCAGAAACACAGTGTTTTCATGCATGTCTCTTTAAATGTGAATGAGCTGCTGCACCCCGCCCCCTTTTCCGGTATTGGGCTGTGCCTTTGCAGCTCGTAGCTCAGATACTCTTCCAAAAAACAACCGTTTGGTTTTGATTATCATGTTTAACGCACTGAAATCATTCGTTTTAAAGCCATATCAGTTTAAACTAGAGGTCGACCGATACTGGATTTTACTGATACCAGTAACTAGGTTGGACCGCACTGGCCGATATCGATTAATGGACCCACAGTTTTTCAAATGGATACTGAACGGAAAATAAAAAAGTGCTCTTCTATTTTTTTTTTTTTTAAAAAGTAGCCTACTGAACCATACTTTGTAAATTAATAAAAATATTAATATAAATTATATATTGATCATTACAGTTAGTTCATTGTTCATTGCATACATATGGATATTGTGTACTTTCACAATTTAACTGCTTCTATTCTAGAACATTTGTGGTTATCTGATCAAAATATAAAAATATGTTAGTCACACAACAGGCAAAAGTGCAGCGCTGCGTCTAAAAGAACGCAAAAGTATACTGCTGTCCTTTCTCCACTAATGCAACATCTAGTCAACAAATTCATCGCTTAGTAATGACATGAAAACATGCACTACAGTATAACGTACACACCGTTTAGTTGTCGATGTTTTAAATGTCGATGTTTAATGTTTTGTCGGTGTTTGTTTTGAATCTGCCTTTGAAGTGTCCCGCTCTGTGCAGCCCGCAGTCACGTGTCTAAACAAACGGCACATGCTGTCAGTGATTTCCGCCACTAGAGGGTGCTCTCGTGCTGTATAACAAAGACTATAGGGACTTTGCTGTATAATGACGACCTTCTCAGCTGCTCCAGCAACGGACGCAACCCTGAACCAATACGCCATGTGACTATTAAACTAAGCTCTCTTTCATGTCTAACCAATTGTGACTATTAAACTAAGTTCTGTCAACTGCAACTGCACACAAGTTTATGTTAAAAACACACGAGTTACAAAAACAGTCGGTTATGTCTGTGAAGGTAAACAGCTGGGAAAGAAATCGCATGTTTTGTTTGATCAGTTTGACAGCAGTGTAAAATACAGTAAATGAATCAATAAATCCACTGCTCTCTTGTCTACTTTGAGGCTGGGACTCTAAATAGTCTTCTGTGCTCATCTGTGGAGCCAACGACTGAACAGTTAGCATGTTTTGCTCAAACTTCTGCAATGCCGTTTTCTTGCGAAAATAGAATAGTGGCACCATCGGTGCAAACATGTAGATTAAGGGTGGTAATATTATAATAAGATACCCTTTCTACGTTTTTTTCTACATTTCTACGAGAAAGGCTTACCAACACAAAGTTACTGGGTTATCCTTTTTTACATTCTCTGGTTTGGTAGATGCACCGGGGACCCATTTATAGCACTTGAACATGGAAAAAGTCAGATTTTCATGGTATGTCACCTTTAAAGTATTAAAAAAGAGCTGAGACTATGAATTTATGCATCTGCTTATTTGATTCAACTGGTGTGATCAACTCTTTCAGACTGAACATGGGGTGAGAACGGTTATAAATGGAGAATCTCTGCTAGAGTCTGACATGAAAGAGATAAAGAGAGTGGAAGAGGAGTGAGTGACTGCAACAGAGTGACTGCAGGCAGCAGAAAAGTGAAGACTGAGGGTGATGAATGCAGCGCACAACTCCAACTGTGATAGCAATCACTCGTATGTCAGCAGCTCTCTTCAGCCACAGGGCCGACAGCGACACATCTCTCGCATTCGCTTCTTCCTGCGCGTGTCTCTGCGCATAGCCTGCGGACGGGTCGCTACAGCCTTGACCTACACGATTAACCCACATGAAGTATGAGACTACATAAAATACTCAGTTGTATTATACGCTCACGACCACGCGTAACCTTCACTGACAGCCGTGAGCCCACATGGGCCACGAGGCACAGAGACAGTAATAGAAAACACATTTGGAGCATTAGTTGTTGTGTCAATCTTTCAGTATCACTTTGTATGAACAAAATGAGCTTTTCATAAGCAAACACAGAAAGACACTGTGCTTTAGCTGAGAGCGGCAGCAGTTTCATCTCTTTCTCTAGTCGATAAAAGAGTCATTTAAAAGGAAGATGCAACATCTCTCACTGCGGCTGGCAGGAGGAAATATTATTTTCTCTTTATGCACCAAATAGGGCAATAAATCGGAGGGATAGATGATTTTATTTTGAAAGCAGTTTGACTTGATGTCCATCAGATGTGATGAAGGTCAGCGCCAGAGAAGCGGGTTCTTCTCAGGTTACTTAGATCAGTCTATAGATGACTGTTGTACTGGGCTCCTGATGAGAACAATTAAGGGCTCGTGTTACTATCTCATCTATATGTGGCTAAGGTAAAACTGCATTAATGGGAATGATTCACAGCCACAATCAATACACGGCTGATACTAACAGGCCACAGTGCAGTTGCACTCTCACACAGGGCACAGCAGGATCTGACTGAGGGTTGCTGGGAAGACTGATGACTTTGTTGGCTTACTCAGCGGCCCGATTACATGCAGCACCACCTGTTCTGTCCAAAACCTTCACATTTAATTTCTAAAGTAGAGTGGGAATGGAAAAGTAGGGTAAACTTTTTGACGGATGTGCCATTTAAATGTCTGGGGTCGGTAAGAGTTCCTATTTAAAGAAATTATTTATTTTATTACAATTAGCAAAAATAATTCAAATAAAAGCTGTCCTCTTGAACTTTGTTTTCAACAGAATATCCTGAAACTAAAATATTAACAACTGTTGTCAGCAATGACAATGATAAGAAATGTTACTTGAGCAGCAAATCAGCATATTAGAATGATTTATGAAGGATCTTGCAACACTGAAGACTGGAGTAATGATGCTGAAAATTGTGACTCTGGACCACAAAACCAGTCTTAAGTAGCACGGATATTTTGTAGCAATAGCAAAAAATACATTGTATGGGTCAAAATGATTGAGTTTTCTTTTAAAAATCATTAGGATATTAAGTAAAGATCATGTTCCATGAAGACATTTTGTAAATTTCCTACAGTAAATATATCAAAATGTCATTTTTGATTAGTAACTTTGAATGTGACTTTCTCAACATTTAGATTTTTTTGTACCCTCAGATTTTCAAATAGTTGCATCTCGGCCAAATATTGTCTTATCCTAACAAACCATACATCATTTATTGAAAGCTTATTTATTCAGCTTTGATAATGATGTATAAATCTCAAAATCAAAAAAACTGGGTTTTGTGGTACTGGGTCACAATTCAGCTTTACCAACACAGGAATAAGTTGCAATTTAATATCATTTAACATAGAAAATGGTTACTTTAAATTGTAATAATATGTTACAGGCGTACTGTTTTTACTGTATTTTTGATCAAATTAATGAGCACAAGAAACTTTTTTCAAAAACATAAAAAAGGAGACCCCAAACTTTTTAGCTGTAGTGAATTTCCATTCCATGCCATTCAAACTGAAATCTAATGCAATATAATATTTTAGAACTAGAAATATGTAAACTACCAGTCAAAAGTTTTTGAACAGCAAGATTTTTTGTTATTTTTAAGCAGTTCCTTTCTGCTCACCAAGCCTGCATTTATGTGATCCAAAGTACAGCCAAAATAGTAAAATTCTGAAATATTTTTTACTATTTAAAATAACTGTTTTCTATTTTAATATATTTAAAATGTAATTTACTCTTGTGATCAAAAGTGATGACAAAGACATTTTACAATGCTACAAAATATTTCTATTTCAGATAAATGTTCTTCTAAACTTTCTATTCATCAAAGAAACCTAAAAAATTCTACTCAGCTGTTTTTAACATAATAATAATAAAACGTTTTTGAGAAGCAAATCAGAATATTATAATGTTTTCTTACGGATCATGTGACTGGAATAATGATGCTAAAAATTCAGCTTTGAAATCACAGGAATAAATTATATTTCAAAATATATTAAAATAGAAAACAGTTATTTTAAATAATAAAAATATTTCACATTTTTACTGTTTTTGCCGTACTTTGGTTCAAATAAATGAAGGCATGGTGAGCACAAGACACTTCTTTAAAAACACTAAAAATCTTTTGACTGGTAGTGTACACTCAACATAGACACTGCCACGACCTCAAAAATATGACGCTTTTTGAGTTAAACCAGATTTCTCAGAATTATCTCAACTCAAAAATGCAATGGACATTAAAAGCACAAGTATTTAAAAACAGTCTTCTTCAGTTCATAAATGAGAATACCGAGAGAATGAAGATATTTTGTACAGTCTGTCAGTGCTTTTCTAAAGCACTCAAAAATAACTGATGAGCACAAAGCAGACTCATGGATCATTAAACATATTATTTTTGCATAACACACTTCGTAATGGTTTATGCTCACTGCCCTATTTAGATATGAGGGCTTAGAGAGCCTGACTTGAAATCAAAAATAAATTTCATGGATGATATTTACAGTAATTTGTTGTGACAGTCCATTATGTTGAAGGTATTGATGATAATAATGCTGTTTTGATCAAAGTCAGAAAATCTAAACAAAAAATTAATCATTTTACAACTTTACTATTTATCACATACAATATATCAAAATAAAAAGTTCATCTGTCAACAGTTTGACATATAACAAGATGTCATATTAGCTTCAAGAAAAGCAGTCTCAAACTGCAGGATGCAGAAAACCAAACTTGATTTTTTTTTTAATCCTTTCATGCTTGTATATCTAATAACTCACTTGGTATGAAAAATACAACTTTTATGTACATTCTGACAGACAACTGTAGATTATTTAAAAGTTACATGAAGTTTGGAAGCTGTATTAACAGCAAATAATGTTAAAACACCTTTCCCAGGTGTTCACACTATTTTGTCCAACCCCTGTACTTGATAAACCAGAAAAGGCTGTTTTGGAGTGGTCTAAAATAAACGTACACCTGGCAGCTGATCTTACCTGTATTTTGATTGGCCATGAAAAGTTGCTGACATAAACATGGAAAGTGATGTTTGGATTTGCCAGGAAGGAGAATGTCTCACAGGAGAAGCTGTCTCTGTATTCTTTGATGTTAGTCTTGGACACTATAGGGAATTCCTCCCCGGAGATCGTACCCGCTGCAGGGACACAAAACACAGTGTCAGCAAAGTGCACGTCAGCCAACAACAACGCCTGCATGCAAAACCCTCTGCAAGATTAAATATGGCATAACATTCTGATCAACCCTTCCACATCTGAATAATGCATCTGAATAAAGCCATTGTAAGTAGCTGTACTTGAATACCAACAGGATCAATAGCGAAAGCACCATGACAAAAAGCCTAAAAACTCCAAGCTTCTTGCTGCTTCTCAAAACGTTTAAACAGATTAAATGGTTAATAGTGAATACATGGAATATCATTACACAGTAAATCTCAAACCACAAATGAAGATGAACATGAGCCAGTCTATACTGATGATTCCCAGATGACCCATTCAGAGGCTGTTCCATTAAGAAAGAAAAACTCATTTATTTTACTTATTAGCAATTCATCACACTGCAAAATGTGACTTTTCCTGAGACTTTTCTTAAATATTTCTATAAATATGCTCCCACATTTGTCATATGATAATGACACTTATACTCAAACGCTATCTGAACTATTCCAGTGGCCGTTGGGAGTGCAGTTTATCTGCGTCTATAGGGTAATCTATAACACTTCTCCACATATCTGCTTGTCCTAAAGGTTTATTCAAACAGCAACAAAATGAAAAACTATTTCACTTAGGCATTTGCCTGTGCAAGAGCGCTGTCTGTTTATCTTAATTGAAATCAAAAGCATTTTATGAAAGCCCTGACAAACGAATTCACATAGGCGTCCTATACTTACTTTGTCCTATTCTTTCTTTAGAGATTTCATTTTAATCTGAAATTTTACAAGAAAAACAATAGCATGAAATACTTTACCTGTTGAGCCAATAGACCATGTTATGTTGAGGTTGAAATTGTTAGATGCATTAATTGACATATCGAGATTCTTATTGGTCTGGAAAACGAACAAACAAACAACAAGACAACATCAGTATGCATGTTTCATACCGATTACATAATCTGTGAATATTTGTTTTCTATTTGAATTGGTTCATTTAAAAGTAGACATTTCACTCTCTATAGAAATATTTTTCATGTCTGTAAGGCAAATACACACAGAGTTTCAAAGTTTCACGCTCAAGTTCACAGAGACCAAGACGACAGAAAGCGCCTCCTGTATGCTTGAATTATTTTACAAAAGCGCAACGTTTCGTTGTTATTCTGAGTGCACACAAATAAACAGATTCTTTTCAGATTTGAATGATGTATTACTTTTTTTTATTTTAAGTGAAGTGATCGCATTGGCGCCTCCATCTGCCATGCAGGGAGCGTGCTACTATTCAGCTTCAACACTTCTACAGCGCACATTTTTCTAGGATAACAATAAATTGAGTGGCTAAGTAAAGTTGTTACTACATACATCTTTCAGATGAAAAGCTGTATTTGAGGTTGATGAATGATAGTTGAGCATTTTGATGTCCTGCCCAAAGTACTGTATTAACACATAAACCAGCCATTAATGATCTGTCCGTCACGGACTGTGTGACTTTGCCACTTCCTGTGGAATTTTTTTTTTCTTCTGCGACTAAGCGACTAATAAAATTTTGGTAGACCAAGCCTCTTTTTGTCGACTAACGCTTATTAGACTATTAGTGGGCAGCCCTACTGTAATGTTGAATGGCTATAGTCAATGTTTAAATATTAGAAAAAAAAGAACAATTTCCTAGAGACATCAGTAATATTGGTATCAGTGATGCTCACCTTCAGTCATAAAAAAAAATAACAAAATGTTAAAAATATACTATCTTTATTATTTTATATTATTTTATAATATACTATCATTATTTCTACATTAATTTCAAGACTGAATATGAAATGATTGCAATATAAAAGCATATTTAAAAACTTAGATGTTAGGTAGGATTAATCGCGATTAATTGCATATAATTTTAAGGAAAAAATGTGATTAATTTTTTTTTTTTTATAATTTCGGAAAAAAATTGTGATTACTTAGTTTTTATTTATTTCTTTACTTACCATATTAACAATAATGTGGACATCTTTTTTAACCATTATGTTGTGCTCTATATCTCATGAACATGCTAGTCAATGTTCATGAGTCAATCAGACTAAAATTACTGACTTTGCTCACACAAACAATAACAATTTCCTGCCAAAAATGATAATGTTTGTACTTTTTGAGGATTACTGTTTCCAAATATTTGATTTAAACTTTTTATCAACTTCTTGCTTTAAAAAAGGCCAGTCAGAGCAAATTAGGCTACAATTTTAATAATAGGTTATAATATTATATTCTAATTCCTTTAAAATATAGTTAATTCTCACAGCGGGTTGAAGGTCCAAACTGTCCAATAGTTTCAATGCAGCTTCAAAGGGCTCTACACAATCCCAGCCAAGGAATAAGGGTATTTTCTAGTGAAACGATCGGTCATTTTCTAAAAAATAAAAAATATATTTTTTATATACTTTTTATATACTTATTAACCACAAATGCTTGTCTTGCACTAGCTCTGCATTTACAACTTCACGCATTACGCAGTCATACATGAGGTTACACTTTATTTTGATAGTCCACTTTAGACATTCTGCTAACTATAAGTAACTTTGCAACTACATGTCAACTGATTCTCATTCATTTGCAACTACATGTCTACTAACTGTCAGAGCAGATTGTTAGGTTTAGGGTTAATAAAATAAGTTGACACATATTTGCAAAGTTTAGAAGAGTGTTAGAAGATATTAAGCAGACAGTCTACTAACACTCTAATGACTAGCTGACATGCAGTTGCAAAGTTACTTACTGTTAGTAGAATGTCTAAAGTGGACTATCAAAATAAAGTGTTACCACGCGTGATGTTAAGCGGAAGTACCAACCCAGTGTTTTCAAAGCAAACATGCAAAGAAAGTCAAATGCCCTTTGCAAAAAAAGTAAAACAACAATGTCAGATAATTTTGATTATGTAATGCGTGAAGTCATGAACACATATCGCAGAGCTAGTGCAAGATGACCGTTTGCACTTAAAAAAAAAAAAAAAAAAAGTATATACTTTTTTAGAAAATGATCCATCCTCAGCTGGGATCATGTAGAGCCATATGAAGCTGCATTGAAACTGCAATTCTTTAACTCATTGGCCCGTGTCAAAGTCCACTATATGAAGAAAAATCCTGGATTTTTTTCCTCAAAAACCTTAATTTCTTTTCGACTGAAGAAAGAAAAACATGAACATCTTGGATGACACAGGAATGAGTAAATTATCAGAAAATTTTAATTCTGGAGTTAACTAATCCTTTAAGTGTGGACAAAAAGAAAAAAAACAGTTCGTTGCAGGAATCCTGAAAAATTATGTCAGTTCAGGACACAAATTTAGGCTCTGTAAAGACGAAAATCAAATACAACCCTTTGATTTGTGAACAATGCAAATTCACTGACCTCTTCCGGAGTCGCCATGAAGTTGATGGCCGTGTAGTGCTGATCGTCCTCTTGAAGCAGACTAAAGGTGAACTGGTAGTCTATTAGAAGATTATCTAGTGAGGCAGAGAGAGAAAACAAAAACATATAAATTGTATTTGGAATTTACATGTCAAATTGTTTTAGCATAAAAACTATGAGATCTTTTAACATTATGAACGTGATTGCTTGGCGAAAGTTCATGTTTACGTCATGGCAATCACAGCTATTCTTCAAAGTAAAACAAACTCTCGTTGGGAGAGAAATGCAGTTGTGACATGAAGGACTTTTTGACAGCTCACATCTGCACGAGCAACTAAAGGTCACCTTGTCCGATTCAATTGTGAAGACGGCTTATGATTAAATAGCAACAGACAGAGGAAGGCTGAGGATTGATTTGATTGTCCAGCGGGTCAAAATTAATATCAACTCAGCCGAAGGAAAAAAACACTGAACTGTCACTGACATTATTGCACAAAAAGATGAAAAAGCTTTCGCTGGATTCTAGTTATCATTTATGACCTTTCAGAAATCGACAGAACCTTTTATAGATTAAAAACACTTAACAATGAGCAATTTAGGGTTTCTTTCCATTAAAAAACTGGCGTTTTTTGTGATTATAGCTCAATTTGCTAATCTAACCTATCATGACCCTGAGAACACATCATCAACCCTCAACTTTAGACCATTTGAAATCTAACAAAACGAATCAAACCATTTCTGACCCACGCAAATCCAAGAAAAACTTCCAGGCCAAGATGTTTATCTCAACATATCCATGCATGACGTTGCAAATTCACCCTAAACCATAGCAGATTGGGAGATGTTCGCAGAAAGCGAGCGAAACTAAAGGATATTAGCTTCAACAAATAGCCGTGTTCATTCCGCAACCACAGAGAGCTGGAGAATTACCGCAGATCAGATCAAAGCGGCCGTCTTCAGCTTATCTCTTCCTCTGACCACTCAGTACCCTCCGTTGTCACAGAAATAGAGAGATTATTGCTGGTTCTCTCTCTCTCTTTCTCTTCTTGTTTTTGCCCCAGGTACACAGCAAAGCTATGTTTATCCCAAAAGGGTCTTTTGGTAAACTTCAGAGAGTTTTTCCATCCCATGAAAATCTAAAAGGGAGATCAACAGGCTGTTTTGGGTTGTAGGATATGCATATAGTTACGTCTGCGGTGCTTTAGAGGACACTTAGAGCTATTTACTCCCTGCTCTCTAAGACTTCGTGCTGTGATGATATTAATACTTTTGAGTGTGCATCTGTGTTGACTTGTGAATGCGTGTCAAAAATTCATCAAGCACAATGCAAATATTAAACAGACATAAATAACAATACACTGAAATATTTTCACCGCTTCCAACATTTTTTCACTCATTCAGTTATAATAAGGCAATTAATTGCACAAATTTAGCCAGTAAATCATATTTCCCCCTTGAGAGAAATGAGGGAACACTAAATAATGTGGTTATTTTGTGGTAATTCAATCTAGCGAAATTCTATGAAAACATGTGCTGCTATTCTACTTCAGAGGAATGAAATTATTAACATATGAGGTTATTAACCTTTCTTGAACCTTTCTGGAATATTTTCAACATCAGCTAATAAAACAACCTATACATAAGAAGCCAAAGAGGACGTTCTGATTACAACAGCATTGTTGTCTTGTGACATGCTCTGGTTACGAAATACACACATTTATTTACAATATATAATTCAATAAAGCTATTACAGGAATCTCAAATAACAGTCTCATCAAGCCAAAGTATATTTTCCTCTGAACATCCTGCAGAACACATTTCATTTCCAGGTTCAGAGGTCTGAAATGAAGCAATAACAGAAAGCCATCCTTGGCAAATGGGATCTAGGTATTTTATTTAATGTCTTCTACCATAAACGTTATCATCCTCAATTTTGGAACACCTTGCTGGCGGTAATGAGAACAGCGGAGAGTTAGGGACATCTGGAGTCATCTTTTTTAGAAGCAGGGAAGAAAATGGCACACTGCCCTTAAATAATAAGTCGAAGCTAAATATACTCTGGTTCACACGGTCCTTTTGAATGCAATGAGCTGAAATAAAGAGTTTTTTGCACTGTAGACAACCATGTATGTATAACAAAGAAAAGCACTTGATTTAGCTAACCATATCTGATAATACAGTTGAAGACAGAAGTTTACATGCACCTTGCAGAATCTGCAAAATGGGAATTATTTTACCAAAATACGAGGGATCATACAAAATGGATGTGATTTTTTATTTAATACTAACCTGAGTAAGATTTTTCACATAAAAGATGTTTACATATAGTCAACAAGATAAATAATAGTTGAATTTATAAAAATTACCCTGTTCAAAAGTTTGATTCGCTTGATTCTTAATACTTTGTTGTTACCTGAATGATCCACAGCTGTTCATGAGTCTCATGTTTGTCCTGAACAGTAAAACTGCCTGCTGTTCTTCAGAAAAATCCTTCAGGTCCCACAAATTCTTTGGTGTTTTAGCATTTTTGTATATTTAAACCATTTCCAAAAATGACGGACTCACAAAAGCTCCAGAAGGAAACAAAATGCATTAAGAGCTAGGGGGGTGAAAACTTTTGAGCAGAATGGAGATGTGTACATTTTTCTTATTTTGCCTAAATATTATATTTTTTTCATTTAGTACTGCCCTTCAGAGGCTAGTTACATGTTTCCCTTCAAAATCAAAAAGTTTTCACCCCCTGACTCTTGATGCATTGTTTTTCCTTCTGGAGATTCAGTGACTGTTTGAACCTTCCGTAATAGTTGCATATGAGCCCCTCGGTTGTTCTCAGTGTGAAAAGATGGATCTCAAAATCATACTGTCATTGTTGAAAAGGGTTCAAATACAAAAAATGTTAAAAACCAAAGAATTTGTGGGACCTGAAGGATTTTTCAGAAGAACAGCAGTGGATCATACAGGAAACAGCACAGTATTAAGAATCAAGTGTATGTAAACGCTTGAACAGGGTCATATTTTAAAATTCAACTATTATTTTCTCGTGGACTATATGTAAATGTATTTTATGTAAAATATCTTATTCAGGTCAGTGCTAAACAAAAAATAACATGCATTTTGTATGCTCTTTCTTATTTTGGTACAATAATTAACATTTTGCAGATTCTGCAAGGTGTATGTAAACTTTCGACTTCAACTGTATAAAGTCAGATGTTCATGCTTACAAATTATTTTGCAGGTTTGCTGTGGTTAAATGCTTTAAGTGTATCAAAATACAATCTAAATTATGGATGTCTGAAATGGCATACAACTATTTTTGCATTATGCACTGTGCATGCACTTTTTTTTTCTGCACAGCTTGAATGTGCTTAACATGACTGTTATATTTCTAGTGTGACAAACAATCTGGAGACAGTATCAACCAATATCTCCATTATCACCGACTATCTGCATTTTACAGAGGCATAAATAGAATCAATTGGCATTAGAAGTTCTAGATTCATTACATCATAGAAGTATCTTAACATCAATTTTCTCTCCATATCATCAGCATGACCAAAATGCAATGAAGAAATAAAAAAAAAACTAATTCATCCTCATGCACTGTAACATTGTCTTGATTAGAGAAAGATATCTACATCTAAGGCTAATAGCCAATACAACTATCTTAAGAAAATAAGATAAGCACTTAGATGTCCAAATAAAAGTGCCTCGTGCGCAAGCACAAAACAGCCTGACGAAAAGTATTTAGCCATCTAGGCAGAATGCCTGATTAGTTTTTGTTGAGGGGCCTGAGGATGTCTGGTAGCGTCTGTCCGGCTGGTGGGACGCTCACTTGGGTATGTGTTTAAAGCAGTAGTTACTGCTTTGATTCAGGCTGAGGAAAGTTAGCCATCAATTGATGTATAAGGCATACATATCATTTTTAGGGATCATTTTTGAAGGGAGAGTTCACCCAAAAAAGCATTAAAATAGTCCATGTGACATTAGTGGTTCAACCTTAATTTTATGAAGCTACGATAATACTTTGTGCTCTAGGAAAATAAAAATAACGACTTTAATTATCAATTTCCTCTCTTATTTTTCCGTCTTCGACATGGGTTCACAAGAGTACCACAGCATATGTGTGTAGTTTCTGGTGTATTTTATTGAAATATATTATCTTAAAATCTCAGGCAGTACTTCAGGGGAGTAAAAAAATACTTTATTACAGTCCACCACTGCTCTGTACTATTAGAATATAATACAACATGGTAAATATGACCTCTAGTCTAATAAAGACAAGATTTGATGACAGTTTGGACTGCACAACATTTATTATCATGTATATTGAAATTGCAATATGACCCTGACACTGGAGGTTAGATTGTAATAAACAGCTATCCGTTGCGTTAGTGAAAGAGACATTCAATTACTGTTATGGTGAGTTGCATTTATCGTCATCATTAATATTATCATGTTTGATGGCTGTTGATTTTTCTCCTTGTGATAACAGACATTAGTGTGTTTAAGGCTGGTCGAATTAGCCTGTTACAAAGACGAAGCGTAAACATCAATCCCACTCAGTGGGTAAATGTCACTGACGTTCCCTTGGGGAGTTAGAGTCGCGCTCCGACTAGTCTCTCTTCATGGCTTTAATTGGTCAAATTAGCGAGTGTGTCCGCCCCACATATTTGAAGCCGGACAACTGCATCACTGCACATGTGCGATGAAATCCATTGTGACAGAGTGATGGGAGCAGCGCTAGTAAGAGAGAACAGCTGGACACTGGGAGTGTGAGGTGCTGCTTGTGGGACGAATGTGTGTGTTTATACGCATTTGTCTGTGAGAGAGACTGCAGGCCAAGTACAGTGTACACTTCAGCGTTTAGTACACCATACAAGGAGTATGAAATGGAGAAGAACAGTTGCTTTAATTTGAACTCAAGTGTAATATAATCATAGATTCCACAGAGGTTATTTTAGCTAACCATGACTGACATCAAATGCCTTACGGCATGTGCTGTGAGTTTAACGTGCATTTGGGAATACAATGAACGCCAGGTTCACTTTATTAACATATTTGCATAATTTCCAACATTATTGTGGGCTGAAGTTTATAGCGTTTCACAAATATTCTGCCAAAATAACAGGTTGAGGCTTGATGCAAGACAATTACTACTACTATAATTTGTAGTGTAAAACCAAAGCAGCCAACTTACTTCTATGCTATTTAAGCTTATCATTCTTCTGAGCCAAAATTGAAATAGTATATCTTCTTAGATCTCATCCTAGCAATATTCTAATTTACGCAACATGCTAAATCATTGGTTTTAGCTGATTTTAACTGGTTTTGTTTTTTTTTTTTTTTGCTAAATCAGCTTGTTTTAGCAGGTTTTTAACTTTGCTGAATCCACTAGTTTTAGCAGGTTTTTTAGCGCTTTTTCCCCCCTCTCTAAATCAGGTTTTTTAGCTGTTTGTTGCTAAATCAGTGGGTTTTAGCTGTTTTTTAAGCCATTTCTTTTCTAAATCAACTGGTTTTAGCTGACTTTAGCTGTGTGTGTGTGTGTGAGAGAGAGTGTATTTAAGCAGTTGGTTTTAGCTGATTTTAACTGGTTTTAGTTGGTTTGCTAAACCAACTGGTTTTAGGGGTTTTTGGCTATTTTTTGTAAGTCAACTGGTTTTAGCTGTTTTTTTTTTTTTTTTTTTTGGCTAGATTTAACTGTTTAGCTGTTTTTGCTAAATCAACTGTTTATAGGTGTTTTCGGGTTTAATAAGTCAACTAGTTTTGGCTGGTTTTTAGGTGTTTGTTGCTAAATCAGTTGGTTTTAGCTGATTTTAACTGGTTTTAGTTGGTTTTGCTAAATCAACTGGTTTTAGCTGTTTGTTTTTTTTAGCTGGATTTAACTGTTTAGCTGTTTTTGCTAAATCAACTGTTTATAGGTGTTTTAGGTTTTTTTTTTATAAGTCAACTGGTTTTGGCTGGTTTTTAGGTGTTTGTTGCTAAATCAGTTGGTTTTAGCTGATTTTAAGTGGTTTTAGTTGGTTTTGCCAAATCAACTGGTTTTAGGGTTTTTGGCTATTTTTTTGTAAGTCAACTGGATTTAGCTGGGTTTTCGCTATATTTTTTATTATTTTATTTATTTGTATTTTTTTTCTAAATCAGCTAGTTTTAGCTGGATTTAACTGTTTAGCTGTTTTTGCAAGATCAACTGGATTTAGGTGTTTTTGGCTACACTGTAAAAAACAATTTGTTGAGTTACCTTAAAATAATTTGTAACCTGGCTGCCTTCAAATGTTAAGTTCAGTCAACTCAAAAAAAGTTTATTCAGCTTGAAATGTTAAATTATACTAAGTGACAACTTAGATATTTGAGTTGAATCAACTTAAAATTTTAAGGCAGCTGGGTTACTTACCCATCTGTTAAGTTTAGCAAACACAAATATCTAAGTTGTTACTTAGTACAACTTAACATTTCAAGTTGACAAAACTTATTTTAGTTGACTGAACTTAAAGTTTTAAGGCAGCAGAGTAACAAATTACTTTAAGCTGACTCAACAAATTGTGTTTTTTATTTTTTACAGTGTAGTTTTTAGCTGTTTGTTGCTAAATTAATTGGTTTTAGCTGATTTTTATATACAAAAATATACCCTGTCTTATCTTTTGCAAATTCAGACTTTGTTAACCCCAAAGCTTTGTGGCTCTAAAACCTTTTTGTGTGTGTGTGTGTCCATACTATACAACTCAATGGGATCTAATCTTGTTTTGGACCCCACTGACTTTCATTGTATGCACAAAAACGGTTTAAACATTTTTCCAAATGGTCTTCTTTTGTATTCAGCCGAAGAAAGAAACAACATAAAGGTAAGTAAATGACAAAATTGTCATTGTGTTGGGTGTACTAACCCTTCAATAAAGAACGTGCAGTCACAGGTGTGTATTTATCTGCATTTTTCAACAGAACATCCAATGGGAATGCGCTTTCTAATGTTTCATTTCAGCTGGAAAGAGAGGGGATGCTGGAAAGGATTTGTTGACCACAGGAGGATATGATGCAGTGCGCTATCAATCATGAAGTGATATAACAGTATTGTGCTGCAGAGACTGGAGGGGAGGTCAATTATAAATAATGCATTGGTAATAAATCCTCCTATATACAGGGAACGCGAGTCTGATCTGCTCATAAAAGCCTTGCAAACCCTTCACACGCTCTTTTGACACACAGGCATCTCCTATGTGTGTTGATTAATCATAACACTGAGAAGCTTTCTGCCATAAGGCAGCTTTTGCCTTTGTAGTGCAGTAGATAACACAAATGTCCGGTAAGCAGGCTAAGAACAGAATGGATCGCTACTGATGATTGTGTATCCATTAAAACAAATTGGCTGTCTGGATGTGCTCTGCTTATTTGAGACTGTAATCAAATGGAGCTTAGTTTTAAAAACATTCATTGGTGGCACTGGAGGGTTATTTACGTAAGCCTGGTTTGGTTGGTCAGAACAGGTCTGGGACCGAATTTCAGAGAGTGACAAGAGCAATGATTTACAACAGGCTTTTTTATTTTCTTTGAGTACTGACTGTGTTTAATTTCCTGCTGTAGCAAAGTTTGTATGGATGAGCTCACAGTCGATTTCAAGAAAACCCGTGTCTGCTGTTTCTGAAGATGACGGTTCTTTTCTGTGGCCGTGTCATTTCCTACACATCTTTTCCTATTTTGTGGACGGATGAGGAAGTTATGACCACTCTGAACTGTCAATCATAACAACTGGACTAGTACTAGAGCTGTAAGGCTGCCACCTAGTGCTCTGAAATATAAACTAAATCTAAACTGTGTGTGTGTAAAATGAGATTTTCTGTGATAGACAGAGAATGCTAAACACAGAGAGACAGAGATACAAAGCACAACAAGCTCTGACATAAACATCATGGATTACTGTTAGAAAAATGCTTGTAATCCTATAATGACTACTGTATGCTAGATTTGTGGCACACTGAGTAGTATACTGTCACAACATCAGTGACAGTGTTCAAGAATTCGGGATTGAATTCCTATTAAGTTAAAATAAATAAATAAATTATGCTAAGAATGTAAGGATAAAAATATTTAATAATTTGGTTACTATACAAAACAGAAAAATATTTTAGAATTTAGAAGTGACTTGCCAGGTTATTAGCATCAATAACATTATTGTTATTCTAGAACATAAGGCTTTGCTGAGTTCCCAGACAAGTTCCCAGAAGTGCTGAATTCCAATCCAAATTTTTTGTATAGCTGATCACATTTTTGTTTTAAATGTGGCCAACATCAGATTTCTAATGTGAACAGATCATGGTTAGGAACTGACTCGCATGTGCAAAAAAAGGATACAAACAGGGTTGCCACGTTTTCATAAAAAAATCCGCCCAACTGCTTCTCAAAACTAGTCTGAAACTAACCCAACTGTGTTCCTGGGGGTAAATATCACATTAGTGGTGTCGCTTCAATCCTAGGAGTTAAAAAACAACCTGCGGCAACAGTGAAAATGTAGCCCAATTCCACGGGAAATTGATGGACTTGGCAACACTTGTGCAGCTAGCTGTCATACAGAAGTAAACACGGAGGACATAAAGTAAGCGATTATGTGTTTATTTATAGAGTGATCTGTAAAATTATGCACAGGCTATATGAAAAACAAAGACAATGATGTGACAGAAGAGTTTTGAAACCACATGTTTTGCTTCTATATAGTGTTGTCTCTATAATACTTATGAGTTCTGATATATTGTTCTTCCACTGACTACCTTTCGAGTCTGTCTTGATAAATTTGGGTATATAAAATCTTTGAAGTGACTCTCATGAGTGCAGAATCGTGATGAATGTTGATCTAGAGTGACGTAAAAGTTGCATGAATTCTGATATGACTGATCACCCTGCAGTCACATTGCAAAACATCTGACCTGTTTCAGATTTAGTACCACATATGGAAGTGGCACAAATCGGAATTGAAAAGATCTGATTCGACCTGGTTTGTGCTGTTCACACTGACATGACAAAAACAGATCTAAGTCACATGTGAGCAAAAAAAAAAAAAAAAAAAAAAAAAAACACACAAAAAAAAACAACTGGATTTGGCCCACATTTGCCTGCAGTGTCAATGTAGCTTTACTTTAAAAACTAATGTCATTCTGGCTACGTTCATACTGCAGGCAAATGTGGCCCAAATCCAATTCAGATCTGTTTTTGTCATGGCAGTGTGAACAGCACAAACCGCATGGAATCAGATTGTTTAAATTCCGATTGGTGCCACTTCCAAATGTGGTACTAAATCCGCCACAGGTCAGATGTTTTGCAATGCGACCGCAGTTTGAAGAGTCATATCGGAATTTGTGCAACTTTTACGTCACTCTAGATCAACATTCGTCATAATTCAGCTATTTTACATACCCAAAGTTATCAAGACAGTTGCAAAGGTAATCAGTAATCAGGCTACTTTTTCCACTGTTGCCGCGGGTTGTTTTTTCAATTTCATGGGTTGATGCGACCCCTCTAATGCGATATTTACCCCCCCGAACGTGGTTTTGGACTAGTTTTGAGAAGCAATTGGGTGGATTTTGTTGTGAAAACCTGGAAACCCTGTTCATATTGCTCTTTTGCACATGCGGGTCAGTTCAGAACTATAATCTCTTCACACTGGAAATCTGGTATTAGCCACATTCAAAACAACAATGTGAACAGCTATTCAAAAAAAATTTGATTTGAGAAAAAAATCTGAATTGAATACTAAGTCTCACAGTGTGAACGTAGCCTAAGAGACTTTTTTTTAGAGAGAACACCACTTTTGCTCTAAAAAAGCATAAAGTCAGTCCAGTCTTTAAATCATACGGGAAGTTGTGCTTAAATGGTGTACACTGCCACACATTTGCACTGCATTTTATAGCAGCAGATGTACGGGAGGTGAATCAAACCTGATGGCTTGCCCACTTCACTCTCTGACCTTCAGATATCTATCTGAGGCTCTTTAAGTCAGAATTAGTGATTGTGGCTTGAGGACATGCTGGCCGCTTCCACTTCTTCGAAAAAGGAACAGAAGCCCGTACTTAAGGTGGGATAACACATTACATGAGTGAATGTTCATGTCATGGCTGCTGAAAATCATTCTGAATAACATTCAGGCCTGGGGCTGGTTGCATAAAAGGTTTAGACTAGCCTTAAAACTTAGTCATCTCTTTTTCTTCTTTAAGACTGGTCAAAATTTACTGTTGACGCTTAGTTAACTGCTAGTTGTTCAAACTAGTTTTTAAGACACTGTCTTAACATAGAGGCTAAGTTTATACAACTGGCCCCTGGTTTCACAGACAGGGCTTAGACTAAACCAGGAATAGGCCACAGTTCAATTAGGACATTTAGATATTTTTTTATAAACATGCCTTAGAAAAAACATTCCTAGTGTGCATCTTGAGACAAAACAAAGGCACTGATATATTTTAAGATCAGTCAGTGCAAGTTTCTTTCAGTTGAAACAGCTCAGACTTACATTTTAGTCTGGGACTAAGCTTAAAGGAGAAGTCCACTTCCAAAACAAAGATTCACATATAATATACTCACCCCCTTGTCATCCAAGATGTTCATGTGTTTCTTTCCTCAGTTGTAAAGAAATTATGTTTTTTGAGCAAAACATTTCTGCATTTTTCTCCATATAATGGGTTTAAATGCGGCTTCAAACAATCCCAAATGCGGTTGTAAACGATCCCAGCTGAGGAAGAAGAGTCTTATCTAGCGAAACGATTGGTTATTTTCATTAAAAAAAATACTAATGAAATACTTTTTAATCTCAAACGCTCGTCTTGCCTTTCTCTCACTAAACTCTGTGAATTCTGACTCAAGACAGTTAGGGTATGTTGAAAAACTCCAGTCGTATTTTCTCCCTCAACTTCAAAAATCATTTCAAAATCATCCTACATCGCTGCAGAAGTACTGACCCAGTCTTTGCAAAGTGAACATGGAAAGAAGATCAAACACCCTTAACAAAAAAGGTAAAACAGTGACATAGGACGATTTCAAAGTTGAGGGAGAACATGAGATGGGAGCTTTTCGACATACCCTAACTGTCATGAACCAGAACAAAAACAGTCCATGCAGAGTAAGACAAGACGAGCGTATAAGTATATAAAGTATATAAATTGTATTATTTTTATGAAAATAACCGATCGTTTCACTAGATAAGACCCTTCTTTCTTGGCTGGGATAGTTTACAACCGCATTTGAGATTGTTTGAAGCCGCATTTAAACTGCATTTTGGAAGTTCAAAATCGGGGCACCATATCAGTCCATTATATGGAGAAAAATGCTGAAATGTTTTCCTCAAAAAACATAGTTTCTTTACGACTGAAGAAAGAAAGACATGAACATCTTGGATAACAAGGGGGTGAGTACATTATATGTGAATCTTTGTTTTGGAAGTGGACTTCTCCTTTAAGCCTTGTCTGTGAAACCAGGGGTCAATGTCCTGTTTTTAGTACTAACAAAAATTAAACATAATTCCTCCACACACTCCTATTCATGTAATGCAAAACAAATCTAATTTTCACTACAGTGATACAATAATTTAAAAAAAATGTAAATGTGGAAAAACATTCATATTAACTAAACAAAAAATAACTCTGTTGAGATCCTTAACCTCCTTAAATCTGGCCAAATAAGCAACATGTGAACTGCACATCTCAGCTGTTGGCGAAGCCAAGAGCACACGTGTTTTGCTTTAGGCTAAGCTCTTGGCTTTTAGTGACAAGGTCGACTAAAAAGATTCACTCACACACAATATACACATACACATAAAGAAATAGCAGCAGAAGCCAAGATGAACAACACAAGTGGCGTTATACCGCTGAGAACAGATGAATGCTTGTGTGATGGAGTCCTGATGAGGGGTTAGAAGGAAACACTTCCATCTGCTGTGCTTCCAGAAGGTGCTGTAAATGTTTACTTTGTGAACACTGGATATAGACTTTGAAAGTGCATGGGTGAAATGTAGACTTGAGTGTGTGGTGCTGGATGATAAACTGCATACTCACAATATATGTCTGATGTTTTTTGTTTGTTTGTTTGTTTTTTAGGCCACATAACATAAATCAACATTGTGACTATTACAGTGACTTTAATGTGCTTTTTATTTGGCCATTTAGTTTACTAAGAGCTGTGTCATTAGACTAAGTGTTGCTTTTTTGTTGTTGTTGTTGTTGCACTGTTCTTGCATTTAACATTTTGTTCTTACATTTAATATCTTAAATTGACTTGATTCGAAGATGATGGTTAAAATGATGCAATTTGGGGAAAATATAAATACATAAAAGAGGCAGAATACACAACATTATAAAATGGCAATAACATTGTGTGTGTATCTGTGTGTTTGTGAAAGAGGCCAGTAAGGGTTACTTACAGTAACAAGTTCCTCTAAGTGGATTGCCAAGGTAGCGATTTTCAGAATCACATCTACAGTAAATTAAAAGAAAAAACAATTAGTTTACAAACTTGATGCATGTACACAAACAAACTAGACTAGAACTAGAACTAGTTTTGCCCCATCAACAGAGAAACAGTTCATCAAAACAACAAAAATTCAGTGAATGACTGATTTATTGACATTACAGTAACCAAAAATGACAGTTAAAAAATTCTATTTAAAACAAATGCTGTTCTTTTGAACTTTCTATTCATCAAAGGAAATGTCTCACATTTTCTTAACATCAAATCAACATATTAGAATGATTTCTGAAGGGTCATGTGAGACTTTCACAATATAACTGATTTGACTGCATTTATCAAATAAATACAGTGTTGGTGAGCTTAAGAGGCTTTGTTGTTACCAACCCTGAACTTTTAACAGTAGTGTAAATACCTTATCAAAAAACCAAAACTTGTTGGTGCCAAACACAGAAACTATTCTGCTGCTTTGTCTCAGAACTACAAGTGTGAGTGTTTCTGGTTTGTGGGACTATAAATGGCTGTGTGGTTGTATTTTTATGGTGATTTCTCCCTATGCTGCAGGTAGTACATTCTTAGCTGAGCTTGAGATGATTATAGTGGACGGGCCGTCAGGTGCCCCACTCCTCAGAGGCCTGAAGAGGAGGATGAGACCACACTTCTGATCAATTCAGACTGACAAACCAAACAAAACCCTTCATCCTGTGCCAAAACCACAAAACTATCACCGACTCTCTCAGGATCAGAAAGATAGCAAAACACCCAGAGAGGAATATACAGCATAAATACACTTTATGCATGTATCTTTTTAAACAGTGGGTTGGAGTAATGCTTAAGCTTCAATAACAGAAAAAAAAAACTATGAGGACATTCTTGTATCAAGGTCAAATTGCTGACAAGTTTTTGTGAAGCACATTTAATTTTAATGACTATTCTTGACATCCATATATTCAGTCAGGATTGTAAGCGATTGTGAGGACGACAGACATGGAGAGTGTCAGAACACAGTGGCATGTCTGGTTCAGTTTAAAGCAAACACTCATTACCGGCATGTAAACACTGAGTGTTTATTATTCACCTCATGCTACAGAAGCAGTAAGTTCATGTGTGTGGATTCAGAGCTCAATAAACACACAGATGGATGGACAGACCAGCAGGGCAAACACGCATGATTAATCACCAAATTGCCCTTTGAAGTGGAGAAGTAGCTAAGGGCCTGAGAAAGAGTACTGCATTGAAATTACAGAAGAAAGAAAAAAGAAAAAGGCTGTTTTTATTTAATCAAAAATACAGAAAAATCTGTAATATTGTGAAATATTATTGTAATTTAAAATAACTGTTTTCTGTTCATATTTTTTAAAATGCAGTTTTTTCCTGTGATGTCTAAGCTGAATTTTCAGCATCATTACTCCAGTCTTCAGTGTCACATGACTGATTAAACTATTAATAAAGATGCATGTGATGAAAATACATTTCTTATTATTATCAATGTTGAAAACAGTGTACTTAACACTTCTGTGGAAATAATCATACATTTTTATTTTTCAGGACTGTTTGATACATACAGTCATGTGAAAAAGTTAGGACACCCTATTGAATTCCATGATTTTCCATATCAGGACATCATTAAAACAAAACTGGTCCTTGGCCGCTCTTAAAATTTTGAAAATAAAACCTCAGATGAACAACAACACATGACAAATTGCACCGTGTCATTATTTACTAAACAAAAATAAAGCCAAAATGGAAAAGCCATGTGTGACAAAGTTAGGAATCAGTAAATATGTATTCTTACTGTTAACATTGGAATTAAGAGGGTAAATAACAGTCAAGCACTGCTAATCAAATACCTTTGATTAAATGATCATCAGCAAGTCTGAGCGCCTCTATAAAAGCATAAGCTTTGGCAGTTTGCTGGTCTGGAGCCTTCAGGTGTGTGTTAACACAATGCCAAGGAGGTAAGACATCAGCAATCATCTTAGAGAAGCAATTGTTGCTGCCATCAATCTAAGAAGAGTAATAGGGCCATTTCCAAACAATTTGAAGTTTATTCACAGGTGGAAGACATTTAAAACAGACACCTCTCCTTCCAGGAGTGGACCTCCCAGAAAATTCACCACAAGATCAGACCGTGTAAAGCTTAGAGAAATGGCAGACAACCCAAGAACTATACCTCAGACTCTACAGGCCTCAGTTCACATGTTAAATGATAAAGTTCATGACAATATCATTAGAAAAATATGGGACAAAAATGGCATGTTTGGAAAGCTTGGCAGAAGAAAGCATCTTCTATATAAAAAAAACAATGCAGCACAGTTTAGGTCTGCAAAGTTGCATCTAAACAAAACACAAGTCTTCTAGAATAATGTCCTTTAAACAGACGAGACAGACGTGGAGATGTTTGGCCATAACGCACAGCGCCAAGTTTGGTGAAAACCTAAAGAGCACATCAGCACAAACACCTCATATCAAAAGACAAGCATGCTGGAGGAGGGCTGATCATTTTGGGCTTGTTTTGTAGCCACAGGACCTGGGCAACTCACAGTCATTGAGTTGGCCATGAACTCCTCTGTACATCAAAGTATTCTAGACTCAAATGCAAAGGCATTTGTCCGACATCTAATGTTGGGCCAAAATTGAGTCATGCAACAGGACAATGATCCCAAGCACACCGGAAAATCTACAACAGAATGGCTGAAAAGAACAGAATCAAGGTGTTGCAATAGCCCAGTCCAAGTCCAGACCTCATCCTGACTCAAATGCTGTGGTGAGAGCTGTGCATAAGCAAATGCCCACAAACCTCAATAAACTGGAGCAACATTGAAAAGAAGAGTGGTCCAAATTCCTCCAGAACGATGTGAGAGACTGATAAAGACACACAGAAAATGAATGCTTCAAGTTATTGCTGCTACAGGCAGTTGACTCATAGGGTGCCCTAACTTTGTCACACATGGCCTTTCCTTCTTAGCTGTATTTTTCTTAAATAAATAATGACACTGTGTGATATGTCATGTGATGATGTTTATCTGAGGTTTAATTTTCCAAATTTTAAGACCTGCCAAGGACCAGATAATTTTTTATGATGTCCTGATACAGAAAACAATAAAATTTAATAGGGTGTCCAAACTTTTTCACATGACTGTAGAAAATGATGAAATAGAATATAAATAGAAATCTTCTGTAAGATTATAAATGTATTTGCTGTTATATTTGAGTAAAACTATTTATGTATTTTAATCTTATTGACCTTATACTTTCGAATGGTAGGGTAAAAAAAAGAAAGAAAAAAATGTAAATGTTTAAATTTAACCATTTACAGCTTTAGGTACATAATATATTGTATGTGATATACACCACCAGTCAAAATTTTTTGAAAATTAAGATGTTTGTTTGTTTTTTATTTAGTTATTTTTTAAAGAAATCTCTTCTGCTCACCAAGCCTGGATTTATCTGATTCAAAATACAGCTAAAACAGTAAAATTTTGAAATGTGTTTACTATTTAAATTAACTGATTTCAATTAGAACATATTTTAAAATGTGATTTCAAAGCTGAATTTTTAGCATCCTTACTCCAATGACATGATCCTTCAGAAATCATTCTAATATTCTGATTTGCTGCTCAAAAAACATTTATTATTATGTTGAAAAAGGCTGAGTAGATTTTTTCAGGCTTCTTTGATGAATAGAAAGTTCAGAAGATCATTTATCTGAAATATAATTTTTTTGTAATATTATAAATGTTTTTATCATCACTTCTGATCAATTTAAAGCATCCGTGCTAAATAAAAGCACTAATTTCTATAATATTTAAATATATACATATTTACTGATTCCAAGCTTTTGAACGGTATAGTGTATAATGTTAAAAATGCTTTTTATTTCAGATAAATGCAGATCTTTGGATCTTTCTATTCATCAAAGAATCCTCAACAAAATGTACTCACCTGTTTTAAACATTGATAATAATAATAATAATAATAATAACAATAAAATGTTTCTTGAACAGCAAATCATATTAGAATGATATTTGAAGGATCATGTGACACTGAAGAATGGAGTAATGATGCTGAAAATTTAACTTTGATCACAGGAATACATTACATTTTACAATATATTCAAATAGAAAGCAGCTATTTTAAATAGTAAAAATATTTCACAATTTTACTGTTTTTGCTGTATTTTGGAACAAATAAATGCAGGCTTGGTGAGAAGACAACAGTTCTTTAAAAACATTTAAAATCTTACTGTTCAAAAACGTAGTTTATAACTTAAAAGACATTAATTGCCACATTACTGTTATAGTTCAGACAACAAACGTTGCAAAGCAATTTTGTAGGATTTCAAATCTGGCACTGAAAAAAGTACTTGTTAAAATATCTTTCAGACAACAGAATTGTTTTGGGTTCTGAGAGGGAACGGATTCTGCAGGAGGGTAAAATCTTGCCTGACACCACTTGAGAACAAAAACAGGCATAAAAAAGAAAGGCAGAGCCCTCCAGGGCTCTAATAAAATGATATTATTCCAAAGGAACATTTGCGGAGTATTCACCATGCACAGTGGGACAACCATACACACTGTGCTCAGATTAACAAAACATTTTATTATACTTCAAATATTTCTAATTCTCTTCAACTTCTGCCTGCTTTCAAAAGTCATATTTCTTCTCCTTGGGCTTACACTGCACTGCGCTGTACTTTCCCATACTGTTAAGGCTGTTTTCTTGTATTTTTATTTTGTTAAAGGGATAGTTCACCCAAAAATTAAAATTCTGTCACTTACTCACCCTCATGTCGCTCTAACTAGTACAACTTTCTTTCTTCTTCGGAACAGAAAAGAAAGAATTTCAAAGAATTTTGGTAGTCAAACATTCTGGGTTCCCACTGACTTTCATAATACTTTTTTTCCCATATAACTGAAGTCGAAAGAACCCAAGACCATTTGTTTACCAACATTCTTCAAAATATCTTCTTTTGTGTTACACAGAAGAAAGAAAGTCATACTGGTTTGGTACAACATGATGTTGAAAACAGCAGGTGTCTTGTATCAGCAAGCCGAGCAACTGCCATTAAGATGAATGGAAATGCTAACGCTAAATACCTAAGCTTTCTCCAGGTAATACTGACCTCCTTGCTGTTGAATGACAGCAGTCATTCAGGCAACATATTAAAGTGCACCCAGTGCACCCCAGCACAACATGAGGTCCAAAAAAGCGTAAAAGAAAGAGATAACAAGACAGGGACTGAGAGAACAAATAAAGGGATGGAAAATGAAAACAGCAGGTGTCAGACAGTGGGCATGCCCTCTAGTCATCTGTCTAGTCCTACTGCTCCCTTAGTTTGAAGGAAAGAAAGAAGACAAACAGGTGAGAGAGAGTGGTACTCTAACTGCCCTGTGTTGATCCTTCTAGCCACACACTAACAGGCCCTCATCCTGACTAAATAAACAGAATGTGTGTGGCGCCTGCTCGCAGGAGACTGAATTAGCAGATAAATCCTCCGAGTGCCACATTTCACACTGAGACAGCTCTGTGTGTGCGTGTCTCACAAAGCATACGCAATTGTTGCTCGCAGGGTATAAGCGTTCTCGCTTGAGTACTCCTCAGGAGGGCCTTTCTAATTAAATAGCTGCTTCCTCGTGGATCAAAAGCACATAAACACACACTATTCCAGACGTTACAAAAAGGGATATTAAGTTTAAATGAAACAAACATTAACGAGATGAGTATAGGTGTGGCAAATGAAAACTATTGTGCTGTATAAAAACCCAAAAATGGCATTTTATTAAACATGAAAACAATAATAACTAGACGAGTAAAGTTTGTAAACACTCTTTAGAAAACCTAGTCTGAAAGCTCACATAGATAGATTTCTCTCGCCTCCCCTGAGCCCTGAATCAGTCTGAATGAACGATATAATGGCGTTAATGGAAAGACTAATTTTAAAAAGTAAACAACTCATTTTTGTCCATTTTCCTGTCTCTAGACTTTACAGAAATATTGCACTTGAAAAACACTTTAAGGTTGCAATTTCTTTATATTTTAAAATGAAACAACATGTAATCTGAACAATGTGGTAATATTTGTTTTTTAATTATTACACTGAACTCCAAGTATCACAAAACAGCTTGTCGCCACAGCCAGTGTTGGGGGTAATGCATTACAAGTAACGCAAGTTACGTAATATTATAATACTTTTTCTAAGTAACTAATAAAGTAACGCATTACTTTCTAATTGACAAGAAAATATCTTTTATATCTAAGTTACTTTTTTCAAATAAGTAACGCCAGTTACTTTTCTCCCCATTTATTAATTAAAATCTCTCCTGCCCCCATGTTGACAGAAATCTGGAGTAAAATGTTAGTTCTAGAATAAATGTGACCCTGGAACACAAAACCAGTCTTAAGTCGCTGGGGTATATTTGTAGCAATAGCCAAAAATACATTGTATGGGTCAAAATTATTGATTTTTATTTTATGCCAAAAATCATTAGGAAATTAAGTAAAGATGATGTTCCATAAAAATATTTTGTAAATTTCCTACTGTAAATCTATCAGAACTTAATTTTTGATTAGTAATATGCACTGTTAAGAACTTTATTTGGACAACTTTAAAGGTGATTTTCTCAATATTTATATTTTTTTGCACCCTCAGATTCCAGAAATTCAAATAACTGTATCTCCGCTGAATATTTTCCTATCATAACAAACCATACATTGACAGAAAGCTTATTTATTCAGCTTTCAGATGATGTATTAATCTCAATTTTGAAAAATTGACCCTTATGACTGGTTTTGTGGTCCACGGTCACAAATGTGAACATGCATTAATTCATCTCACTCACAAAAAACAGATTCAGTATTCCTCAAAATGAATAAAAACAGTGAAATTCAACTCAGAATATGACGCAAACCTGCAATAATTAAATATGTTAAATAATACAAATAAATATGCATTTAATACTATTTTATTAACCGATGCCTTTGCTGCTGACCATCAATAATGCAATTCAACCATACTTATAAGCAAAAATTACTCAAGATAATCTAACATTTGTTTTCCTTTTTTATTGCTGAAGAGTTGACATTTTTTTCTTCTGCATTCTACTGTACAGACGTGAATTAACTTTTCTCAAAGCCTGAGGCTTTTGGTGTGAAAAGGCTTTTACATTTGCCAAAAATAGAACTTTTTATATTAAAAACAAATAATCAAGCCCTGCCCAGATTTAAAAAGTAACGGAAAAGTAAATTAACCCATTACTTTCCATAAAAAGTAACTAAGTAACTGAATTAGTTTTTTTTTTTTGGGAGTCACTCAATATTGTAATGCATTACTTTTAAAAGTAACTTTCCCCAACACTGCCCACAGTCACGTACAGAGGAAAAGTGCCTTATTTTAAGGCCAAAAACAGGTTTTTCTACCATTTAAAATACAATAATGTATTCATAACTATCAAATATATGATGTAAATGGAATAAAAAAACGAAACGCTGAATAAATATTATAAAATATATAAGTAGTGGTCTCCTGGAGTTGTGTCACTGGTGTTACGTTTAACAAAAATGGTTTATTTTGAAATAGAAGTCACACTGATGACATCACTTGACTTCCTTCTTCCTATTTGAAGATCTACTGTATAAAGAAAGGTCCGTGATAAGCGCACTTCTCTTCTTTAGTTATCAGAAATGTTCTTATTTATCTCATAATTTCATATGAAGCTTTTAGTTGAACTCACTGGTATGACTTTCTTTATTGTTAGGAAATCGTAAAAAACTAAAATACAAATGGATTAAACTGCTTAATTTAGTGAGTATACCGTGACTGACAACATGTGGTTTGATACCTTGCAGCAGGCATTTTGTAAAATGCATTTTTCTTGAAAATTGGCACTGGTGTTACTATCACTGGTGACACCTTCCTTACGGGTAAACAAATAAACAAAAAAACCCAAAACATCATTGAGCTGTCATTTATGTGCATTCATAAAATCAAAAGGCAATCTAATAAAATGGTCTAAGTTTAAACATTAGAAAAAGAAATACATTTTAAGACATCTTCCCATACCAAAAGTGGACATTTCTGTAGAATCACCCAGATATAACCACTTTGTTATGTCAAAATAAGACTTGAAATGGCATGAAAACATGATCTGTGGGAGTTTTTAGTGAGTAATCAGCTTGGTGAATATTAAAGTAAATCTCCATGCCTGTGACCAATATTTACAGAGGTTTGATGACTGATGATTGACGTTAACGTTAACGTTAACTATTAAAAAGAATAGCTGAACATAAATTCACAAATAAAATCTATTGTTTAAATCGTTATGCCTTGAGTTAATATTTAAAAATAAATGTAAAAAGCTTAAAAACACTAAATTTTCTTTTTCTGTAAGTGATGTTTAACAAAGAAAACATTTGATTTAAAAAGTAGGGCTTTGCCTCCTCATTTCACAACACTGATAGATAGATAGATAGATAGATAGATAGATAGATAGATAGATAGATAGATACGTCTTTGAAGCAGTTTTGCCAATTAGTTTTGTTACTTTTGTGCCACAAATATTCACAAAGCAACAATAAAACACAGGTGTTTTCCCCGAAGTTTTTTTTTTTCCCTGAACAAATGTTTTTGAATGAATCAGTTAAATATATGATTCAAAAGACTCCCTTGTCGCCACCTACTGGCAAAAACAAGTAACAGAGTGACTGAAAAATTTCCACCACTGCAGTCTCTATGACACTATTTATGTGTTAGTATCCTGAAACTTTACATAACCTACAGGTAATTACCAAATATTTTGTAATCATCCACCTAATTTCTTTTGTGTACAATCTTGAGTTTATAAAATTTGTTAATAATCATAACACATGAAGGACAATATATCTTCTAGTGAAAGGATGGCACTTGGTAATTTTGCTTTTTTAACATTTGTGTATTAATATTTTTTTTATTATGTAGGGTCTGCAAAAATTGTACGGTGCATTTAACCAACTTAAAATCTATTGTGTTGTATCACATACACATGATAGAACACACTACTATCAACGGCCCAATGCAGCATCCAGATCAGGAGGATCCTGCCGAGAGGAAGTCTGTCTTTATGAACTGCTCCAACAGCACTACCTTTCCGTTCTCTACCGGCTTCTAAACGAGTACCACATCTTCGTCTCTCCCGCCGTGCTCAACAGACAGCTCAGCTCATTACAGGAAACAGGCTAAAACAGGCCATGGGCCACCTGCTAGCTCCTTCTCTTTCTCCCTTCAGTCTGTCTTTTTCTTGATCTGTCTTTCTCTCATTTTATTTTCTCACACTCTCTCACTCTGACTCTCGCCCTTGCTCGTGCTTTCAAACACAAAGACACAAAGCAACAAAGAGAAGAACCTTGAAAGGGACCTTGGTGTTCACTGTCTCGCAGACTTTAGAGACTCACTCACTTTCTGTCAGCCTCTCTATATATAACACTAGTTGGATTCCTTGTCATGTCGGGTTGACTGCTTTCAAAATAGCACAAAAAAAACAGTGACCCTACAGAGCCATAAGAAACAAACAAATGAGAGTGCTTTAATATCTCAGTTGTTTCTTCTAAATGGCAGTGCAATGACAGCAAATGGACACTTGTCTCCTGCAACAGATTTCAGAGAAAATTTTCAGAAGGGTCACGTGACACTGAAGACTTTAGTAATGATGCTGAAAATGTAGCTTTGGTCACAGGAATAAATTACATTTTTAAATATATTCAAATAGAAAGCAGTTAAGCAGTTAATATTTCACAATATTACCACTTTCAATCTATTTTGGATCAAATAAATGCAGGCTTAGTGAGAAGAGAATTCTTATCTTACTGTTCAAAAACTTTTGAGTGGTAGTGTATTTTCATGTTTTTTTGTTGTGTGGTACTCTGTAATATAACTGCTAAAAGCATGTTATCAACAGAGACAAAAGCAAAAAGGACACACATATTCACAGTTGTTGGGCCAGCTTACGCGGCTCATTTCACTGAACACACAAACAGGCACATCTGAAGATAAAATGGGACACGGATAAACATTCAGACCCAGAGCTCCATACGTAAACATCCAGACCCAAATACAAACCAAAATCAGTGCAGATACATTTTCATTAGGGGTGTAACGGTACACAGATGTCTAAGTTCGGTACGTACCTCGGTTCAATATGATTTCGGTACAACAGAAAAAAAAAACAAAAAAAAAAAACATATCTACTATGCTAGGTTTCTTTTCATTTATTTTAAACAGACAGTAGTACAAATTTAAAAAAAAAAATTCCACCTACATGTGAAAATACTAAATATTATATCAAATTAATGTCATATATAGGTTATAAAATCTGCAGTACATATATACATACAAGGAATAAATACTTGAAATATATTTAATTTAGTTAACTGATGATTGACAAGGGAAAAAAACTGTGCGACACATAATGTAGCTTATATTTGCTGAGTTTCAGTTCAGTTTTGTGACAGAAAGGAAACTCAAATGGCAGAAAGCGACATTCTATTTGTTTTTTGTTTAAGTTGATTTTGCTGGTATGAGGAAAGTTTAAGTAATCGCGCCGGCGCACACAAACACAAAACATATCAGTTCCAGGTTTCTAGCATTGCTAATTTGACAGCGCAGTTGGTGACAGCACAGTGAACCAAACGTCAGCACGCCCGCCTCACTGTATCACCGTCAGAACGCGACTGAGGTACAAAGTCTATAATTTACATAGTAAATAACAGTTCAGCATTTGGATGCATCGCAAATATGATAATATTAAGAAATATTTGGATTTGTGCCTAGTGAGAGAGGTAGGAAACAAGAACACAAAGCTTCATTTCGCAGACAGTTGAGTGCGAAAGTATGGAGTGAATTTTCCAGCGTTTTGCAAATAAACACAATCTGCTTTGCAAATAAAAACTTGACTTGAAACAAACGCAAAGTGATCTGCAAATACAAAACTCTATCTGAGAGAAAATGCAGTGGTATGGAGAAATATATGTATTGTGTGTTACAACTGGGAGACTCGTTTTTCCCTTTTTATGAGGAAACTTGGCTTGATTTTCTCACAAATGCATGCAGGCAGATTTTCTCACAAATGCAACTGAGCAACTTCCTGTTCCAAAAACAGCAGATGGCACTGTCAGTCCATTTACACTAGTCTTCTGAGACCCCAAACACCTATTTACCTTTTCTGGGAATACAGCAGACCAACATGAGTGGGGAACAGGTGAGTTTCTGACTTACTATGTCTATAATTAATCATTTAGATGTTTTCACAAAGCGATCCTATACTACAATGTCAGTGAAATTCACAATAAGTGCTGTAAAGTTGTTAACATGATTGATTAGGTCAAAAATCAGTAGTGACATGGCTAAACATTTAACAAGGCAGTCTTTCCCTATACAAACTGATCCATTTTCCGTATCCTCTGTTGGATCGTGGGATATAGAATATATACATATGTTGATACAATTGTTCAACATTCAAAACAACGCAGGAGTATAATTTGCAAAACGCTGGATTTGTTTGATGAATACTGGCACAAAATTCACTCCATACGCAAGCCTTTAAAGTACTCCTTTGTCAGTGAGAGACGCGTTCAGAATCAGCACATGATTACTGTCTAGTGGGCTTTGTTTTCAAGTGTGCAACACCTGGCATTCGCTGTTCTTCTGCCGGCAGTTATCAAACAGAGTTGCATTACTGCGGGCGCCCCCTTCTGGACTGATGGTAAATTGCCTGTATTTGTTGTAAGGCCTCATGCACTGAACCGAAATGCCCGTAGCGTGACGTTCGGTACAAATACATGTATCGTTACACCCCTAATTTTCATATCCATTTACAAATCTGCATGTAGACAGTAGTGGCTACACCAACAAGTCTGAGATGAATCCACCTGTGTGTCCAACAAACACTGCATGTTTCATCACTATTACATGCAGTCTAATTAAAAATGTAATTCACATTAGGAAGGAAGGTTGAAGCATTGTTACATGCTTAAAAAGACATGTGATTCAGCACTCAGGTTGTGCGTCTCAAATGCTCATCTGACATGGCTCGGGTTGGGTGAGTCACTGTCTTTAATCACTTCAGTGGTTCCCATGGTGATGTGAAAAGTACATGCAAGTGCTAGCCACTTTACGCAGGTAAACTTATTTGTGACTGTACGCAACAACATGTGAAAAGCAAAAACATATGGATACCTGGTTGATTTTAAAATGATTTCATGTTTATCATTGATTTTATGCATAAAAGCAGCATTCTGGATCATAACAAATCCAGTTTGAAGTTTGCATATAACAAGCTTGCACATGAATGTATTTCTATTATTTTGGTTTATGATGGTTTGGAGATGGTGTAGCTGGTAAAGTTGCACTTACTGGTCAAGTCAGTTAGGAGGCCTAATGGTATTACCTAGGGATGCACAATATTATCAGAACATTATCGGAATCGGCCGATAAAGGCTTCAAATGTAAACATCGGACGATTTGAAAAAAAATGCTGAAATGCCTTACCAATAAGACGAATAGCTCACATGTAGTCAGGGTGTGCTAGAAATAAGATCATGTCAGCAGTGTGGTCATTCTTCAAGTGAACTTCTACCTGAAAGGTGACTGCATTCATTTTGTTTTTTGGATCGCTGCATTTAATTTGAGAAAGTAAGAACAGAACGACACATCTGGCATGTGATAGAGTAAAAGTCAATAGCGCTTATAGCAGCAAAAGCCTCCCGTAGGTCCTAATGCCAGTCCGGAAAGGTGTTTTATTTATTTAGGGGGCGCTGTTAGCCTAGTTGCAATAAAATGACAGTAAAATACACAAATAACATTAAAGGAGAAGTTCACTTCCAGAACAAAAATTTAGAGATAACGTACTTTTTTACTCTACCCTTGTTATCCAAGATGTGCATGTCTTTCTTTCTTCAGTCATAAAGAAATTATGTTTTTTGAGAAAAACATTTCAGGATTTTTCTCTATATAATGGACTTCTATGGGCCCTGAATGTGAACTTCCAAAATGCAGTTTAAATTCAGCTTCAAACAATCCCAAATGCGGTTGTAAATGATCCTAGCCGAGGAAGAAGGGTCTTATAGCGAAACGATCGGTTATTTTCATTTAAAAAATACAATTTAAATACTTTTTAATCTCAAATGCTCATCTTGTCTTGCTGTGCCTGAACTGTTTTCTTCCCAGTTCAATACAGTCAGGGCACGGGTGTCTAAAGTCCGGCCCGCAGGCTAAATGTGGCCCGTGGATGAATTTCAAAGGGCCCGCAGGTTGTCTACTGAAATGTATTATATGTGGCCTGCCAAGCATAATTTACAAATCATGCTGTTTCTCAATGTCAACACAAGTGACAGTGCAACATTCTAGTGCAGATGTAGCCGTAAAACGTGAATGACAACAATTTTGTTAATTCATATGCCCTAACATTTGTTTAGTGCACAAGAATTCCTAAATGCACCAAAAGTGGAACAACGCGACTCGTTTAAACCGCGCCGCACATACCATTATTAGCTCTGCCTAGACAGCGCGAGCTCATAATAAATGCGTTTACTCGCTGACTGATCTCTATCAAACAACCACTAAAGAGTGCTGTGTCTGTGAGATTCCGTGAGAAGCATTTGAGTTTGGAGTAGAGGTCTCCAACAGCCTATAAACCACAGATGTCGCGGTTAAACAGCGCTGACATTCTCAACCACACTGTACGGAAAAATTATACACATCGTGTGACAACATTTCTGTTAGAATACTTACAATCCACATATCACCAATATTTACAATGGATTTACTCTATTAACACTAACTGTAACTGTGGTATTGTGGCAAAAATGTAGGATATTTATATCAAATTTTATTCTATTATTAATGCAGACGTACTGAATGTAATGTAAGGGAGTAATTAAACACAGGCCAAATTACAGATGTTTTTCTTATAAGCAGTTTTGCGCATTTATATTTAGAATAAATAAATGTGTTTATAGACCAGTGGTGTCCAATCGAATATAAGACTGCTGTGGGGTTGCCTATTTAAATGCTAAAGTTACAAATTGTGCCGTTTCATGGTGAGTGTGTTTTGTATTTATTTATACAAATGGTCAAAAATCAGGAAAACTTTAAATATCTAATATTTATTTGTGAATTATATTGTGTCATGTTTATCAAAATAAAACAAAAATACAGACCTGATATTTAAATAGGACAAGCTTATGTTCAACTTCATTATTGTATGTACAGGCACTGTATTAAGCAGTACATAAATTATTGAATTAAAATGCTTTGTTACCACATGTAAATGTCTAAAACGTTTGTTTATTTAAGAAATATATCAAACCAACTTATTCTAACTGCAATAAAGACACCAATCGTCTGGGCACACTCCATGCTGATAGCGTGACTAGCGCTTTACGATGCTGGCAGAAGTAAAAATACACTGCTTTGCGCCAGAACGGAAGTTGCGTAACGTCATTTGAAAAGGGTCTATTAACGGTTTTCGGGATGACGCCATGGCCTCGTCAAAGAAACGAAAAGTTGACAAAGAGGGTCAGAAATTTAATGAGCGATGGAAATTTGACTATTTTTTACTGAGAGTCGCAATTATTGCGTTTGCCTCATTTGCCAATTCTGTTATGAAAGAATAAAATGTGAAGAGGCATTACGAGACAAAGCTTGCAAACTCCTATCAGAGGTTCCTCGGCAGCAAACGAGAGGATAAAATTAAACAACTGGAAGCCTCTCTAGCTTCCCAGCATTCATCAGGACAAAAGAGTCAAATGAAAACATTACCAGAGCAAGCTATGAGATGGCGATCCTTATCGCTAAACATGGAAAACCTTTCTCTGAGGGTGAGTTTGTTCAAGAATGTGTAATGAAAATTGCTGAAACATCTGCCCAAATAAGAAGCAAGAGTTTGCAAGAAGAATAGAAGAAATATCATAAAAATACAAGTGACTGAACAAGGCTGTAATTTTGATAATTTATCTTTGGCCTGTGATGAGAGCGCTGATTGGAGAGGAATAGATAATGACCTGAACATCACAGAAGAACTGCTTCAGGCTCAAGGGACAGACACGAGGTGTGGATTTACTGCAGTGTGTCTCTGAAGCTATTGGTGACATGAAACCAGAAACCAGTTTTTTCTTTCTTCAGAGGGAAATAGGACAGTTTGTGGACGAAAAGGGTTATGAAATAAAAGAACTGTCTAACCCCAAGTGGCTTGCAGATGTGGCGTTTGTAACTGACATTACCAAACACCTGAATGCATTAAATGTCTTCAAGGAAAAGATGCAGTGGTGAGTCAGCTGTATTCTCACATCTTACAACTGTTCAAAAGACACCCGTCACAAAATGAATCCAACACCTCACATTTCCCTGCTCTGCAAGAGGTAATGGACTGTTTCCCACAGGAAACTTGTGGGAAAATATGCAAAAGCAACACCCTCTCTGCTGATTTTACCTGTCATTTTAAGGACTTTGCCATCATTGAGCAAGATATGCATCTCTTCTTGTCTCCTTTCTCAGTGGATCCTGTTGATGCTCCCCATGAACTGCAACTGGAGCTCATAGATTTGCAGTGTCATGATGACTTACGGCATCAGCAGCTCTCACTAACCGATTTTGATCGGCATCTAAATAAAGAGAAATTCCCCAAACTGTGAGCGTTTGCCAAGAGAATGCTGAGCCTCTTTGGGTCCACATACCTTTGCAAACAGGCGTTTTCGCTCATGAACTTAAACAAAAACCACCTGAGGTCCAGAATAACTGATCTGCGTGATATTTTCGGGTTGCTACTACAGCTGTCAAACCAGACCTCACAAATGTGCTGCAGTGCAGATCGCAGTACCATCCATCTCACTAAGCTGTTCAGTTTGCAGGTGACTGTTATGTTACAACCTGTTTACTGTTAATACTTTATTCTCCTGTACTTGTGGCCTACCAGGATTAGATTGAAAATGAAAAAACATTGATGGGAAAAAAAATTACATTTCAACGTGGTTGTGTGCTGCGATGCTTCGTGTTTGCTTGCTAAACCACTGAAATTTTGAAAGTTGAAGGTTTTTTTTTTCCTCGATCTCCATCACCAGTTTTGGATTTCTTTCTTCTGGGGAACACATTTTTTGCAGAGGACAAAGCTTTTCTGGATCAGAGAAAGCAAGACTTAAGAAAAAGCTTACTTTCTCTGGGGAATGCAATTTTTGGCAAGTAAAAGCAAAGATTCTGTGGGGAATGGAAAACATCTGCCAAAAATAAAATAAAATAAATAAAGAAATAAATATTTGTATATTCTTTCCTGGGGAAAAATGTAATGTTTTTCTAGAGAATGCAAACACTTTTGTCAGAGAACGCAAAACTTTTGCAAAAAAAGTTTAAAGTTTCTCGAGTGAATGGAAAAGTATTGAGAGTAATGAAAAGACACTTAAATATAATTTTCCACTCATCTAATTTTTTTCCATTCCATGGAAGAGTGCATGGGCAATTAAACAGAAGTCAAGCAACAGGAAATTATGTAACTCTTGAAGTTTACAGAGAAAATTCTTTTGGCTTAAATGGCAAATTATGGGAACGAAATAACACTATACTTAACTGGGTACCAGCATTTAAAAATAGTGTTTTCTAACTGGGGCCTATGAGTCATACCAGTGTACTGTAACAGAGTAAATACACCTACATGTACATCAGTTCCACTGCCTATGATGTGCTGCGTGAAACATCGACCTCGACCAAAACCAACAAACAAAGCAAATCCATCCATGCGGTTCAAGCATGCGTTTGAAGTTCGACTGCTTGTGTGCCATCTAACTCTCTACCCACGGGTCACATGAGTGGTATTTTAAAAAAGGGATAGAGGGTGTGTAGAAAAAGAGAAACTTTTGAGGACTATGTTTAAGTCCTAGGGAACTCATTACTGTTTAATACATTATCAGTGCCAGTGGTGGTGGTTCAGCCTGTTACAAATACATCCACACAGCACTCTGTCTTTATGGACCTCAGTACATACACACACACAGGGCACAGTGTCAGCCCCAAAAGTGCTATTCAAGCCACTGATAGTTCCCTTTGGAACTGAGAACAGGGGCTCGCTGACACAGCATAGTAGAGGTTGCCATTAAAATTAATGTCCTGGGATTAGAAAGACACTTAGGTGGGAATTAATAACAGAGAGGGTTAAACGTGTGAATAAAATGTGCTATGATGCTAATGAGAGCGTGATAATGTGAGGAAACTTTGTGTGTAGTTGAAGGTCTCATGTCTGACACTATCTGACTGACAGGCCAGGTGATAGGAAATGCAGTCATACTCACAGCTGGCATTGGTCCCCTTTGACCCCTTTAGTGGTACAGTAGCATTTTCCTGAACTGGAGTGGCAAACGTTGGCATGGTTGTTACATCTGCAGGCTGGAGAGAAGATAGGAGAAAGAGAGGAAGATTTTTAAAGAAATAGTTCAGGCAAAAATCAAACCTCTGTAATTTAATTACTCACTCATTGGAAAATTGGAGACTTTTCCCCCCATGTAATTACGATGAAAGCCTCAATGAAAACCGAAGCTTTTAGTAAGTAAAAAAAAAGTAGAAGTAGCCCATCAAAGTCTTCAAAAATTAGCGTGTGACGAACAGACCAAAAATCATTGTTCATTAATAATCCTCTCTTTCATTGTGCTGTTATAAAAGACTACATAGTACAAAGATTGTTCAATTGTATTATTTTAAAAAGCAGAAATTGCGTGGTGCAATAGACCGTTTGTGAGCAGACGTCACGTTACGTCACTTGCAGCTGCGCACGCATTGTAGTGGCAGAAAAAGAAAAACTGGTAACAAGAAATGGACAAAATCAATGGAATAAGAGAACAAATGTCTTGCTGTGCCTTTGGATTTCAGAATTGCAATGCAAAAAAAGATTTTTATAGAATACCATCATCATAGATGCCCTATGAAGCCACAGACTTAACTAATGAAACTTGAATTAAGTTCATTTAACCATAATACTTCTTCACTCTTCTCTTTCTGCCAAGAGGAAGAATAATCTCTTTTACAAGTATTCTACTTTTGTTCTTATTCTAAACAATTCTGAATTCAAATATCAGCTTTTCTACTTCTTGTGCTCTATCAGCTGTGTAATATTTCCATAATTAAAATTCTTTTCTATTCCGATGTTTCTGAAAATAAGGAGACATATGATGTCTTTAACTTTATTTGTATGATGGGTAAATATCATATTTACAAAGCAAGATACCTTGAATTTAAACCCAGCTGCAAAGTATTTGCTTCTGATCTACATTTATTATTGTCTTCACTTCCTCCTCCAATAAAAATGCTCTGAAGACATTTCATCAAAAACACAATATGAAAACATGCAGTTCACACTGGAAATTATAATGTATTACACAAAATATCTATTATCTAAATAATTATCTATTATTTTTTTAATAGATAATTTAAACATAATTTTACAATTTTAATCGCTTAATTCTAACTTTTTTTCTTGCATCTGCAAGTTTATATTGGCAAATTCAGCCATTATAACTCACAATTCCCTGTTTATTTCTCACAATTCTCATTTCACCTCAGAAGAAAAAAGTGTGAATTGTGAGATATAGACTGGAAATTACACTTTTTACTCATTAATTCCATGGCTTTCATAGACTGCTACTGCAATTCACGCTTAGGACTGCTCACCATTATTGGCTGCAACTGAAATATAGACCTTTTTAACATTATTTGAGTGTAGGAAAACATTTATTAGACAGCTAATGTCAGATATTATTGCCAATTTGAAATATATTATTGAAATGGTAGTTTGGCAAGCAGTTTTTGTGATTTATTTATTCTAGTAGATTTAGTCTTGCATGCCGCGAAATAACTCACTGGAGGCACTGCAAATATGGCCACCAAAGAAACATAACTTTCCTTACAAAGGACTTTGCTGTTATTCCCTAAAACCAGATTTTATTGAGTTTATGAGAACTGTCCAGTTATTTGGACTGGATCAAATGATTCATAGAGAAAATCCGACTTTAAAAGAATAATTCATTCGTAAATGGGACATCGCTGCTTCTCTCAATTTGGATGAACTGTTCCCATAAGTGGAACTACAACAGTCTCAAAATAAACAGGGCTCAGTTTGCATTTAAACATGATTAATGTGACAATTTTAACCTAAACCTGAGCCTACATCTCTGGGACTAGTGTTCCATTTTCTCATTACAGATGCAATTCTCATTAAAGGTTATCAGACAGTAATATCAGAAGGAAACCACATACACAAACAAACAGAGTTTAACACAGTGCAGCAGAGACTATTATTCAACAGAGAGAGTTCATTAAGTAGATTAGCATCACAGAGGTGAGGCTCCTGAACAAGCAAGATTATTCCATTTTCCACAACCCAAAAAGATCCAAATAGCAAATGGCCAAAATAAACCATTTGATGTGTGGTTTAGTGGCTAATGCCCTCTGAGGTACATGCCATTTTGGATAAAAGTGTTTGTCAAATCACTAATTACTAGACTTATTATAAGTTCTGGGAAGGTAACTGTTTGGTTGCAATTTCAACTCACAAGAAAGACAGTCCTACTCAACCTTCACTTGCTGTAGGTATGACTGCCATGGTTATTAAAACTTTTGACTTTTCATGTCATTCATGATACCTAGATATTTGTTTATAAAACATTTTAAAAACATGCTTAATATTTGGTAGCACACCCTTTAGAAAAAATAACTGACATTAATTGCTTGCATCAGTTAATTTCTTACATCTCTTTTCTGAAATTCTAAACCAGTCTTCTTTTGCCAACTGCTCTAGTTCTTTCAAATTTGAAGAGTTTCTTTCTTTCAACTGCTGTTTTGAGATCTCTCCATAGGTGTTCTATTGGATTTAGATCTGGACTCACTGCTGACCACTTCAGAATTCTCCAGAACTTGTCTTTGTCATTTTTGGATGCTTTTTCAGATTTGCAATGATTCTTTATGGTGTTCATGAAATGTCTGCAAAATACCTTCCCCAATGGTCATGTAAAACAACACCCCTATTACCTTGTCAAAACAGTTCTGCTCTACTGCTCACTCCACCCCTCTTTTCTGTTTTGTGTGTGTGTGTGTGTACTTGTTTTTGCTACATTGTGGGGACCAAATGTCCCCACAAGGATAGTAAAACCTGAAATTTTTGACATTGTGGGGACCGGCCTGCGGTCTTTAACAATGTTAAAAAATGATTAAAAATAGTAAATGATGTTTATCTGAAAGTGTAACGATGCAAACATGTTTTCTGTGAGGGCTAGGTTTAGGGTTAGGGTTGGGTTAGGGGATAGACAATATCGTTTGGTCAGTATAAAATGTATAGAAGTCTATGGAAAGTCCCCACAATTCACAAAAACAAACATGTGTGTGTGTGTGTGTGTGTGTGTGTGTGTGTGTGTGTGTGTGTGTGTGTGTGTGTGTGTGTGTATTTGGTGGCGCATTACCATTAAAAACAAAACTAATCCACTGTGTCCGCAGTGGCTCTGATGTCAGAAGAAAATCCAGCTACAAAACACCTGCACTGTTTATGAGACATTGTTGTCGCTACAGCTCCTTGAGTGCGGAGAATATGGCGGGCAGCGTACAACTGGCAACTGGCGGAAATAGGGACAGTTCGTCAGCGTTCGTGGGCGGAGCCTGATCAGTATGATGTCATACTGCACAGAAAATCAAAACGGCTTGAAAACTGAGACTGTTTAGTCTTTTTAACCTTACATTGTGGGATTAAAAAAAAGGAATTAATGGATTTTTATCGTTGTAGGGTGGTTGTGTCCACACACTGCTAAGACATTTATATTCAAACACCATGTAAAAGTTATTTTTGCATCCAATCTCCCCTTTTTTGAAGTATGCTTTGGATAATTTTTTTGCTCTAAGAGCCATGACCTTTGACGGAGACGCAGCTTTCTGACATTGGGCCCTACACTGTGCCCCAGAATTCTCTGGCAGTTTTAAGATTTCATAATGCCATGTACACAGTCAAGACATCCAGTGCCTGAAGCAGCAAAGCAACCGCAAAACATCAGTGAACCTCCACCATGTTTGACTGTAGGGACCTTGTTCTTTTCTTTGAAAGCCTTGTATTGTTTTCTGCAAACAGTAGAATGATGTGCTTCACCAAAAAGAGCTATTTTAGTCTCATCTGTTCACAGGACTTTCTCCCAGAAGGATTTTGGCTTCCTCAGGTAAGTTTTGGCAAACTTAGGTTTGGCTTTTTTATGTGTCTGTTAGCAGTGGGTTCCTCCTGGGTCTCCATAATGTCACTTTTCATTCAAATGGCGATGCATAGTGCAAGCTAACACTGTTGTACTCTGTTGCCTGCAAGTCAGCTTGAATTTGTCTAGAAGTTGATCAAGGTCTCTAAAAATAGATTTTTGTATCCTCAAAGGATTAGTTCACTTCCACAATACAAATTTCCTAATAATTTACTCACCCCCATGTCATCCAAGATATTCATGTCTTTCTTTCTTCAGTCGAAAAGACATTAAGGTTTCATTTTTCCATATAGTGGACCTCAATGGGAACCAATGGGTTGAAAGTCCAAATTGCAGTTTAATGCAGCTTCAATGGGCTCTACACAATCCCAGCCAAAAAATAAGGCTCTTATGTAGTAAATGATCAGTCATTTTCTAAAAACAAATGTATATATGCGCTTTTTAACCACAAATGCTTGTCTTGCACTAGCTCAACTTCATGCATAACGTAGTCAAGTTGTAAAGGTCACACGTGATGGAGTACAGGAGTACCGACCCAGTGTTTACAAAGCGAATGTGCAAAGAAAGTCAAACACCTATTAAAAAAAGGTAAAACAGCGTTGGTTAACAATTTTGAAGTTAAAGGAGAAAACTATATGGACTTTCACCCGACCCCACCATTTTGAACCGGAGTACACAGGCGAAGAACTAACCATGCGTGACCTTTCCAACCTTATTAAATAATGTGTAAAGTTGAAGACGTGCATTGCAGAGCTAGTGAAAGATTTGCATTTGAATCCTCCATTTATTTTTGACTGAAGAAAAAAAGACATGAACAGCTTGGATGACATGGGGTGAGTAAATTATAAGGATTTTTTTATTCTGCAAATGAACTAATCCTTTAAGATTCTCAATGCTTTTCCACAATTTTTGGTTGTCAAATCCTCAAACAATTCTTTGCTCTTTTTTTTCTTCTCCATGTTCAGTATGGTACACGCAGACACAAAACACAAAGTTAGGTCAACTTTTCTGCATTTTAACTGGCTGCAAGTGTGATTTCTATATTGCCAGCCCCTGTCAATTGCTACAGGTAAGTGTAATTACAAAATTAAAGGACCATCATATGCTTGAAATAAAAGACAAACAAAAGAAATAAACATGAGAATACCAAAGCATTTGTAATTGCAACAATTTTCTGGGACAAGTACTTCATCTGACAGAAATACAATAGTTATAATATAGACAAGATTCAAAATAAGGGATTTCCTCACCGAATTTATTGTGGACAAGGTGAAAATCTTAAGTTTGATTGCTTAAAAAACAAATAACACACCTGCCTGCGACAGCCACGGTTGACTAAAGTGTCTGTTGAATGACTGCATAACAAGTATCTGAGGGTTTTTACAGCTAAGGATGCAGGTGTTTGTCAGGACATTCATCAGCTTCTCAGAACAATGACACAGAGGTGACTGCACACTGTGATGAGGTGAGGCTGTTTATGTTGATCTAGTCACATGTCTTTATGCTGTACGCATTAATGAGCTTGTTTAATGACTGAGTAATTTGTAGAGTATGGCTGTATTAGTAACACTACATGTCGAGCCATCTCCGGTATACAACTGATGTCAGCACATTCCACTTGCCTTAAACTCCCCCTCCACCCAGAGTGTCATATTATACAATGCCATTAGACTATAAAATGAACTGGCTGCCTTTACGGAGCGACCCTGCATGAAAATGTTTTTCATTGACTTGTTTAAATAGCATGGGATGGCTCTCCCAGTCAGAGATTTTATTTGGATCCAGATACAGCCGTAAAAAGGGCTGTCACATTTCTAAATAAAATAAATAAAGAGCAACAAAGAGAGAGAAGAAAAGAACACAGGCTTTTTATCAAGAGGCTTTACAGCTTGTTGGCTTTTTATCTGCAGGTCTGTTCTTTACACAACTCTCTGTTCAAATTCCCCCAGCATGCACTGCAATCGCTCTTTCATTCCAGCCAACAAGAGACAATTGACAAAGGAAAACATTCATTTTTACCACTCAAAAGATTTTATTGGTGTTGTCTGCTAAGTGAATCACTATTATGGCTGTTCAGACTTCGTGTTAAAGGGTTTTTTGGACTTGAAAAAAATAAGAGACTTATACTTTTCTAAAGATTCAGACTTATGATTTTTGCCTGGCAATCAGTTACACCATTTGATATAATCAATGAAGCTTTTATAATAATAAAGTTATAACCTAACAATTACATCATTATATTTCTATTCCAATCCATTTTTTGAAATATAAACATTTAAATGGTAGCTGTCATAAAAACTTGATAAACAGATTTATCAAGATAAATATTGAAGAACAATATAAAATTATAATGAATGTTATATGGTGTATATATTGTGACCCTCGACAACAAAACCAGTCTTAAGTAGCACGGGTATATTTGTAGCCATAGCCAAAAATACAGTGTGTGGGTCAAAATGATTGATTTTTCTTTTTTGTCAAAAATCATTAGGATAGGATTTTTTGTTTTAGGTTCAAAAAAAAAAATCATTAGGATATTAAGTAAAGATCATGTTCCATAAAGATATTTTGTAAATTTCCTACTGTAAATATATCAAAGTCAAATTTTTAAGAACTTTATTTGGACAACTTTAAAGGCAATTTTCTCAATATTTAGATTTTTTGCACCCTCAGACTCCAGATTTTCAGATAGTTGTATCTCGGTCTATCCTAACAAACCATACATCAATGAAAAGTTTATTTATTCACCTTTCATATGATATATAATTCTCAATTTCGAAAAATTGACTCTTACGACTGGTTTTGTGGTCCAGGGTCATATTTAGCAAAATGCTCTACTCCAGAGTTCATTTTTCTAGCTGATTAATGTTTTTATTGTCAACAAAGGTAAACAAAAAAACATGTAAAATATCTATTGGTAAGTAGTAAAATATTTATTTAAGAGTTGTAGACCTTTCCAACTATACAGTCATGGCCAAAAATATTGGCACCCTTGCAATTCTGTCAGAAAATGCAACCCTTCTCTCAGAAAATTGTTGCAGTTCCAAATGTTTTGGTACTTTTTTTTTTGCTTGCATTGGAACAACACAAAAAATGCACTGGACAAAATTATTGGCACCCTTAACTTAATATTTGGAAGCACCCCCTTTGAAAATAATAATTGAAATCAATGCTTCCTATAACCATGAATGAGTTTCTTACACCTCTACTGGAATTTTGGACCACTCTTCTTTTGCAAACTGCTCCAGGTCATTCAGATTTCGGTAAAAGTGAGGTTACGTGACATTGTTTACAAGCTGTTATATTGAAGTAGTACACCGATTTTGGTAAGTTCTACTCTTTCATTCATGTTTATTTCATGCTGCAACTAGTTTAAGTGGAGGAGACGATCAGTTCACGTGTGCTTCACGCTCCCGCTTCTCTTGAGCTGAGGCGCTACAGCAATTGCTCCACATGAAACAGCACCAAAACAGCATTTATTGTTTGAATATTGCAAAAAATGGTCAGAATTTGAAATCTGAGACTTTGTTTCATATCAGAAGTAAATTTAAATATATGGAATCTGAGGGTGCAAAAAAAATCTAAACAGTGAGAGGATCGCCTTTAAAGTTGTCCAAATGAAGTTCTTAACAATGGAAATTACTAATCAAAAATTACGTTTTTATATATTTAAAGTAAGAAATTTACAAAATATCTTCATGGAACATGATCTTTACTTAATTTCCTAATGATTTTAAAAATAAAAATCAATAATTTTGACCCATACAATATATTTTGGGCTATTTCTACAAATATAACCCAACGACTTAAGACTGGTTTTGTGGTCCAGGGTCACATATGTGGCTGTTTTCTTTTTGAATATATTTAAAAATATGTTTTCATTTTATATTTTAAAATTAATATTTTATTTGAAAAAGAATTTTATATATTTTAATATGAATACTTTTATTATATTTTAATTTAATATATTTTCTTTAGATATTAAAAAAAAATAATTATATATTTTAAAAGCTGAATTTTCTAGCATCATTACTCCAGTTTTGACTGTCGCATGACCAATAAAGGTTCTCATATGTTGATTAGGTCCTTTAAAAAAAAAAAAAAAAAAGAACCTTATTGTCATCTCCATTGTTGAAAGCAGTTGCTTATTTTAGTGGAAAACATGATCATTTTTTTTTCAGGACTGTTACAAAATAAATAAAAATTGTATTGTATTGTATTGTATTGTATTGTATTGTATTATATTATATTATATTACCCTGGTTTTCTGCAGAAAATTTACAAAATGTATTTTTTAATTATACAGACTTCAGTGTAGTTTGATGCAGGACAAAATACTAGCACATATTACAGGGACAGTTCACCCAAAAATTTTAATTACCAATTGATTTACTCACCCTCAAGCCATATGACTCTCTTTTTTCAGACAAATACAACTGGGGTTACATTAAAAAAAGTTCTGGCTCTTCCATGCTTTATAATAACAGTGAACAGGGTTTAAAATATTCCAATAAGTGCATCCATCCATCATAAAAATGACTCCACACGTTGTTGGGGTTTAATAAATGCCTTCTGAAGCAAACTGATGTATTTGTGCAAGAAAAATATCCATATTTAGAACTTTATTAACTGTAATCTCTAGTTTCCGCTAACAGACGTATGCATGTATGCATTCCAGCCGAAGATGTATGTAACGTCATTATACGGCGTAGAAAATTCAAAACATTTTTAATATAACTCCAATTGTATTCGTCTGACAAAAGAAAGTCATGTACACCTAGGATGGCTTGAGGTTGAGTAAATCAAGGGGTAATTTTCATTTTTGGGTGAACTATCCCTTTAAAAACAATCATTAGGCAGCACAGCAACATAAAAGGCTTCAAATCTGCCAGTATAACGACAAGGCGATGCATACACATTATTCTCACAATGAGCTCAAACATGTACATGCATGTCTATACACATTATGCATATGTGTGCATTTGTGCATCAGCATGCGTGTCATTTTGACAGGACTGTGGGGACAGGCTGCCGCAGAGTGTCGGTGGCTCCGCCGTGCGTGCTGCAAAAAGATTTATAGCTAAATTATGATGTGTAAAATGTACTCACATTATAGCAGAGGAACAGCGCTGCCTGGAGCTGCTGTTTCAGCACTTACTCTGAAAGCGATGGACTACAAACACACACTCACAACCACACGTAGGCACATGCGCACACGTACACGTACGCTCTCTCATAAATATTTCTGCCAAAAGCCATTTAGGCCGTGGAAATGACAAAACACACACTCGCAAACCCCCTTACAATGAAAGTAGTTACCTAACCATGTCTAACAAAACTTTTTCATAACGTACACAAACATTAGCATATATCTGACATGCTTCATTTAGATCCACAATAAAACTTAATGAAAGAAAGGAAATAAATATGAAAATAAAGGGAGACAGAAGAGATAAACTCATATTTGTATGCAAACAGACCGTGGAACATAAGTGACAAAACCAGAGTGAAGGCTTTCATAAATCCTCACAAACAGATGCACACACACTAACACACACAGATGACATTAAAGCTGATGGAAGTTAAACCAGTCTTGAAAGGAACACGGCTCAGACGCAATTCATTCTGAGTTTACGACTGGCTGAAAGTCAAATCTGATCATGCAAAAAGGGTATTTGGGTTTTACTCCTTAATTCTCACCTCTTGCAATGTCCTCCCCCCAAAAAAATATTTTTTAAGCCAGAATGATTAATAATTTTCACTATAAAAAGTGCAGAGCTTCCTTGTATTTTTCCCTTGACTTCCTGCTCACTCTCTTTCTTACTCACCAATTAGATGAACTGAACCCTAAATAAGGTTACTCATTCCTGGCTTGTTTGAGGGCTCAGCAGTGCTTCATTAACACCCTCTTATTCATATTTATATGGATAAGATAATATAGCTTACACACTGCATGCCCATAATTTCTAGGAACTGTAATTTAACTCTAAATGTAATATTCCCGTGTCTGACGCAAATATGACAATAGGAGTTGAGTCACTTTTATATAAAGTACACATACTGTATAGTCGTAATGGCAGAAGCCACAGCCATTCTGAGTAAATTGGTTCCAGGTAAGTGTTTCTCCACTCACCTCTATGGGGTAGAGGGTTTTAATTAATGGATAGGAAGGTGAGGATGGTGCTGTGGCCCTCATGACCTCTGTTGTCAGCTCACAGTGATGTGCTACTACCCTGAGCCAAATACAGCAGATGCTGCCAGCCGACTCCATGGAGACATCGCAAAGACTGAGCCACTGTACAGGGACATTAGGAGCTAAAGGACACATACAGTCTTAGTGTACTATACTGCCAGTGAAACGCTGTTCAAACATATACACAGATACATAATACACATGAAGCAGTAGTCTTATCAAGAAAATAAAATAAAACATAAAATAAAAAATTTAAATGTGTTTTATATATTATAGCAGCTTCATATGGTATTTCTTAGGCCATGTATCAATTTTATTATATTATTATTATTACTATTATTATTAGTGTTCTTGTTGTTGTTTTGAGATCACAAAATACATGCTAGTAAAAGACACACACATAATAATTAATACTATAATATTTATAATTAATTATAAATATTAACATGTAATAATATTAACATGTATTTATATAAAAATATATACAATAAAATATAAAAAATATATACAAATTAATACAATAATAATAATCTTTGATATAAACATTATGTAATAATTATTTTGTGATAATAATTTAGTATTTTTAATGTAACTATTATTTTAATATTTTTATAATTGTATGAATTTTATTATAAAAATGTTTATTATTTATATACACACTAGTCTTTTTTGTGTATTAGTATCTTTTTCAATTATTAAAGTAAATTATTAAAGTAAAAATAATTAATAATATTATAATCTTTATAATTAATTATCATTGATAAAATATATGTATTAATATCAGTATTATTATTATTATTATTATCAGAATATTCATAGATAAATACATAAAATATAAAAGATAAATATATAATAAAATATATAAAATATTATTATTATTATTATTATTATTATTAATCGTTGATATAAACCGTATGTAATATCTATTTTGTGATAAGCAAAACAATAATTTTGCAATTTTAATGTAATTTTATTTCAATACATTAATCATTTTATGTATTTTAATATAAAAATGTTAATTTATATATACACTAGTATTTTTACTACTATCCATTTTTCAATTATTAATATAATAATTAAAAATATTATAATCTTTATAATTAATTATGAATAATAATAACAACAACACATTATAGTATTTATTAATAACAATAAATTAATGTTTTATTATTATTATGTATTTAATTTATTATACATTTGTTTTATATTATGTATTTATCTATGCATGTTATATTAATAATAATAATAATAATAATATCACTATCAAATATTAATATTATGATTAATATTATAATCTTTATAGTTAATTACTACTGATAATAATAACACATTATAATGTTTATTAATAACAATAAATTAAGGTTTAATTATTACTATTATTCATGCTTAGACAAATACATAAAATATAAAAAAAAATCATTATATAATAAATTATATACACATTTATAATAATATAATGTATTTATTATTTTATAACATAATGCATTTTATTATAAAAATGTTAGAATTTATATATAAACTAGGCTTTTTACTAATATCTAGTTTTCTATTTTCTATATAATAATTAATAATATTACATTTATTATAAATAATTACTGATATTAAAAATACTATTTATACTAGTTATACTATTTATTAATAACAAGAATATTATTGTTATTACTATTATTATCAAATAACTTGAATTATTAAAACATGACATTTTGTTGAATATTATATAACCAAAAATGAAACAAATATATACAGGGTCCATCCAACATGATGCACATGTTCCCATCAAGCATTTTTACAGGTATTTATAAGGAATGTCAAGTATGACCTTCTGTGAGTACACCCCAAACACCCCAAACCCAACAGAAGCTTGTACGACACAAACTGGATGTGGCAAAACATGATTAGATGCCACAGTTGTTTTGTCGGGGATGAGGAGCGTGGAGAGGACAGGCGCTGCTGAAACCTCGCTGTGTGCAAAAGCAAACTGCCATCTCAAACAGATCCTTAAAGAGATTAGGAGGGGGGGGGAAATGTTCAGAGCGAGAGGCAAAGCGGAGCTCTTCTCCATCTGTGCCTGATGTTAGAGTTTCCCCTCCTATCTGCTTTATACGACTGCCACCATGTGCTCGCACTCACAAAGAGTGATGTTAGCAGCGCTGTGACACATGGGAGCACTTGATGCCATGAATGAGTGATTAACAAAAATGATACTGGACATTTTAGGACAGAAATATACATATTACACACACACAGAAACACACAGCTCCTGTTAGATATAAGTATGAATTCATGTGTGGCATCAAACAGCCATAAAAGGCTTGATGCATCAGTGCAGTACAAATGCCATAAGTGAAAGTGAATCATCTTCAGTGAGCGGGGTTTCTTAGAAATGAATGGCTGACTACTAGCATGTTTCTAATGAGGATTCACGCAGACATAAACAGGAAGAGGCAATAAAAGGAGAAAGAGACAATGAGGACATAAAAGCGAGAGAGTGAGCGCTTCACTAAATCCCATCAGTAATGTTCAGATTTCTTCACTAAAAGCAAAACATTCAGAGAATCAGGATTCAGGATCAGGAGATAACACAAACTACTGAGGAATAAGAGAGGAGAAACCACTGCTTATTTACCTGTAGCACTGCAATTAGCAGGACTATTTGAACATGCACCTCCCAAATGTTCATTATAATCTCATTATATACTGTCATACTAGTTTCACCAGCTTCACAATCATTAGAGAACCTTCATCAGACACTATAATTAGTGGGAGTGCTCTCAATTACCTTGTTACCGAGGCAACAAAGTTTACAAAGCTAAAACAGATTTGAATGAATTTTAAACCTATTATTACAGGTTCATGTTTATATAATATATGAGGGATTGATTCAACTTTGCCTGTGATTAAGGGGCTTGAAATTTACCCGATGGACTTAAAGTGACAGGTCACTCAAATGAAAATTCTGTCATCATTTACTCACCTTCATGTCTTTCTTTGGCAGAACACAAATTAAGATATGTTAAAGAATGATGGTAATAACAGTTTTGTAGATTACTGACTTCAACTGAAAGACAAGAAAGAAAGTCATACAGGTTTGGAATGACATTAGGGTTAAGTAAATAATGACAGAATTTCATTATTGGGTGAACTATCCCAATAAGTTGAGTTGAGCTTGGATGGAGATTAAATGAACACGCTATTCCAAAACTTTCACGTTTTCATGCTCCGGGTCCAGCTTTGGCTGTCATGTTGGGTGAGTGAACAGGTGTGTGCTTTATACCTCGAGCAGAGAATGACTTATGCAGGTCAAATAAAGAGAGGAAAAATAAGGGTGTTGTGTGTATGCGTTTGTCTAGTCAGAGGCCAGGAATAGCACCGCTGTAGGGTCAATATGACTCTGTCAGGTGCGCACACAGACACAAAAAAACAGTGAATGTCTACAAACAAGTACATGGATAAACACTACTGAAAATGGTAACCAAATATGACTATTCACACACAGCCACTTCCATTTAAAACCATAATGAGAAATGGTAAATGCAGGACTTTGAGCAGGACCGGTAACACTCTGTAAGAGCTGAACACAGTTACCATGCTAAATACAGACAACAAGACACCCTAGATGCATCAGTGTGCTCATCATACAGTCACTTAATGCAGTTACATTCAATGAGCACTAGGTTCAGATACTTCCAACTGCCTCACAAATGATGTACACTAAATATCTTGAAAATCTGACTATTTCCGTGTTTCAGTGCTATAATCGAGTCCCTGGTGCATCTACTATCCTAAAAAATGTGAAAAAGGACAACCCAGTTTTGGCAAGCCTTTTTCTGCAAGCATATGAAAAAACAAGCCGCTTAGATTTCGCTCTCCCTGTGATGTAAAAAGGGGATTTTATTATACTATTACTGCCCCTTAATCTGCAAGTTTCCACCCACGGCGCCGTCATTCTGTTTTCGCAAGCGTCAACATTGGTAGCAGTTCTAATGCCACAACTGTTCTGTCGTGGGCTGCACAGACGAGCACAGAACACTTTTCAGAGTCCCAGCCTCAGAGGAGACAAGAGAGCAGTGGACTTATTTACTGTAAATTACTCTGCTGCAACACACATCTAATATAAACGTGATTTCTTTCCCAGCTGTTTACGTTCACAGACAGAGTGTGTTTGTAAACGTATGTGTGTTTTAACATAAACTTGTGTGTATTTGACTGTTAAAGCACAATAAGACATGAAACTTTTAGTTTAGTTTAGTACTCATGTGCCGTGTGACAGCCATTTTCTGTGCACATGCTTCAGATGTGTGCGCTCAGAAAACCATATAGCAGAAGTTTAAACTAACATGGTTTAAAACGCATGATTTCAGTGCGACATGATAATCAAAATAATCAAAAAGATGGTTTTTAACAGTGTATCTGAGGTATAAGCTGTAAAAGCATAGCCCTATTCTGGAAAAGGAGGCTGGGAACAGCAGTTCATTTGCTTTTTTAAAAAAATTGCACGAAAACAGCCTGTTTCTGCTTCCACTCAAAATGATATAATAAATGATCTGTGGGGTATTTAGAGCTGAAACTTCACAGACATATTCTGAGGACACCTCAGACTTATATTACAAACTGCAAAAAGCGGCACAATAGGTCTACATTAAGTTATCCTGTGGCCAATTGAAAGTTTAAATATATAAATAAACATTAGGGGTGTAACAGTACAAGTATACTGTATATCCAGAACTGTCACGGTACGGATGTCACAGTTCGGTTCATGCAGTCAAACATACAGTCAGTCATAGGCGAGCAATCCAAAAGGGGGACTCATGTGGTAATGCAACAATAACTGCCACAACAGGAAAGAGCAGAAGAACAGATGATCTACGCACCAACCCAAAACAAGAACGGCGAGTTCAGATGGCACTTGAAGAACGATCTGCTTATATTAAATCAGCAGTTTGGAAAAGTTTTGGGTTTTCAAAATGAGTCATAAATAAGTCAGAAGCTTTTTGTTTTACTTTGGCTGATCTCTATTCCAGAATTGCACATAAACTGCATTGCAATCATTTCCCAAAATGTAATTTGTGGGAATTTTTTTTAATCAGACCGTAAAGTGAAAAACTGTAGCAGGCAGATCAAGCTCACTGCTCGTGAAATACATGAAGACAAATATGTGGGGGTTTATATGAATGTATCTCTGAGAGGAACTAACCATCTTCAGAAATGCTTTGGTGGCATTTTGTTCTCCTCTACCTCCATATAATGCAGGGCTCCAGACTGCAACCATTTTTTCTGCCGGTGCGATGACATTTTGTGAGCGGTTGCACTGGCATGACCACTGCGTTGATCAACTCATAAGTGCTGCCTTTTGTGTTTCATATGAGAAACATCAAATGGCAAACGAAAGCTAAACAAAATCCCGCTGCTCATTTGAGATGCGCAGTACGGACTGTTTATCAGCTCGGACCGCAACGCAAATGAACCTGTCCGAGCTCAGAACGACTTTAACAGACATCGATACTGCACAGTGCAGCAAGATCCAGTGAGAAGTATTTGAATTTACCGTGGAAGGAATAAAAAGGCTGCTGCAAGATCTAGTGAGTTGCATTCAAATTCTGCATAGAATTCTCTGTTATGAACAGCGTTGACGCATCAAAAAACCAGATTTTGTCAGTTTTACACTTTTTTTGTGAATGAAGTAAGAAGAGTCACAAAGTGCCTTGAAAAACAAACTTTACTTAAATTTGCGATTCTATTCACTGAAGTTGTTGGTCAGTTCTGTATAATACTATAGAAGAATAATGGTACATTTAATAAGAGTAGAATATATACATTTTCTATATAAAAATTTAAATTTGCATGTTACTTTTGCAATATACACTCCAAAAGTTTGGAAACGCCCTAGAAAAGTAGGGTTTTGGAAAATATTGGCATGAATTCTTTTTCATTTGTTTTAATTTTGCACTGATAAGGGACAACACAAACTACGAAAACATATTTTTTACATAAACAGTTTATACATGGAAAAAACTTTTTCGATTTATCAAAATATCCACCATTAGCAGCTATTACAGCTCTGCTTAATCTGGGCCTAAATTCATTTTATTCTAAACTTAATTGGCAATCAATTGTTGAAGCTATTAAAGTGTGCTGACCCAAAAATCTTTTAAAAATCTGGGCCAAGTTTAAACCAGTAACCAGGCATCAAAGCTGGCAAAGGGGCATGTCTGACTTTGACATATATATATTTCCATTATTATGTAATCAAAATGAAAATATTATTGCTACTCTTCAATAATAATGTCAAGTTACTTCAATGCATTTGCACCAAAAAATAAGGATTTATTCTGATATTGTCCAAAACCACATTTTGCCAGGGGTGTTTCAAAACTTTTGGGGAGCAGTGTACATAATATACGAGAAATGAATATGCAACTGCACTTCAATGCAAAACAACAGTAATTTTATGATTAAATGACTTAATAATCCCACACACCACCCCCCTCAGCTATACCAAATCTGCTCCTAGCACCATCTATAGAACTTCAAATGTTAGTCTGAAGCCCTGTAATGCATGTTAAAGTAATGTTTACAAGCACTATTGCTGCTGTTCCTTAAGCGCCACCTGCTGTCAGAAAATTAATTTGCAAGTTCATTCAGTCCGTCTTCTGTTTTTCTTTTGTGCATTTGTCTTACATAGCATCATTTCACAAATCTAAAGCCAGATCATTCTGTTTTTGCTTTAAATCTTAAAATTATACAATCTAATTCAAATCAAAAGCAACTGCTCACTACTGTCTGTTCAAAATAAATGAAAAAATACATTACCTGTCATGTTTTCTGTGACCCCAAAACCAAGGTACGTATCGAATTATGACATCTATTCACCATTACACCCCTAATAAGTATACATAAACCATTTTATTGTGCTGCAAACTGTTTTTTTATACCATAGTATAAAATTACTCATGTCATGTCATGTCATAACACAAACTCCTAACAGGCCCATATACATGCAAGTATGTATGCACAAAAGACAGACCGTATCGGGTCACAGCTCTCATTTGGAAACCCTGAATTCCAAACCACATCATTCAAACACATAAATAAACACACATACATACACAAAATCCCAGGACTGTATGCCCTCTGTTGTCCTTTAACTAAGCAGGCCATTTCGAAAGGACACATGTCCTCCATCTTCCACAGACTGTTTTCTCTTTCTCGTCAAGGGCAGCCGGCCACGTGTCATATTTTACCCTGATCTTACTTTGATGGCCTGTCTCTTTTCTCCTTCAGACAACACACGCACACACTCGGTGAGAGATATCCATCCAGCCTCCCCTGTTCTCCACACAGTGGGCTGCTCTCCATCTCCCCTCGTCTAATCTAACACAGATCAGTGGCTTAAACGTATTAGTGCACGAGGTGAGGTAAATCTCCCCCATTCACTAACTCTGAAAAATGACACTCCTGGATTAGCGGCGACCACAATCAGAGCATTAAACACACGTGCACATTTACACCAAGGAGCAGTCAATAAAGCACTCTTAATCACGGAGGTATTCAACAGGGAGGGAGAGCGCGTATCCTTGAGAGATGCGAAGGGCCGCACATCTATCAAATCTCCGCTGTGAGCGCTGGACCGCTCCTATAGGCGAGGAGGTGGGGCAGCAGTCAACTCCAGGAAATAAGAAAATGATTAAGAGTGATTTAATGTCACAGAACGTGGAGAAAACGCACATCTGTCCGACAGAGAATGATGTTATTACACCACCCTCCTTGCACCTCTTCGCTTCTCTGCTGCCTTTCTCTCGCTCTCGCTCTCGCTGCACTTTCATCTCTAAGATGAAGCTTGTATATAAACTCAGTGATTGGAAACCGGGAGAAAAGCCACAGTGAAGAACTAACACGAGGAGCCCACATCAAATCAATACAATTTGCGTCAGGTTGAATACTGCACTCGTAATGAAATATGGCCACACTAACCATTACAACAAAATTAGATGGGGGACACTGGGATATCCTCTGGTACATTTGGATGCATGCAGACTGTTTATGAACTAACTACTGCATCGATTTCAGTTTGAAATATTGTGTGGCTACATGTACATCTTAAAGAGGTAGTTTAACAAATAATCAAAGTTCCTGCATCCTCTACTCTCACCTCATACCTTTCTAAACCAATGTGATTTTTTTTCATCCACAGAAATGGAGTTTTTTAGCAGGTTGCCAAGGTTGAAATTGAGTCACTCATTATTTAGCCTTGCACTCAGTTTTTTACAGAATTCACACTCTGCACATTCAACCTGCCATGGCGATATATGTAACAATGGTTTAATGGTTAAATTAAGTTTGATTATTCAAAAAGCATTTCTGGTTAATTAAAATTATTTAACTTATTTATCCAATTTAACATCAATTTATGTTTAACAAAAATTACATTTGTATGGCTCTATGAAATGTTTCATTTTTTCTCTCACATTCTGTTTTAGTGTTATTGCTAATTATTTGAATGCATAAAAACAACTTGATTTATTAAAATGTATTTTAACAATAGCCCAAAATGTGTTTTTTTTCAGAATTTTTTTTTTCTGAAATTCTGTCAAATGAAGGCATAAAACATGAATCTTTTAAAAAAAAGAAAATTCAACTTTATTTTTTATCAAACACAGGGGAATTACAACTAACATTAAAACATGGAAGAAATATTGTGTGATTATTCCTTAAAAAAAATATATAATAATTTTATTATTAATAGTAGCAGTGGTACATTCTGCTTCACAATAGCAATATATTTCTGATACAATTTTTTTAACCAAACTTTTATTTCCCATGAGGACCTTTAAGTTTCTACATGTATATGACATGCCCTTAAAGTTGACAAAGAGAATCCAATCAAACAAACAAGTCAAAAAATATATACTTCATCATTTAGTTATTGAGAAAAATGATCCAGTGTTAAATATTTGCGAGATGCAAAAGTATGTGAATCTTTGCTTTTAGGTCCGGACTTTGACTCAGCCGTTCCAAATCATTACCTTTGTTCTTGTTTAATTGGGGTCGTTGTCTTGCTGCATTTAGTACATGGACAGATGTCCCGACATTTTCCTTTAGAATTTGCTGGAGTAATTCAGAATTTATTGTTCCATTAATGATGGCAAATCGTCCTGGCTCAGATGCAGCAAAACAGGCCCAAACCATGATATTAACACCACCATGTTTTACAGATGGGATAAGATTCTTCTTATGCTGGAATGCAGCGTTTTTCTTTCTCCAAACATATCTATTTAAACCAAAAATTATATTTTGGTCTCATCCGTCCACAAAACATTTCTCCAATAGCCTTCTGACTTGTCCACATGATCTTTATTAAACTGCAGACAGGCAGCAGTGGGTTTTTTTTTTGTTTTTTTGGAGAGTTGTGGCTTTCTCCTTGCAACCCTCCCATGCACACCATGGTTGTTCATTGTTCTCCTGATGATGGACTCATGAACTTCAACATTAACCAATGTGAGAAAGGCCTTTAGTTGCTTAGAAGTTATCCTGGGGTTATCTGCAACCTCAGAAACTATTATACATCTTGCTTTGGAGTGATCTTTGTTGGTCGACCACTTCTGGGGAGGGTAACTGTGGTCTTGAATTTCCTCCATTTGTACACAATCTGTCTGACTGTGGAATTGTGAAGTCCAAACTCTTTAGAGATGGTTTTGTAACCTTTTCCAGGCTGATGAGCAACAACAACTTTTTTTCTCAGGTCCTCAGAGATCTCCTTTGTTTGTGCCATGATTCACTTTCACAAACATGATCAGACTTTAATAGATCCCTGTTCTTTAAATAAAACAGGGCATAAACTGACACCTAATTGTCACCCTATTGACTGAAAACACTTCTGAACAGAATGACTCCAATTTCACCTTCAAATTAACTGCTAATCCTAGAGATTCACACACTTTTGCAACTCACAAATATTTAACACAGGTCATTTTTCATAAATAAATGACAAAGTATACATTGTATATATATACAGTGCTGCTTGAAAGTTTGTGAACCCTTTAGAATTTTCTGTATTATATATATATGATTCATATATTCGATTTTCTGTATTATTCTGTATTAATTATATATATATATTTAATTTTCAAAAATCATGTTTTTTTCATTGTGCATTCCAATTAAACATGATAACAATTAAAAAACAAGACTTTTGGGAAAAAAAAAAAAAAAACAGTTATCTGTTTTTGCAAATAAACTCTTCTGTTTTTGCAAATAAACAGTTCTTTTCAAACTATATATATATATATATAGTTTGAAAAGAACAGTGTGTAATAATGCTCAATCATTAATGACCGTCAAATTTAATTTTGCTTTGTTCTTCATTCTATGGTGTTGTTTGAATATTTGAAATTTACGACACAATCAAATGGTCTACTTTTGTTGTACTTCTGTTCTTTGTAGCTTGGTAGCTATATTTATTATCCACTTTCATTCTATGGAAAACAACATCTGGATATTTTGCTAAATATATCTTGTTCCACAGAGACAAAATCATACTTGCTGAAAAGACAGCCTCTGTGATTTTCAAACACAGATACAAACAAGCGCACAAACAGACAGACACATAATTGCTCACATACGCATACAGAGAAATATCTCACCTTGGCATTTCCCTCCATTTGTTGGGTCTCCATAGTAACCAGGTAGACAGATTTGGCACTGCAGCCCAGTTGTGAGATTCTTGCATTGCTCACATACACTGGCATTAACACACGTACTGTGGCCGTTACACTGACATGCTGAAACATACAATGTGAGAAGGGTTTGTTCATTTGATCATTTACATGTGATCAGTGCACATTAATGTATGAGTGTGTGTTTTAATGTGTACCTGGGCAGGTTATGTAGGCCCAATCATAGCCCTTTTCCCTTGAACAGACACTGGTGTCCAACACCCTCTCTCGGCTCTGTCTGCTCAAGTTCCTCATCGGTCCACGGTATGATCCCTCAATACACTGGCCCTGACCTGTGTCTGTAGGGTCTCCGCACCAACCACAGTCAGGATGTTCCAGGCACTGACCACACGTACGATGGCCTGAACAGTTCTGAGCTAGAGAGAGAGAAGATTTAGTTTAATTTTAGGTAAAATTGTATAAGATAAATGAGAATTTCCCCACCATTTAAGACTAATGTACCTCCACAGCCCCATCAGTAACATTTAGGGCTAGATTTACTAAACAGTGCAAATTATCGCTAGAGCACAAATCCATAAAAGCGTCAATGGGAGGGGAAAATTCTGTGTGTGATTTACTGACAATGCACACATTAATAAAATAGACACAGCCAGATCATTTCCATAATCACCAGTGCAATCTACCAAAAGCAGCACAAATTAGCACCTGCTTTAGGGTATGCATTTTTGGCGCATTAAATAATGGTGCAGTGATTTGACGAGTGCAAACGTTAGTAAATCGTGTTGCGTGATTCATTTTAATACTCTCCCCCCATAAATTTTGCGTCTGAAAGGGAAACTCCTACAAATGCATATTCAGTAAGGTCAGGCACAAAAATAACTGTGTCCATGCCTTTTCAGCGCTAATTCTTCACTGCGCATCTTCAGTAAATCCTGACAACACTATTTTAACGCCTAAAGGTTTGTGCTGGCACAAGCTGATAGTTAATCTGGTCCTTAGTGTTGTTATTTTTAACTAAAACCAAAACTATTAAAATATTTTTTGTTAACTAAAACAAAGCTGGAATCAAATATAAATATTAGATTAATTACAAATGTTGCCTTGTAAACGAACTGAAATAAATAGGTGGAAATAAATTACTAATACTAAATGTGATTTTTTTTTTTTTTCCCCAAATTCCATTTTTTTTTTTCCAAATTCATTTTGTTCCATTTTAAATTTTCTGGATTGAGTTTTTCCTGTTTTAATTTTTTAAACTCTTGTTTTAATGGTCAAATTTAAAAAATATGAATGAAAAAGCATGTCTAATTAATTGAAATCATGGAACACGACTTAAAAGCAATTTATTAAAAGTCTAACAAAAATTAAATTCAAATTCAGTTTCATTTTTACCATTCTGTATTTTCCATTAATTTTCTGGATTCCATTTTAATGGTTCATTAAATTTTAATAATTAAAAGTTCTCTAATTAATTGATTTTATTAAAAAAATATATTTTATTAATTTATTATTATTTTATTTTATTTTTATTATTTATTTATTTATTTTTTCCAGAAATACTGTGTTGTGTATTTACATTTTTAATAAACGTAAATACACAACACGGTAAACACATTCTGGTAAATAATTGTCTGGTATTTATTACTCAATTTTTTTATATAATATTAGTAGTAGAAGTAGTACTACAATCATTACATTAATTAATATATTTCTGTCACAATTTCTTCAAGATAAACAGAACTTTTATTTTGACGGATTGCTGTGAAGACATTTAAGTTTCTGTTTGTATACAATATGACAAAAATTTTTTTTTTAAAGAAATTGTATAATACTTAATCTAAAATTAGACTAAAAACAAATTATTTATTTAATTTAATTTATTATTTTTTTATTACATTTTTTATATTATTAAAAAATGATTTTAAAAAAATGAGTCCATCTTCGAAACCATACCTTTATTTTACCCAAATACACTTACAATTATAAACTGATAATAATTATTTATATTTTAAAGCAGTTGGGACAGATTTCATGGGCCAAAAGTTACATAGTTTGTATTTAATAAATACTATAACAATGGTTATGTATGTAAGATCAGATACATTGCATACTTGTCACTATCAAACAACGCTAAAACAGTTTTAGTTTTGCTTACCCACAAACTCCACCTCTGAGCAGAGGCAGCCCACACACATGGGCCTATTCACAAAGGGTCTGTTTTCTTCAATACAAACAACTAGCTATAATGCTTAACACTGAAGTGTGGATGAAATATGGCATTTAAAGTGATGTTTTTATAGTCAAGCAAGCAATTATTTGTTTGGCCCAACAGAAAAGACCACCACAGGAGCTGTCCTATTGATCTCCAGCAGGTAAATATAAAAAGTCCTGTGACAGTTACTGGAGCTGACAGGAAAAAAGAGAAAAAGAGACATAAAAGGAGAACAATAAAGGCCTAGAGACCCCAAACATCAGCTTATTTTATCTAAATAACCCAAGACGACAAAATAAGAGAATGCAAATGCATTTTCACAATCTGTCAGTGAAACTCGCAAGACTGCCAAATCTATACACGAGACATTCACAAGAGGAAGGGGGAGAAAACAAAAACAAAAAGTGTTCACACCTCCTAGAAGTTCCAGCATCTTTTCATTTATATTTAGAATTACTATCTAAATCTAAATCTATTTTGTTGCAAGGACTGAAATGTATTTCACCTTTGTGTTGTTAACTGACCTTTTAATTGCAAAATAAACGCGTTTTGTGAAATGAATGTGTATTCATGCAATGTGTCTGACATTCAGAGTGCTGGACATTTGAGACACAAGGGACACTGTCACATGATTTACATTTTCTGTGCTTGCCAGTAGGGCTTTTCTATAACAAAGTTTCCTGAGCCCCTCAGTAATGACCTCCTTTCATTTTTAGACATTTGTGTGTGTGGGAGCAGAAAATGTATGCAGGCAATAGGGACAGAAGAAGCGTCCATCAATGTACCCCGCGACCAGACCCCGTCTAATGGGTCCTTAGACAGTGCGAGGGTCAAAAAGTGTCTCAGGGTTAATGGCGAGGGCAAAATTCTAAGAGATCTGGAGTGTGTCATTAAAAACAGGGCATAAAGGCACACTGAGGGAACGCCACCACAGTCAGTGTGACACTCAAAAGTGAAAGAAAGACAGGAAAAAGAGCTCTTTGAAGTGCCAAAGCGTTTAACCTACCCTATAATATTCAAAAATGTCCTGTTTGGAGACAAAAAGAGCTTTTGTTTAGAAATTTGAAAGGTAAAGTTTTATTTACAATGAGCCTTCCTAGCTACGATCACAACTGCAGGATATTCAATTAAAGATATTGCTCATACGTGTACATAAATAAAAAAAAATAAACATAAAAAATAAAGCTTAATATTTAATATTAAAATGCATTAGTATTAACGTAATAAATAAAAATAACCAGATTGAACACCAAACCACTGACAGGGTGAACTGCAGTTGTTCTGATTATTGCAGGACGTATACAAACATCTTACATCAATGAATAATACATTGCATGAAAAAAGAGATTTGCAAAAGTTCATATTCTGTAGAAGTTCTGCGCATATTTGCATGTTCTATTGCATTCTTGATCTAGATTTCCACAGCGCACAGATGTTTCAGGTGAACTTTCTACCCAGAAGCTCCTCACTCCTCCTGCATTATTCACACCCAGTACAATCACAGAGGTGTTTCATAATTACAAACACAATTCTCATCTTTTCCTCTCTCATTTTCTCTCGCTCCCTTCTTTCCCTTTTTGTGTTTTAGCAAAGGATATGAGGATTATCTTTAGCCAAGGACACCTACACATTCATTACATATGCAAATCTATACAACATTCTCAATGCTGTGTGTTTTTTTTTTTTCTAAAAAGTACCACTTGCCTTTACTTAATAAGCACACTGGTGGGTTTTCACACAGATTCAGTACAAAGTTTCAGAAAAGGTCATTATAAATTCCAAATCAAATCAAGAAACAAGTCCTTATTATAACATAGAAAGTCGGTAGAGGCACTGGTTCAAGTATTAGACTTCAAAAAAAAAAATCTCCAGTAGCTATGAGAACTGATTTACTTATGTTTTTCATAACTTATGTCTTTCATAACTATATGCGGGGACATTATTAGCACCATAGATTTTCAATAAGACTGTAACTCTATTGTTTCATTTCTTTAAATGAAACTTTTAACAAGTATTGAAATATGTATAAATGTAACTTTTTTAACTTTAAATTCTCAGGCATGGCTGACCTAACAGCAACATAAAACTCTGTCTACAGTAAGACAACATCTGTCTCATGGAAATGTCCACCAGGGACAGGGACGCCTGTCAAACACATTGCAGTCAGAATTAACGAGCATAAAGCGGAAAAGAAAAGATTTTAATAGAGAGTTACTGCTGGTCTATGTGACTTTCTGAGAGAGGAAATCCCATGCATAACTACATACTTATCAAGGGAGGAACATCCCACTCAATATGTAAAATAATGGGTCTTGCAAAGATCGCAAGTCTTTGCATATGTGATCTTGAAATCTGCATGCAATAAACTGAAATACTTACAGTCCTCATTGTGTTTGTTTTCTTTTGAAAGAAATGAGTACTTTTATTGAGCAAGGACATATTAAATTGGTCAAAAGCACTTGTAATTTTAGTGCTGTCAAGTGATTTTTTTTTTTTTTAATTAATTGCACATTTCCCACCTAACATTAAAGTTTTTAAATATACTTATATATTGCAATAATTTCACATTTGATCTTTAAATTAATGTAGAAACAACATAGACAGTATATTTTGAATATTTGTTTTTTTTTTAATAACTGAAGGTGAGTATCACTGATACCAGTATTTAGAAAAGTGTTCTTTTTTCCTAATATTTAACTATTTGACTATAGCCATGCAACATTACAGTACAATCAAAAGCTATTAATTTTAACATTTATTAGACTTAAAAACAAATATCAAATTCTAATTTAAGTGAACTTAAAACAATCTTCACATAAACTTATTATTTACCTGTGCCCTTCAGTAAGTAGGAAGTATAGAGTAATTGAATAAAGTTATCAAACACTAAATCCTAACTTAAATATAGATGAATCCTTTTCCTATTGTTCTCTGATTAATAGACATCCCAGCAGCTGGGTTATTAGGTTATTTGGCTGCTATTACTTTAAGAGCTGCCACTGCTGAACATGACCAGTGTTGAGGAAAGTTACTTAAGTTACGTTTAAAAAGTAAAGCATTACAAAACTGCGTTACTCCCTAGTAAGTAAAAAGTAAGTAAATACGTTACGTACTAATAACTTAGTAACTTAGCTGCTTTTTATGGAAAGTAATGCATTACATAAATTTTGTGTTACTTTTTAAATCTTGGCAGGACTTGCTTGTTTGTTTTTAATGTAAAAATAGTTATATTTTTGGCAAATGTAAAAGATCTTTCACACCAAAAAAGAAATGAATAAGCCTCAGGTAAATTCAAGTAAAACGCAAGTAAATTCATGTCTATACAGTAGAACGCACAAAAATTACAGGAGAAGTTCACTTCCAGAACAAAAATGTACATATAATTTACTCACCCCATTGTCATCCAAGATGTTCATGTCTTTCTTTCTTCAGTCGTAAGGAAATTATGTTTCTTGAGGAAAACATTTTGAGAATGTTCTCCATATACTGGACTTCTATGGTGCCCGTGAGTTTGAACTTCCAAAATGCAGTTTAAATGCAGCTTCAAAGTGCTCTAAATGATCCCAGCTGAGGAATAAGGGTCTTACCTAGTGAAACGATCGGTTATCTTCTAAAAAAAAAAAAATGACAATTTACATACTTTTTAACCTCAAATGCTCGTCTTGTATAGCTCTGCAATGTGCATGCATACTCTGTGTAATCTGGTTCAATACAGTTAGGGTATGTCGAAAAACTCCCATCTCATTTTCTCCTCCAACTTCAAAATCATCCTACATTGCCGTTTTACCTTTTTTTGTAAAGGCTGTCTGACCTTGTTTGCATGTTCACTTTGTAAACATTGGGTTGGTACTTCTACTGCGATGTAGGATGACGTTTAGAGCCCTTTGAAGCTGCATTTAATCTGCATTTTGGAAGTCAAAACTCACAGGCACCATAGAAACCACTATATGGAGAACATTCCTGAAATGTCCTCAAGAACCAATTTCTTTACGACTGAAGAAAGAAAGACATGAACATCTTGGATGAAAAGGGGGAGTAAATTATCTGTCATTTTTTTCTGGAAATGAAACATTTAATTACTGCAGGTTTGAGTTTTACTCTAGGTTTGCATTCCACTGTTTTTATTCATTTTGAGGAATACTGAATCTTTTTTTTGTAAGCGAGATGAATTAATGCACACACAGAGGTCGCGTTACCCAAAAATTCTCCGTCATTGAAGGAAATTTTTTATCAGTGATGGAAAAATCTGAAGGTCGTCTGTCATTTTGACAGATTACACTGAGGGTGATCTATTGTAAATTGTAGCTGTAATTCCCACTCCTGTCCAGTTGGTGGTGAGTGCACTAAAGTCATCAGAGCACGGGATACAGAACAAAAACAAAATTATCACTAATGTTTTCCTATGCATTTGATTACACACAAGCCAGTACACAGAAGCTACAATGATCTATCACGCCACATTAAAGAGCGCCAAAACGGTATGTATTGCTTGAATTTCCTAAGGAAATTGACAGAATTTGTAATCTGAGACTTTGTTTCATATCAAAAGTAACACAAAGCCTTGCCTATTGCTATTTATTGGAAGAAAGATGCACTATGTACTGTCCATACATCAATTCAAAAAAACAGCATAGACCAAGAGATTGATTGTGATTTAAGAATCGATATTAGTTCATTAAAATGAGAATCTATTAAAATAGAGAAATCGATTTTTTTTCGAGCATATATTTTGTTTTTAAACACTGCGCTGTCGTCCTGTAGGTTCATGATTAAAAACGAAAATGTGAACAAAAATAAAAGCAATTAAATGTGTTATTCTAATTAAAAAATTGTCTAGTGCAATCTCTGGTCTAGACAGAAATACAGCAACACCATGTTTTCACAGCGGGAAAACAAAGTAACTGGCGTTACTTTTTTTAAAAAGTAAATGAAAAGTAATTGAATTGTGCAATTGAAGTGTGCGCGCTACGAGCACAGTATAACAGCTGACAGGACAGGTAAATTTGATTTTACTGACATATGGCCTGACAATATCTCATCTAACTGCAGTTCACTATTGTTCTACTGAAGCTCCCTCGTCACTTGTATCTTTTCTGCACTCATTTGACTGTGCCTTGCGTGGAAGTAAAGTTGGAGTGCGCATCTGAAAAGTCTCCCATTTGATGTGGTCTTAAAAACATTCTGCGACTAAATAAGCGCACTTCTTGTCAAGAAAAAAAAGAGACAGCAGCATTTGTGAGTGGAGTGGCCAACCCTAGCCCCACCCCTGCGTTAACTGCGTTAAATAATTTTAACACCATTAAACGGGAAATATTTATCGCCTGCGTTAACATGCAAATTTTGACAGCACTACTAATTTTACAAAAATTAAAAAAAGAATCACCACAAAAAAATGTTTCTTGAGCACCAAATCACTATGTTAGCATAATTTCTGAAGGATCACGTAACAAAATACTGACATTTCTACTGTATGTTAAACGTACATTTCTTACATTTCTTGTTGAGCATAAGAGACTAGTGACTAGCCCCAAATGTTTTAACAATGGTGTACATAATTTAAAATATTTTTTGTGAAACTTTTCTAATGCGGAAACTCTAAGCCTCAATGACTTCCAAAATATCAAAAAAGAAGAAAAAGAAAAAAAATAGAATTGTTAGTAAGATAATTTTGAACAGAAAGGCATGAGGAGGAAAAAAAGTATGCTCATTATCTAGCTTTACTTTGTTCTTGAAGAGCGTTCACACATTTGTCTGCATTTTCAAAGACCAAATAATAACAAAGACTTTAAAACATTTTTGAAAACAAAAAACCAAAAGACTTCAAGCTCATTCATACCATAACAGTGCAAAACAATGGACGCGGCCGACTCGCAACATGCTGTCGCATTGTACAATACGGTATTTCTATTATCTCAACTTCAGAATTCAAAAGGCTATATTTGCAGAGCACATTGAGCCAGTGAAGAAGTTCATTTCCATTTTGATTAGGTGCATATTATCGTGCTGTCACACTGTTGCTTTATCTCTGTCTGGAGCTTTGTTTAAATATGAAAACTGCACTTTCTCTAATTAAATTATCCTCCATCACAACTGTTACATTTACGCACACCCAAGAATCACGCAGCAAAATATTTGCTTTGCCCGTGAACCGACTCCTCGGAGGAGGAAAGGATATCCTCTAGCAATTCACTTCCATCAGAGAGCTGACCTTAATGATGTTTATTGTCTGACAGATCGCCTCTATGAAATACAACCATCAACATCCAAGTTAACAATGCACTGGAGGCCTTTAGCCTCTGCAGTCCAGATGAAATCAATGCCCAGCACATCCACAGAGAAAGAACAGTAATATCTGTGTAAGTCTATAATGGCGAATGGAAGGGGAGGTCGTGGTCTCAGGGTCTCAAGGCCATGAAAGACTTTCAGCTTCCTGAGACACTACAGACAGGCAATTTCGCCTGTCAGGTTTTCGTAGTAGTATTTTTTTCTGAAGAAATATGTCGGTTATTAAGCATTATGCCTCTCAGTTGGACTGCATATCTATTTTTCATTCTCGTCCCCGTCGCAGCTGCTCATTTACGCCGCATTACGATGCCAGCTCCAGTGCCTCTTAATGCAGAAGGAAAGAATGATTCCACGCGTCTACAAACTTGCTGATGACTATACAAGGTAGGTCCGCGTCAGCTACTCCTAAGGCTTTTCTGAGACGATTACCATCAGTCATTTCAGATACTTTGGCATGACTCTGTGTTGTTTTGGACCACATGATATCGCTCTTGTGTATAGGGACATTTCTGCAAATCTACTTAGAAGGAACTAAAGAAGCTGTTGAATCATAAAGTGACTGAGCAGAGATCTGAACAGCCTCAGACACGGACGCCGTGCCCATGGACCGCCCCACAGGTAACACACAGACGCATGATGCATATAAAAATGGCAAGGCTGAAATCACCAGTTTAAATCTGATTGGCTGGCTTTACACAACTTCAGAAATATGAGCACTTAAAAAAATGTCTCAACAACAGAACTGAGTTTACAAGGAACTGAAGAAATGAAAAATTTATTTATATAAAGGAAAACTGTCTATATTTGCCAAATTACTGACATCAAATCTTTTAAAAAGTCTTCAGACTTTCATGGCATTATTTAAAAAATCCTATTTGAGGCACCAAGCCGCACAGGTGCTAAACAGTAGCCCATTTGTTTTCCGATTTTCTTACTATGCATATTGTTTTTTTTTTTTTCTGCCCTAAATGTGTCTGGATTTCAGAAAACTTTTTCGTAGAGACACCAAACTTGGTGGGACAGTGAGAAATTCCACTGCTAATACAGGCACTATAATAAATACATTTGCATTTTTGTTTATATTTCTAAATTCTCTGAGTTAAGCCATACATTTCCTAAATTTAATTTCTGTCTATATATTTTTTCCTCAATCTTCAATTTTGTGAAAAACTCCTTCTAAACCATTCATCCAATCGTTAAGAAATTCTGCACACAGTGACTCTTAACACTTTTATACATCACAGCATTGCAAAGATAAGCAAATTAATTTGTCTAGCATTGCATATTTTAATGAACTGGCCTATATCTACAGAACACAAGTTCAAAGTGCCAAGTTGCATTAAATTTTGGTGGCGCTACAACAGAAAAAAAAAGATGTAATTCCACAGCAAAAAAGATATTTTGAGAAATGTCTCATTTTTTGTCCATACATTGGAAGTCAATGTTCACCAAAACTGATTTGTTGCTTAAAATATCTTCTTTCGTGTAAAACTGAAAAAAAACCAAAACAATTTGCAACGATAAAAGGGTGAGTAAATGATGTCATTTTTGGGTGAACTACCCCTTTAAGTGGTTTTTTGCAGTGTTGACTGAGAGTGCCCCTATTATGCCATTTTTAATTTTCCTAATATTATTTTGGGAGTCTCCCACAATAGGTTTACATGCACACAAAGGGCACTTTGATTTGTTTCAGAAAACACCACCACTAAATGGCAAACAGTTGAAGTCAAACGTTTAACATACACCTTGCAGAATCTGCAAAATGTTCATTATTTTACCAAAATAAGAGGGATCATACAAAATGCTTGCTATTTTTTATTTAATACTGACCTGAATAGGATATTTCACATAAAAAGACATTTACATATAGTCCATAAGAGAAAATAATAGCTGAATTTATAAAAATGGCCCGTTCAAAAGCATTTTTGTGTATTTGAACCCTTTCCAACAATGACTGTATGATTTTGAGATCAATCATTTCACACTGAGGACAACTGAGGAACTTATATGAAACTATTACAGATGGTTCAAATGCTCACTGATGCTCCAGAAGGAAAAACGATGCATTAAGAGCCGGGGTGTAAACTTTTGAATGGAATGAGGATGCGTACATTTTTCTTATTTGCCTTTTTTTCATTTAGTACTGTTCTTCAGAAGCTACAGCAGATACATGTTCGCCAGAAGACAAAGTAAGTAAAATTTACCCTGATCTTCAAATTCAAAAAGTTTTCACCCCTGGCTCTTAATGCATCGTTTTTCCTTCTGAAGCATCAGTAAGCATTTGATCCTACTGTAATAGTTACATATGAATCCCTCAGTTGTCCTCAGTGTGAAAAGATTGATCTCAAAGTCATACAGTCATTGCTAGAAACGGTTCAAAAAAACAAAAATGCTGAAAAACCAAATAATTTGTGGGACCTGAAGGATATTTCTAGAGAACAACAGGCAGTTTAACTGTTCAGGACAAACAAGGGACTCATGAACAACTATCACTAAACAAAAAAACACAGCTGTGGATCATTCAGGTAACAACACAGTATTAAGAATCAAGTGTATGTAAAATTTAGAATTTTTTTTCAGCTATTTTTTCTTGTGGACTATATGTCTTTTATGTGAAATATCCTATTCAGGTCAGTATTAAATAAAAAATAGCAAGCATTTTGTATGATCCCTCTTATTTTGGTAAAATAATTAACATTTTGCAGCTTCTGCAAGGTGTATGTAAACGTTTGACTTCAACTGTAAACACAAAACAAAAAGTGTTTAGTTACTTTACATGACAATCAGACAGTCTCTTGCTGTCTAAGCAGTCAGATCTTGGTCAGAAAACCTGGAATGAGGACCAGACTTTATGCCACAAGTCGAAAGTCTGAATCAGATGAAAGGTCTGAGACTAAGATCAGAAAGACTTTTTTCTCTTTGTTCAGAGTGTCTCATGTGCAAGGCCGGACAGACGTCGATAATTTATAGATTTTCCGGTGGAGGCCAGTCAGAGTGTGATAGGAGTTTATAGTGAGTTTGATACCTGCCTGTGCAGCAGGCTGAGCGTTCACAGCATCTGCTCTCTCAGAACTCAATCTCCCTTAGGCTCACAACAGAAGGAGACAATAAGAAGGCGGAAAGTAAGCGAGTTAGAAGCTGTGTGTGTGGTGGGGGGGGGGTGTCACCAGAATAGTGTGTACTCATATCTCTAGCTTCTAGTCCAACATGTATCTTAATGTGCTTGTGTCCTTGATGGTACGAGCGCGCACTCACCACCACAGTCTCCAGTTTGCCACTCCAGGCACTGGCCATAGGGGAAGGAGATGACGTATGCGTTGGAATCCACACAGCGCTTGGTGCTGCCGCACCACATGCACTCCATGGCCTGGCTGGTGCAATTGGCGCAGCTGGTTCGCAGGGCGCAGGGAATCTTACATGGACGCACGCTAAGGTTTGGGCTCACTGAGAGAGGAAAATGCAGTAGTCAGTATTGCAATGACCTTTAAGCGTATTTCATCATTTAAAATACTGGGCAAATACTGTCAAACTATAAAAACTGAATAAGAATTACATATAATTTCCTAATAAATATACAGCAAGGTCCAAAAGTTTGAGACTTTGTGTAAAACTTCCAAAGACTATCCTGTATACAAGTCAGATGATCTATGTCAAGAAATATACTTTAGTAACTGATAAACAGAAATCTTAATGTGTGATGTTTATTTATTTTGCATAATAACAATTTGATTAAAGCAAATTTGCATTTTAAATCCCACATTTCAACTTGGTCTTAGAATGCCGCACTATATTGTAAATATGTCTTATAATAAATTCTGTAGCTGTATACTGCATTTATCAAAACTAAAAGATGATGGTACTAACAATGTTTATACAGACATGATAATCACAGTTTATTCTTATTGTCCAAAAAAAGGTTTGTTACCTCCTGTAGAGTAAAAGAAACAACTGAAATGAGCACAATGAGCAGAATAATGTAAATAAGACATGAAACTGAGCAGAAACAAACACAGGGAAGAGGGGAGGACCAGTTGACATTCATTCTTTATGCTCTTTGCGTGTCTGTAGGGGAGTGTCCAACTCTCGTTCAAGGCCTAATTTGTGCTTCCCCTGAGTCTCTATTCTAGAGTGTTTCAAACAGGTCCAACTGACATACTGCAGCCAAGGCGGTAGAAGATATGAGAGTGTGCTTGGTAGATCTGCTCATCTACAAAGTCCAGAAAATTTCAATAAAATTCTAAGAAAAGGAAGGAACTACAGCCCCTTGTTTTAAAGGGACATTATTGGTTCATAAAACGTCAATGCGTTATATATGGAAAAGAACATTATGGATGATGCAGACACCAAATCACGTTCACAAATGTGTCATACATAAAGCCAAAATCAGGCCAAGACTGGATCTGTTTTAAATTCAAAGAAAAATCTCCAGAAATCTGTGGAACAGGCATTAAACAGTTTATGTTAATGGAGCTGAGAATACTACACTCAAATTGCTGACTGAAAGCATTATCACATTTTTTAATAAAAGTCTAGCTCAAAAGTGGAGATGTGTAGAACTGTGCGCGTGCCTGACTTTCCATTTCTTCTGAACTCTGTGGAGTCTTCTGTGGGAGCCTATTCAGTTTGGGTTTGATGTCTAAGAACAGCATCCACCACAGAACAGGCACTGAATCACCTCCAGGTTCATGTTACAAAGGAAAGGTGCAAAAAAAAAAAAAAATACAAAAACTTTTCTTACCAACTGGCTTCTCACAGATCAGCCCTTCGGTGTTGGCAGTGCAGGGTTTGGCTTTGAGTCCGGCTACCTCAGCTCTTTCCAGGTACGCACAAAACCCTGAGTCACTTGGCTCCCCTGGTAGCCACTGCAGCGTGCTGGCAGTAAAGGGAGACATGTCCTCCCACCCCCAGTATGAAACATTTATCTTCCTTAGACCCACCCAGGGAGTTAGTTTCTGCAAGAGAGAAAACGACTTTGTTCATGTCTTCTCTATACACACACACACACACACACACACACACACACACACACACACATGTACACAATACAAAACAATACAGTACATCATAAAATGAAATTCCACACAGGGAAAAGATGTTTATCTTAAACAACCCCATACAAAACATGTAGCTTAATTATTAGTCAATGCCATGATGCTCTTTTTTGACATCATGATCTATTAGTTGTAGATGTACATTGCCGTTTAGTTTGGAATCAGTAAGTTTTTTATTTTTTTAAAAGAAGTCTCTTATGCTCATCAAAACTTTCATTTATTTAATCAAAAATACAAAAAAAATAGCAATTTTAAAATTTGAAAAAAAAAAGAAATACAAAAATCACTGATTCCAAACTTTGAACAGCAGTGTATATTGTTACAAAAGCTTTCTATTTTAAATAAATGCTGTTCTTTTTAATGTTTTAATTATCAAAGAATCCTGAAAAATTATCACAGATTCAAAAAAATATTACACAGCACAACTGTTTCCAACACTGATAATAAATCAGCAAATTTTAATGATTTCTGAAGGATCATGTGACACTGAAGACTGGAGTAATGATGCGGAAAATTAAGCTTTGCATCACAAAAATAAATTCTATTTTAAAGTAGATTAAATTAGAAAACCACTATTTTAAACTGCAATAATATTTCACAATATTTCAGAATTTTTAAACGTAATTTTGAACAACGCCTTAAAAGAACGAAAACAATAAGAGAATAAAATGACAATAAAATTAAGCATAACCATTTTGATTTGTTAGAAACACAAAACAAAACAGCTATTATTATTTGAAAAGCTGTTGTCCGCAAAATGTGCTGGAACCAAATGCAGGAACATGTTATTACAAATTATTTGTAAATAAATAAACCTGTTTCCACTTGCTGGGTACTAAAATACGACTGTGCCACATATCTAAAATAAAGCTTGTTTAAATGCATTAAAATCACTTTGAACTGAGGTTCAATGAGCTGCTATCACCCTGTGTCCGTAAATACTCTGATTATGAACATTAGTGCAAAGCACAAAAAGACATCTGAAGTTAAAACGATAAACAGACTGACATATTTGCAGATGCAATAAATTCAGTGAAATAAAAGAGAAGTGTTTATCTTCATAAACTGCTATTTGAACTCAATTTGAACTCGATTTTGCCACATTACAGACTTCCAGCCAGACATTCATTCAGAGCACCTTGACGTTTTGATGGCTAATAAGCTCATCTTCTTTGTAAAGACGTGCTATAGTCTTATAAATACACTTTTTTTCTTTCTCTCTCTTTTCTCTCTGCTTTAAGAAAAAAAGCAAAAGGCCAATGCACAGTTTAATTATCAATTCAAGGCAAAACAAACTAAATTTGACATACCCCAACCTCTCAGATTTTCTATTCAAATTAACAACCTCACTATAGGAAAAGGTATTGCGTGCTTTGATTAAAAGGTTTAAAAGGTTTAAGATCTCCTGCGAGTTTGCGCAGCCACAGGGAGCGAGTGTGACTGTCTGTGTGAGTGACAGCAAAGAGAAAAAATAGTGGCAGCTGAGAAACCGGTGCATGTGAATCTTTTTCACATCAAAGGTGGGTCCTTTAGAAAACTGTGTTAATCTTCAAAGGACAAAAGCTGCTTAAACACTGAGGCTCACGCCGCAATCAGCGAGGGAGCGGATTACGCAGAGAGTCACTCCTTTCCTTTTAATTAACACATGACAAATATTTACACCACGGCACCGGGGGGGACTTCACAGATTTTGTGCAGAATGGCTTTTTACTGAAGGCATGAGTAAGGCTTTTTGACGTGTAAAGTTGAAGTTTAAGCTTCGCTGACATTTAGAAACAAACCTACACCCGAAACATCTGGCACTACATCTGGACTTGACACACAGAAACTCACCAAGTAAATTGTAAATGCTAATGTTTGTTTACTTGGACAGAAATATCTGTCAGGACATTTGAGGGTGCTTAAATAATCACTTTAAAATGGGAGTCAGAGCAGTGCAAGGCAAATATACTTACAATCGAGAACTAATTTAGGTAAACAAATCAGGTGCTCAGACAGAAGCGCTTGTGTCAGTCAAAAAAAAGCTAACTGTCAGCATTATTCCTTTGCTTTTTCAAACTGCAACTGGCCTGAAAGGGCCTTTAGAAATGGTAAAAGTACTGGTATTTTAATACCAAGCTGATGTTTAAAAAACAAAAAATGTTGCAGTGTATGTCTGCTGAAATGCCTGTCTTGGCAAAGTATTAAATGAACGCAATCAGACGTTATTACTCTAGCTCATCCTTGTATGATAAATTGCTTGTGATGTTCCTCATGTTTAAGTTGTTTTGGATAATAGCATCTACTTAATGACTAAATGCAAAAGACTAAAAAAAGGCCACAAATAATGAGAACATCATTTATTTGAAAGCAGTGACTGATAATTTCTGCATTTATTTATCTGAAAGCTGAATAAATAAGCTTTCTATTGTATAGTTTGTTAGGATAGGACAATATTTGGCCGAGATACAACTGATTGAAAATCTGGAATCTAAGGGTGCAAAAAATCTAAATATTGAGAAAATTGCCTTTAAAGTTGTCTAAATAAAGTTCTTCGAGATGCATATTACTCAGCAAAATTACAGTAGGAAATTTACAAAATATCTTCACAGAACATGATCTTTACTTAAAATCCTAACGATTTTTAGCATCAATAATTTTGACCCACACAATGTATTTTTAGCTATTGCCACAAATATACTCGTGCTACTTAAAGACTGGTTTTGTGGTCCAAGGTCACATTTTAATATTACAAATTTAATGCATGAATATTTAACTGTAATAAGCATAGGAGTGGTCACTGGTTCTGGCACTGACTAATAATTTTTTGACATGGTGGCATACAGTAACTAATCAGTAAGCAGCATATCTAGAAAAAATGTCAGCTGTGTAACTGGTAACTGGCTGTGTTCAGATCAATACCAAACAATTACCAAGACAAATCAATATACCATACAAAGGTCAGTGATTGAGGTTGACTCACCCTCTCCTGGAGCTGATATTTCTGCAGCTCATCCAGTATGAAGTCCACCTGCCTAGCGGAGGTTAGAGAGGCGATGTTGCCGTCCAGGTTTTTACAGTAATGCTGGGCATTGTCATAACTCTCCTTACTTGAGTTCAGCCTCAGACATGCATCCCCAACCTGACTCCAACCCTCTCCACACAAGTGTGCTGTAAAAAAGCAGAGACATTCAGGGTAAAACCAGGCTTCTGTCCAAAGTAGGCCTCACTCACATGACCTATGAACATAGCAAACAACTTTTTTGTAAAATAAATGAATACTTTCATTCAGCGTGAATGCACTAAATGTACTGTGTGTTTGTTTTTTCGTTGTTTTGTTTTTTAAAACATGCAAGTATCTTCTGTAGCTTCTGAAGGGCAGTACTAGATAAAAGAAACATGATATTTAGGCAAAATAAGAAAAACGTACAAATTTTCATTCCCCGCTCTTAATGCATCATTTTTTCTTCTGGAGCATCAGTGAGCGTTTAAGCTTTCTGTAATAGTTGCATATAAGTCCCTCAGTTGCCCTCAGTGTGAAAAGATGGATCTTAAAATCATACAGCCATTGTTGGAAAGGGTTTAAATACACAAACATGCTGAAAAACCAAAGAATTGGTGGGACCTGAAGGAATTTTCTGAAGAACAGTGGGCAGTTTAACTGTTCAGGACAAACAAGGGACTCATGAACAACTATCACCAAACAAAAAAACACAGCTGTGGATCATTCAGGTAACAACACAGTATTAAGAATCAAGTATGTAAACTTTTGAACAGTGTCATTTTTATAAATTCATCTATTATTTTCTATATATAAATGTTTTTTTTTTTGTTAAAATATCTTATTCAGGTCAGTACTAAATAAAAAATGACATGTATTTAGTATGATCCCTCTTAATTTGGTAAAATAACATTTTGCAGATTCTGCTAGGTGTATGCAAACTTTTGTTCTCAGCTGTAAATGCTGTTGTTTTAGCTTTCTATTCATCAAAAAAAAATGTATCATGGTTTCCATCATTGATAATAATGTTCCCAAGCACCAAATCAGCATATTAGAATGATTTCTGAAGGATCATGTGACACTGAATACTGACACAATGGCTGCTGAAACTTCAGCTTTGCCATCACAAGAATAAATCACATTTTAAAATATATAATTGTTAAATACTGTTATTTTAAATTGTAATTATATTTCACAATATTGATGTGTTTACTCTATTTTTGATCACATAAATGCACCCTTAGCGAGCCTTCACTCAAAAACAATAAAAAGACTTATCGACCCCAAGCTTTTTAAAAAGCATAAATTAAACTACATCTTAAAATGAAGGATCATGCTACCCTTTGGGGTTTGAACTTATTATAGTGAGCAGCACAAGAATAATTAACCGTGACAATGGTTAACCACAAACACCCACACTCAGACAGACTCCTCAAATTCCTGAAAAGCAAAACAAAAGAAAAAGCACATGGTCATAGTCAATTATGAAACACCCAGCACTAAAAATAGCATAAAAATAACCATCTCCTTTCATTTCAAGGGTATATTTTATAAAATGCAGCTGATTATACTGAAAGATAAAGGCTTTTATGTGATAAAGAAAGAAGAAAAAGAACAATAAACTCTGGGTTTCTTGACAGGCTGCTCATCCATGAATGGATAAATCGCTCCGCAAACTTGAATAATTACTGCACTCGGAACTGGCCTTCTGGTCCAGGTCAGAACTCATATGTGATGTACTATCAAGCTGTAAAGGTCCAAGTTAGGATATACACATCTTGCCAACAGAGTTTATGTCCTTTACAGATAAAGATGTTCGTCTATGTGTGTATGTATGCTTACAAATTGAACTATCAGTCAGAAATATGACAGCTGAGCAATGAGTTTCTTTCTGGCTCACGTCCTTGAGAAGATCCAGACATGGGACACAGAGAGACTGCAGAAGAACGACCAACTCATATCCTGAATGTACAGTTAAGGTCATTAGTTTACATACACCCTGCAGAATCTGCAAAATGTTAATTATTTTACCAAAATAAAAAGGATCATACAAAATGCATGTTATTTTTTATTTAGCACTGACCTGAATAAGATATTTCACATAAAAGCGTTTGCATATAGTCCACAAAAGAAAATAGTAGTTACATTTATAAAAATGACCCCATTCAATAGTTTGCATACAGTTGATTCTTAATACTGTGTTGTTACCTGAATGATTCAAAACATTTTTTTTTGTTTGTTTGTTTAGTGATAGCTGTTTATGAGTCCCTGCCTGCTGTTCTTCAGAAAAATTCTTCAGGTCCCACAAATTCTTTGGTTTTTCAGCATCTTTGTGTTTTTGAGCCCTTTCCAGAAATGACTGTATGATTTTGAGATCCATGTTTTCACACTGAAGACAACTGAGGGGCTCATATGCAACTAATACAGAAGGTTCAAATGCTCACTGATGCTTCAGAAGGAAACACAATGCATTAAGAGCCAGGAGGTGACAACTTTTGAACAGAATGAAGATGTGTAAATCTTTTTGTCTTAATATATAATTTTTTTTTTCATGTAGTACTGGCCTTCAGAAGCTACAGGACATATATGTTTCCCTGAAGACAAAATAAGTGAAATTTACCCTGATCTTTAAATTCAAATTGTTTTCACGCCCCGGCTCTTAATGCATCGTTTTTCCTTCTGAAGCATCAGTGAGTGTTTGAACCTTCTGTAATAGTTGCATATGAGTACCTCAGATGGATCTCAACATCATACAGTCATTGTTGGAAAGGGTTCAAAACTCAAAAATGCTGAAAAACCAAAGAATTTGTGGGACCTGAAAGATTTTTCTGAAGAACAGCAGGCAGTTTAACTGTTCAGGACAAACAAGGGACTCGAACAACTATCACTAAACAAAAACACAGCTGTGGATCATTCAGGTAACAACACACTATTAAGAATCAAGTGTATGTAAACTTTTGAACGGGGTCATTTTTATAAATACAACTATTATTTCTTCTTGTGAACTATATGTAAACGTCTTTTATGTGAAATATCTTATTCAGATCAGTGCTAAATAAAAAATAACATGCATTTTGCATGATCCCTCTTCTTTTGGTAAAATAATTAACATTTTGCAGATTCTAGAAGGTATGCTATGTATGTAGATTTATGACCTTAACTGTACATGCATTATGGCTATTTACACACTAATTAAACACTCACTTTTGCAAATTGCTAAGTCCTATTTTTAATTACACTAGAAAATGTGTGTTTCAGCATCTGGGTCACTCAGTGTTTGCTTATAGAAAATTTACAATATGCAGCACATATACAGTGGGCTGCAAAAGTCTGAGTTCACAATGAAATTTAATGGGATTTTATATTTTAATTGAATCCTGAAAAACAAACAAAAAGCTTTATGATCCTGAAAATGTTTTTACAAAGAAATGCGGTGACGTAAAATGAATAAATTAAAATTCTGTGAATTCCTTTATACAAAAGGTTAAAAATATTAACATGACCAGTGAGTATTTGCGAGTGTGTGTGTGTGTATGTGTGTTCTCTGGAAAATACAGAGAATAGGTACAAAGTATAGAAAGAAAACATTTCTTCCCAAGGGAGACACAAGAATGTTAATAATACATCAAACAACTGCATCACTTCCTGCTCTCAAACTAGATCAGATCAAATAAATCAGGTAGCGATGCCCTCAGAGTGTGGAAATGTGTTTCCTTTGTTTCTGCATCCGAGATGCAAAAACTCACATTAAATTAAAAGTGCTCAAAACTATTTCATATTTTCTAACTTTTCTAACCTTTCCAAAACTGTGCTCCCCATACATCATCAGGTCTGCAATCCCGATTTCAATAAATCCGAATCCACAAAATGATCGCAGACAGAAAGCACTTATGAACCACTTCGGTGTGCTGTTTTCAGAGCCCAGGATCATTAAAGAGACAGCTGTGACATTTTTTTCACACTTTCAATACTGTTATAAAAATATTACAAAATATTATTACAACTTAAAATAACTGCTTTCTATTTATATTTAAAATGTAATTTATTCCCATGATGCAAAGCTGAATTTTCAGCAGCTATTAGTCCAGTCTTCAGTGTCTGGTATTGTGCTCAAGTCACTGGTGCTCATGAAATATTTCTCATAATTTTAACAGTTAAAACACTTTTTTCCAAAAATCTTTGATAAATAGAAATGCAAAAGAACAACATTTATTTGAAATAGAAGGCTTTTGTAGCCTTACAGATGTCTTCACTCTCACTTTTGAACAACTTAACTGAATTGTTGAATAAAAGTATTAATCCATCTATTTATTTTTTTATAAATCTTACTGATAACCTTGTAAACGTTAGTTACACAGAAGAAATGTGCACTTTAATCACTGTTTTAAAGGACATGCAACAGTCTGTCTATCCAACCACCCATCCTTCAACTCACCAGGCAAAGCGTGACATTCCTGCTGTTGTGGTTCCCACTGACAGTTGATGTTAAGTGAGCAACTCCTGCAGTTCACCAATTTGCTGCAAACCTGCTCACTTCGAACACTGCATTTGGTAAAGTTCTTCACAGACTGAAAAACAAGAGACAACTTCTGGTTACATATTTTAATGTGACTTGTTTTAATGTGAATATTACTGTGCAACACTGTGCTGTTTTTAAAGGAGAAGTCCACTTCCAAAACAACAATTCACAAATAATTTACTTACCCCTTGTCATCCAAGATGTTCATGTCTTTCTGTCTTCAGTCGTAAAGAAATTATGGTTTTTGAGGAAAGCATTTCAGGATTTTTCTTCATATAATGGACTTGACTGGTGCCCTGATTTTGAACTTCCAAAATGTAGTTTAAATGCAGCTTTAAAGGGCTCTAAATGATCCCAGCCAAGGAAGAAGGGTCTTATCTAGCAAACGATCTGTCATTTTTTTCGGAAAATAAAAATTTGTATACTTTTTAAGCACACTTAGACGTGATTCGTAATAGTGATGGGAAGTTCGGATCATTTTACCGACTCTGACCTTTGAGTCAAATCTTTTTTCGAGTCATTTCGTTCATTTTAGCAAAATATAATCAAAATGTTATGTGTTACTTCCCTAACACATCTACTGCTTACACAAACGTTGATCACACTACAAACAAGACAAAACTATGATGCTATAAGAAACAGAAAAGATTAATTCATTGTTTACCTGGGTCTTTAGTCTATGATTAGCTCACCTCACCTCTTATCTGACAAGTTTTCGGGTTCAAGTCATTCGTTCATCATGTGACAGCACCATAAGATGAACAAATGACTCGAAAAACCCGAAGCCTCGAAACAGGTGAACTAATTCCAGTACAGAACCTAATAGGATGTTGCGCATACACGACTGAACGAATCACTCCTCCGAGACGACTCGTTCTTCCCGAGCCACAAAATGAACGAATCGTTCAAGAACGACCCATACCCGCTAGATAAGACCGTTCTTCCTCGGCTGGGATCATTTAGAGCCCTTTGAAGCTGCATTTAAACTGCATTTTGGAAGTTCAAAATCGGGGCACCAATCAAGTCCATTATATGAAGAAAAAACCTGAAAAGCTTTCCTCAAAAAACAATTTCTTTACGACTGAAGACAGAAAGATATGAACATCTTGGATGACAAGGGGGTGAGTAAATTATTTGTAAATTGTTGTTCTGGAAGTGGACTTCTCCTTTAAACAAGAATTTCATGAAAATCTCTAGAACATTTATATGAGGAAGTTAGAGATGCTAATTCTCCAAGCCAATCAATCAATTTATAAGCTCTGTTACTGCATACCTGGCCGTTTTTGCGCATGCCGGGTCTCCAAACAGAGAGCTGGTGCTCGGAAAGCATTGCAGGGGGAGGGTTGAGGAACAGGGGACCTCGAGGGTGGCGGGCAAGCTCAATTGTAAGCTGAACGCAGACAAAACATGACACAGCATATTTTAATTGCTGTTAATGCTTTGAAATCTTTTTAACAGCAGTGTCTCTGTTTGGACATACCACAGTGCAGTTGCTTGAAGAAGAGATGCATTTCTTGTCTTCACACCACTGGCAGTCATTGGTGTTGGCCGTACAGGAAGCACAGTCTGAAAACTGCTGACATTGCTTATCAGCTGCATCTGTGGTTAAAAAACAGAGACAAGGAAAATATCTAATTAGTATAAAATTGGAGATTGGAGGTAACGAAGGTCTGACTCAGAGCTCAGAGCTCTCAAGGTGAAATGCTTCACAACTGTGGTGAAAAATGAGTGTGTGCAATGACACATGGGTAGGGGCTAAAGTTGAACAGTGGAGGTGGACATGGACAGGGCACAGCAAAATTAAAACCGCAGAATCGAGGGGAAGAGCCAAGGACAGAGAAGAAACTTTTGTACTGAGTGTGAATTTGTTTATTTCAGACTATGAATAACCATCATACACATAAGAATGGCTGTTCCTGTTCTTTTCTTTTTGGGAGGATGTTTTCTGTTTGTTGGTTTGTTTTCATCATTATTTCTCAGAAAGAGAGGTCACACAGGAACTGGCTTTTGTCTGGAACAGTTTCAAAGAATAAACAATGAAAAATGAACACGAAGGGGAGAAAAGAAATATATGAGTAACAAAGAACACTTATCTTACTATTTACTGTATATATATATATATATATATATATATATATATATATACACATATACACATGTATCTTGCTATATCTTGATCTTGCTCAATAAAAGTATTAATTCCTGAAAAAGAAGGAATATATATATATATATATATATTTTTTTTTTTCTTTTTTCCAGGAATTAATACTTGTATTAAGCAAGATCACATTACTATGACAGTACAGACTTTTAAACTGTTACAATTTTTTTTTAATAAATGCTGTTCTTTCCAACTTTTTATTCAAAGAATCCTGAAAAATGTATCACTGGTTGTACAATAAAATATTAAGCAACAATAACAAATGTTTCTTGAACATCAAATCAGCATATTAGAATGATTTCTGAATGATCATGTGACATTGAACACTGGATTAGCTGATGCTAAAAAAAAAAAAAAAAAAAAATCACATGAATGAAATACATTTTAAATATATATTTAACTAGAAAAACTATAGAAGCCTATTTCTGCTACTGAAAAAAATAAAAATAAGGTAATTGCAACTTTTTATTTCACAATTCAGATTTTTTTCAATTTTTCTCTGAATTGCGAGATACAAACTCATAATTTTCAGAAAAATGTCAGAATTGCAAGGTTTTTTATTGTTTTTATCAGGGGTTTAACTTTATTTCTTAATTCAACTGTGAGTTCATCATATCATGCAATTTTGAGAAAAAAGTATAAATATATAAATATAAACTCACAATTCTGAGAAATAAAGTCAGAACTGTGGGACATAAATTCGCAATTGCAAGTTATAAAGTCAGAATTACAAATATAAAAACTTTTTTTCTCAAAATTGCATAATTCACAATAGGTTGTTTGCAATCACGTGATTTTGAGGACGCGCGAAATGCAGCTGGAGGGCAGGAAGTGATTTTTCTCCATGGGAATCAATAGCAGAATATCAAAATGACTATGTTTTCAGTTGTTTATGGAAATCGGTCAAATCGAGAAATTGTATTTCATATCGTGTATGCACATTTGCTGTTCATAAGGAGGAAAAGGCAAGAAATTGACTGAAAAAAAAAAATGGGAAAAGTGGCTTGTAAACCTGCGTTTGCGGTCAGGAGGAGAGTCAGATAATGCTTGTGTGTGCGAATGGTTAAAAGATATAATAATATTAAGATATAAAGAAATATATAAATAGATACAGGGTGAGACAGTGAGAATTCACTCAATGCTAAATGCCACACGTACATACAATGCAAATAAGATATGATATTTGCAGTTGATTACAATTGAACCTTGTGAGATTGCGATAAATTGAAGTGAGTTACAGCTTTTTAGTGACCATATGAAAGCGCTATTTGCTCGCTTTCTAGGCTATAATCAATTCAGAATTTGAAAAAAAATTTCGCTTTACATGCTGCTAACAGGACCAATGGCCAAAAACGCTGTACAGCAGTAGTTTTAGGAGTGACATATATCCTGCATCCTTCATATAAATGTGGGAATCACTTTCGAAAGAGTTTGTTTGCTATCAGGCTTAGTTGCGCAGCTTATTTCCACCGCCTCGTTGACAGGCAACTGAGGCAGCTATTTCAATTTAGTTGAAAAATCACTCCTCTTCATAACATAAGGATCACATCCAACATATGTTGTGATTTTCTGTTTATACGTTTCTCTTGTACAGTACAGACATTCCTCCATCTCATCCGTTCTGCTTTTTCAGTCACTCCTGAAAGTTCGCTGCATGCGCAGGGTTTTGTGGCTATTGGTCCTGTTAGCAGCACATAAAGCGAAACTTTTATTGAAATTCCGAACTGATTATAGAAAGCGAGCAAATAGCGCTTCCATATAGTCACTAAAAAGCTGTCACTCACTTCAATTTATTGCAATCTCACAATGTTCCGTTATAATCAATGACGCTCTCGGAACTACAAATATAATATCTTACATTGTGTCTACGTGTGGTGTTTAGCATTAGGTGAATTCTGACTGTCTCACCCTGTATATATTCATATATTTCTTTATTAACATATTATTATATATTTTCTTAACCATTTGCACACACAAACATTATCCGACTCTCCTCCTGAACACAGACGGAGGTTTACAAGCCACTTTTCCCTGCACTTTTCAGTCAATTCTTGCCTTTCCGCCCTTATGAACAGCACATTTTCATACATGATAAAAGATATTTTGTGGTTTCTCGCTTTGACCGATTTGAGCATCCATAAACAACACAAAACATAGGCATTTTTGAGTTTCTGCTAGTGATTCCTATGGAGAAATATCACTTCCTGCCCTCCAGCTGCATTTTGCGCCACAGCAATGACGTCATGTGCAAACAACCTATTGCGAGAAATAAAGTAAATTGCGAGATAACTCTTTTTCTCACAGTTGCGAGTTTGTATCTCTCAATTTTTTTTTTTTTCTTTTCTCCACAGAATTGTGAGATTGTCACGAATCCTGTCTGGTCTGCCCGCCACCAGAGGTCGCCTGTGCATCCTACTGCCATTTCACATTACACAGACTGTTGCACCACACCCCGGACTACATTTCCCATCATTCATTGCACTGATAACACACACAGCTGTAACCAATCAAGCACTCTATATAAGCCTTGTACTTCCTCTTCCTAGGGGCAGAGTATTGTATTGCATTTAGCACTCGTCTAGTGTAAGCAACTGTACGGAGTCACTTTGTTATTTTCTAGGTCTAGTTAAGCCTTGTTCCTGTATCTAGTCATTCTAGTCTTGTTTCCTCGCCTTGTTATATCGTCTTGTCTGCCTTCACCCTGCCCTGGACTTCTCGCCTGTCGTGGATTTAACCCTTTGCCTTGTCATTTTGGACTCTGTTCGCCCCTTGAATAAACTCTAGCCTGTCTATTTGTATTACCCATTTTCCTCGTCCTTTGGATTATGTTCGCCACTGATCTACCCTCGCCTGTGTAACTAAACACTCTCGTGTCTTGCCCGAATATATCGGTTTGCCACTGATCAGCCCTGCCTGTATTTGACCATGTCTTTGTTTAATAAAGCTATGCGTTTGGATCCGCCCGCTTCCCGTCTCCCTCGCACCGCAACCCAGATGTAAACTTGCAACTGCAAGTTATAAAGTCCAATTTTGAGGGGGTAAAAGACTGTTTTCAGAATTGTGTTTTCGCAGTTGTGTGTTAAAGTCAGAACTGCAAGATATAAACTTGCAGTTCTGAGAAAAAAAGTCACAATTTGACTTTATAACTCACAATTGTAAGTTTACATATCACAATTCTGGAAAAAAAAAAAAGAGTCCGAATTGCAAAATGTAAACTCGCAATTGTGAAAAAAAAGTCAGAATTGTGAGATAAAAAACAAAATCGCAATTACCCTTTTAAAAAAATTTATTTAGTGGCAGAAACGGGCTTCCATAGAAAACAGTTCGTTTCAATTGTAATAATATTTCACAACGTCATTGTTTTGCACATTTTGATTAAATAAATGCAGTGAGGATGGTGAGATACTATTCTTTCAAACACATTAAAAAGTCTCATCAATCTCAAACTTTAAAATGGTAGTGTGTGTATGTGTACACAATACATAATAATATCAGAAACACAGTCCACAGTAAAGTACAGTATAAAGTCTAGATACTATTATGTACAGTATATAAGGATGTGCCTACGTGCAATGATAAACTGCATGATTACAGGTCTCTGAGACACACACAATACAGAATAATCCATCATGAACTTGTGTGTCATTCCATTACTTAATTAAAGTCCAATCCACCTGATAGCACTCCAAACTCCACGCGGTAATTGCAGTAATCCTCCCAGGTCCGCTTTTGCCCACAGACAAAAACATCTGTATCCACAATACAGAGTTTGGTTTCATCGGCATCATAATTACATCACTATGAGATTATTATGCGCCGACTGACCTTTTGTTCAGTCAATTATCAGCAGGCATTTCCACAGTCAGGCAGGATTTACCCAGTGGAAAACAGGCTGTACGCCATCAAGGTAAAGCAGAACATGCGACTGGCGCTGCATATAAGCCTCCCAATGTATCAAGTGTAAATAGGATTATATGTGTCTTAACAATAATCTCCTGACAGAGGATTTATGGGAAGGGAAAATACTCTCCAGGTGTGCATTTGACATACAAAGCCAACTGAATGAGATGTACAGTGAACTTCACCACACCGGGATGGTGATGTGGGATAGCAAACCAGGTGTACAGATATTCCCACAAGATGAACGGGTGTGTGAACATTTGTAATGGTCACAAACTTCTCATAAATTACATACTACTGTTAAAATGTTTGGCGTCTAGTTTTTTATGCTTACCAAGGCTGCATTTATTTGATCAAAATACATTTCAATTTTTAAAACGGTAATGTTTTGAAATATTCTTACAATTTAAAACTGTTTTCTATAGAAACCTGTTTCAGTCACTGAATAGATAATAAAAAAGGTATCTCACAATTCAGACTTTTTTTCTCACAATTGCAAGTTTACATATATTTCAATTCTGACTTTTCTCAGAATTGTGAGGTACAGTGTCGCCCACTAATATTGGCACCCTTTGAAAATATGAGCAAAGGTGGCTGTGAAAACAAATCTGCATTGTTTATCCTTTTGATCTATCATTCAAAAAAATGTATGAAATTCTAAACTTTCATTGAAGTAAATCAATGGAACAATGGGGGAATAAATAAATGTTTTTCTCTAGTTCACGTAGTCACAGTTAATGGCACCCAATTACTGCAACATCTTTTTCCTAAGATAACAGTTCTGAGTACTCTCCTATAATGCCTGATGAGTTTGGAGAACAACCGACAAGAGATAAGAGACCATTTCTTCATCCAGAATCTCTCCATGTCTTTCAGATTCACAGCTCCAAGTTGGTGGTGCTTCTTTTCAGTTCACCCCACCAATTCTCTACAGGGTTCAGGTCAGGGAACTGAGACAGCCATGTCATTTTTGTGCTCAGTGACACATTTTGTGTTGATTTTGATGTTTGCTTTTTGATCATTGTCTTGATGGAAGATCCAAACATGGTTCATTATAAGATTTTTTACAGAGGCAGCCAAGCTTAGATTTTTTTATCTGTTGATATTTGATAGAATCCACAATGCCATGTATCTGAACAAGACATCCAGGACCTATGGCAGAAAAATAGGCCCACTACACTCCAGCAGTATATTTAATCGTGGGCATGGGGTACTTTTTATCCCTGTTTTATCCCTGAAATCTCTTTTTTATGTTTCATCTGACCATAGAAGCCAGTCCCATTTGAAGTTCCAGTCGTGTCTGACAACTGAATATGCTGGAATTTGTTTTTGGATGAGTCAGGAGTTTGTTTGTTTGTTAGTTTTTTTTCTTGAAACCCATTTGAACAACATGTGGTGATGTAGGAGCTCTTTGATATATTTTTTATGCTTTCTGACCCCAGGATTCAACTAATCTCTGCAATTCTCCAGCTGTGATCCTTGGAGAATCTTTGGCCACTCAAACTCTCCTCCTCAGCGTGCATTAGGACAATATAGACACACATCCTCTTCCAGGCAGATTTGTAACATCTTTAGTTAGTTTAGTCTTTAGTTTAGAAAGATCAAAAAGATAAATGATGCAGATGTATTTTCACAGCCACCTTTGCTCATATTTACGAAGAATGCCAATATTATCATGTGGCACTGTATAAACTTGCAATTGCGAGTTATAAAGTCAGAATTGTGATATATAAACTTGAAATTCAGAAAAATTAAGTCAAAATTGCAAGATATAAACACGTAGTTCTGACTTTTTTCTTCAGTATTTGTGTGATATAAACTTGCAGTTGCAAGTTATAAAGTCAGTATTGCATGATATAAACTTGCAGTTGCAAAAAAAAAAGAATTGCAAAATATACACTTGTAATTCTCAGAAATATAGTAAAAAAAAAAATCGTAATTGTGACTGCAATTGTGAGTTATTAAATCAGAATTGTGAGAAATAAACGTACAATTCTGGGAACATGTCAGTCTGTTTTCCCCCATCACAATTGTTTATACCTCAAAATTCTGAGAAAAAAAAAAAAAAAAATTGTGAGGTAAAAAAAAGTCACAATTGTGAGAAAAACTAAATTGTGAGATATAAACTCGAAATTGCAAGAAAAAACTCATAATTCCCCAAAAAGTCAAAACTGTGGGAGAAATAAATTTAGAATCACAAAAGTTAATGTTAGTTAATGAAAACACAGTTGCTCATTGTTAGTTAATTCACAATGCATTAACTAATGTTAACAAGCACAACTTGATTTTAATAATGCATTAGTAAATTCTTAAATTAACATTAACATTAATAAATGCTGCAGAAGTAGTGTCCATTCTTAGTTCATGTTAACTAAAAGAGTTAACTAGTGTTAACTGATTAACCTTATTGTAAAGTTTTACCTGACTTTTGTATATAATGTATGCAAATATTAATTTCTTTAAAAAAAAAAAAAAACGGTAGAGTATCGTCTTGCACCTCATTTAACTACAGCACTTTGGAAAAACTGATGCTGATCGGTCAATCACACCATTCTGTGGTCAAATATTTTTGTATATTGATTTTTGTATATAATTCTTAAAAAACTGCTTAACTTTATTTCTGCCATTCTAGGCAACTGTTTCTTACAATGCTATGCTATTCAGATCAATATTTCACATCCACTTATTAATATATTTTTGTTAAATGCCTTAGTAGTAGGCGGAATAATTTAGTCAACCACAAAATAAACCCCTGCAGGGTAAAACAGGACCCACTTTCACTGACTCCTTCGAATCAGAAATAAATTCAGTGTGAATGTATGATGAAACATGCCTCTAAAACAGGTCACAATACCTCCATAATTGCCCACAAAGTAATTCTGTGTAGCAAGTGTTTGAACATAAGCTTTTAAAATGATAGGTTCTTACTGGTGCGTGCAGGGCAGAAGGAGGCAGGCACACTGTTATTAGCATAGCTGAAGTCCCAGGGTACACAGCGTTCTTCAGTCCAGACACAGCGAACACCAGGACCAGAGCTCTGACAAAGATCCACCTTAAAGAAGGCCTCACAGCTGGCAGGTTTATACACCAACACATCGTTCAGGATAACACCAGAGAAACCACCAAAAACGTACATTGAGCTGAGGGGAAGAGAAAACACAGACCTCTTCTGTTTGTATTTTAAACTGTTTGTCTTGCCAAAACATCTTTCCAAAAGGAAATGAAAGGATAAGGTCACACATTCAAGTTAACATTTTTCCAACACAACATGAGCTGTTTAACTTAATGGCCTTTAGTGGAAAAAAATAACCAGAGTGCATATACAGTACTGACAGTATCGACAAATGGAAAGAGACCATAAAGAACTTACCCATTGCTGACAACTGCTGTGTGCCCAAAACGATTGACATCACGATGAAGCTTGGGATTTGGAAGAACTGTCCACTCATCACATGCTGCAAAACACACATGCAAATAAATTTCCAAATTGAACAAATTTTATTATTAACATCACATTAGATCAACAGAGAATATTACAGTACCATTATAAAACACTACCTCAACCCTAACTCGATTCTTATTATATATATTAGGTGTGTAACAGTACACATATTCGCACCAAAAATTCACATGCACTAAAAAAATACAGCATTTTTCCCCAGGAAATTCAAACAATGAATGGTGTTTTGACAATCTTTCATGTGGCATGACAGATCACTGTATAAACACCTCAGAGAGCCGTTTCTGGGATGTTCAGAGTGGCCCGATCGATCTCTTGGAGTGACTTGTGCAGTGTAAATGGGGTCCGTTCAAATGGCAGAGCGGAGCGCGAGTGAACGCGTTCATTCCTTCCTCTTTACTACTAGTTTAAAACACGAAATAACATGGATGACATTATGACAGCCACTGTGTAATTTAATATATTTCCACAACAAATAGAAACTGTATAATTTACAAGTTAATGTAAAAACTGCATTATGTGCAATTTACATTTTTGCATACAGTTGAGTGTTATTATATTTAAAAATAAATAGTAATTAAATGTAAGTTTGGGCTCTGTTGCTAATTGTAACCTCATAGTGATATAAAAGGGCTCCCTGCAGTTTAAAGCATAAGCTGAGGTGGATTTTTATCACTAAGAAAATGTTAATTCTAACATGCAACTTGCAACTTGTTCAGTAAACCACTGTTTAATAAAAAAAAAAAAAAAAAGATGTTTAATTTTTCCCCCTGCTGCACTGAATTCATACTGAACCGTGATGTCAAAACCGAGGTACGTACCGTACCGAACCGTCATGTTTATGTTTAACCGTCACGTTATATAATATATTAGGGCCAATCAATCAATTAAATTTTTTTATCTAATTAATTACACAATGTGGCAATTAATTCATAAAAGTAATCACATATTAATTGCACATCAGATTTTTACTGAAAAATAATAATAATAACCCACAAAATAATCATTTAAAGCCATTATCGTGTTGCGAAATCAGAAATAAATGAAATAGATATTACAAAAAGTAGCTTTAATATATTTTTTTCCCATTTTCTTTTTTTAATTTTTGGGTAAACTATCTCTTTAATAAGATTTTTATTAATATGGATTTTTTTATTTTTATTGTCTGATTTTTTTTTGGTGGGGCAGGGGTGTTAACAGTTTGTGTTAACTGCAAAAAAAAAAAAAAAAAAACATTAACAAGCTGAATTTTCAGCAGCCTTTTCGGAAAATATTTTTTTCAGGATTCTTTAATGAATAAAACATTATACATGTTTTTAGTTTCACTTTTAATTAATTTAATGCCTCCTTGCTGTATAAAAGTATTCGTTAATATATATAAAATTATACATTTTAAAAACATTATACATGTTTTTAGTTTCACTTTCAATTAATTTAATGCCTCCTTGCTGTATAAAAGTATTTGTTAATATATATATATATAGAACAGATTTTGCCTTTTCCATCATTTAACACCACTTTGATCTCTAAAAATGCTAAGAATTTAATAACAACATTAAAATGACAGTTTTATGTGTTGTGATGCCTAAACTCACTTGTAGGATTTAACTGATTTATGTATTTATTTTATTCAATTTTTTTTTTATTTATTTATTTTCTTCCAGTGCAGATTATATATCTGACAGAATATTAATATCAGCACAGAGGTATTTTACTCATCAGGAGTGAAAGCCATAGCGACAGTGTACACCTAAGTAAACTAAACCTTTTTACTGACAGAGACATCTGTCTGTTTTAAGCTGTACGTGTTTGTCCAGGTTACATGAGCTCTGTGGCATATGTTTCTCCCAAGCTGCCAGATCGGACACACTCTCTGCTCGTTACACGCTCTTTAATTCAGTAATTAGCTGTGTTCATGGTCAGTTAATCAGAAAGGAGAGGAAACCAAAGACTCTCTTTACATTCTACAGGCCTTCCTGCTAGTAAATGCATTAACGTGCATACACAAAATTCATATGCAGACAGATGTGTCAAGAAAACACACAGTATATACACACTGTTAACACCCCTTGTGCACAGATGTTTTGTAGCATGTGATTCTTATAAGAAAACAACAATATACAGATTACAGGAAAGAGCGAGAAACAAAGAGAGAAACAACTGTCACATGTAACATCTCACAGCCTCCCTTTAGCAGCACTAATGAAAGCACCAAAGATTAACACCACACACTACATGTGCTCAAGCACAGCACTACATCACACAGATACCCCAACACAACAACATACTGCAGTTCTGTCTAGTGATAGTGAACAAAGATGCCATTATGGCTGCAAACGAGAAAAATAAACCATTGAATAGTAAGAACCTTGTCTGTGATATTCAGAGCTGCTGATGTCAAAAGAACATCATAAAGCATTCACAGTTCACCCCGTTTTTTATTCTGTCACCACAACAAAATAAAAGAAATACACTACCAGTCAAAAGTTTTTGAACAGTAAGTTTTTTTTGTTTTTATGTCTCTTCTGCCCACCAAGCCTGCATTTATTTGATCCAAAGTACAACAACAAAAAAACAGTAAAATTTGTAAATATTTTTACTATTTAAAATAACTGCTTCTATTTGAATATATTTTCAAATTTCAAAGCTGACTTTCTAGCATCATTACTCCAGTCACATGATCCTTAAGAAGTCATTCTAATATTCTGACTTCCCACTCAAAAAACAATTATTATTATTATTTTTATTATTATGTTGAAAACAACTGAGTAGATTTTTTTCAAGATTCTTTGATGAACAGAAAGTTCAGAAGAACAACATTTATTTAAATTAGAAATCGTTTGTAAGATTATAAATGTCTTTTTCATCACTTTTGATCAATTTAAAGCATCCTTGCTAAATAAAAGTATTAATTTATTTCCCCAAAAAATAAAAATACTGACTTCAAGCTTTTGAATGGTATATTGTGTAAAAAAAAATACTAATAATAATGTTTCTTACACAGCAAATCAGAATATTACAATAATTTCTGAAGGATCATGTGACACTGAAGACTGGAGTAATGATGCTGAATATTTAGCTTTGATCATACAAATAAATTACATTTTAAAATATATTCAAACAAAAAAAAACGTCTAGGTTACGTACGTAACCCTCGTTCCCTGAAGGAGGGAACGGAGACGTTACATATGGGAACTCGCTTGAGAGTCCAATCATCTCCAAGCCTTATTCAAAAGGCCAATGAACATTCATGAACATTGGCGAGTGGTATTTGCATGCCGAGCCACTCCCCCGTATATACGGGTATATAAGAAGGCGGCGTGCAACCACTCATTCAGGCTTTTGCTGAGGAGCCGAGCTGCAGCCCGGCGTCAGCGCGACGTCAGGTCGTGGCAGGGGATGTAACGTCTCCGTTCCCTCCTTCAGGGAACGAGGGTTACGTACGTAACCTAGACGTTCCCCTTCAGTCGTTTCACTACGACGTTACATATGGGAACAGACCCATGGAACAGGCCACGAACCAGACGTCGCGTTACGCAACACACCGCGTGCCGACAGGCGGACGTGTCAGCAGACGGATATGAGCGTAACCTTCCCAACGCCCTGGGGGCCAATAGGGGGCCCCACAGGGATGCCAGTTGTACTGAAGCAGGAGTTGGGGGGGCGGAGCACATGAAATCTCTACATGTGGAACACAAGAAATTCAATATATCCATAGATTTTAGGGATATACGAGGGAAACATCGGCCCTCTGGCTGACCGTGGAAAAATACTGAAACATGTTGCCACAACCTGCTGGGCGAAG